>NW_023416316.1:19676182-20153682 GCF_014108235.1 Myotis myotis
GAGAGGCTTGTGTAATCAGGGAGCTGTCTCTGACATCTGCCCCAGCCTCAGACCAGACCTGCTGGTCCCCAACTCCTGAGATTGGGCCTTAGGATGTTACAGCAGTGACTGGACTCATATTTCCTGCTCAGCCCCAGAACAATTTCTGCTTCAGAGGTGACTCAGCTTGGGAAAGGCCAGAACTGGTGGCCCCTTATCACAAGGGTTTGAGTCACAAAGTGTGAGAGCTGGAGGAAGCCCTGGAGATAAATCAACTCCACCAGTCCCTCCATTTGGGACAGAAGAGAGGCTCAGAGAGGTGAAGGCACTTTTCTAACATCCATCCTGCTACTAAGCGTCAATGTCAGACGCCATCCAAGCACTGCTGGATGAGTCCATGAGAGTTGGCTTCTCCTAGCACCTTAATGTTTATTTGTAATCTTCGAGGATCTACTTATTTGAACTATGTGTCTTTGCTTAAGTCTCTAAGGAGCATATGGACTTTTATACACTCAGAATGTGTACGGTGAACATAAAGAAGCACATATCCATCCTGCCATCAAGGCCTGGCAATTATTATTTTTCTAAATTAAACTTATTGGGGTGACATTGGCTAATAAAATGATATAGATTTCAAGCATAGAATTCTGTAATACATCTCTATATATTGCATTGTACGCTCAGCACCCAAAGTCAAAACTCCGTCCATCACCATATATTTGACCCCGTTTACCCTTTACTACCTCTACCCACCCTCCTTTCCTCTGGTAACCACCATAGTATTGACTGTGTCTATGAGTTTTTATTGATTTGTTTGTTTGTTCATTTGTTGCTTTCAGTTTTATTTCCCACATATGAGTGAAATCATATGGTTCTTCACTCTCCAATGAGGCTATAGTAAGCATTTTCACAGCCCGGACTATGTCCATCTCATCTTCTCCCAAGTTCTAACATAGGGCCTAACTTAGAGTAAGCATTCAATAGTATTTTCTGATTTGATGAATTATTGCATTAACATAAATAAAATTATTAATTGCTTGTCATTTATTTTGTTAAACCACATATCTAGATAGACGTTTACCAAACTTGGAGGGTAGATCTGGAATGGACTGAATTAAATTAGAGCTTAGAGACATTTGCACAGATAGAGTAAATACCAGAGATTTTTAAATATAAGCCGCAAATAAAAAACATAAGGGAAGATGCTTTGAAATGCTGGTGTGGAATAGAAATGGAGCTGCCTCTTATGTGGGCAACTCTATACTACATACTCAGGGTGGGTAGAGCACATGTTTATTTAGATAATGAAGATGTGATGATTTCCAAATGCAGTACCACAGAAGCCAACTAGAAGGCAATAAAGTGTGTAAGTGAGTCTGATGAATGACAAAGTGTTGGTTGTAACATAATGTGCCCTAGGCAGTCCCTGTGGGAGAGCTTGTCCTTTATCAAGGACAGCTTCTTGAATGAGATAATCCTTGAGATAGATAACCCATTCACCACCACCACCACCACCACCAAACATGAGCCAAATATTTAATACCTCATGGCTTTAGATGTTATCTGATTTACGTGTGGTGGATCTGACCGCCTGCACTTTGAACATTTATGTTTAAGACAGTAACTTTTAGGGGGATTTGCAGTTCTTGAGTCAGACTATGTTCAGAGAAGAAATGAAAGCTAGAAAGTTTCAACCAGCATTTTCTGAGAGCTTAACTGTGACCCTCAGGTGATTTAATCGATAATGAAGTCTTTCAAGTTCTTATCCTTTTCATCTACTAATATTTTATTTTGCCCATAAGATATGTGGAAATGGGTTTCGAAGACATAGGTGAGAAATGACTCCATTTAATTTTTAAAAATTATGATATTGAGAATATTCTCATCCTTAGAACAAGACTCATTCCAAATTTCTGGAGGCCCAAACAGCCAATGGATAACATATAGATGGGTTCAAGTATGTGTGGGAAAAGATTTATACATGAGGGTGATGGTAAGTGGCAGTAGGGAACAAGGAAATATAAGAAAGAAGGAAACCTAACAGAATCTCCAAGAAAGATACTTGTACTCCATTTGGCCGACTTCCATCTCAGAAAGAGCACTAGATGGAAAATAAAGGGAGAGAATGGATTATATTATGAAACTAATGGTCCAACCTTTAATAAATTGAATGATAGCATTATAAATAATATATAACAAAAGCCAAAAAATGCTTGTTGTGTAGACTTGTTTATTCAGCTGCTAAGATATTATGTCCTGGGTCACTTTCTCTTTTTCCCATTAAAAAATCTATTTCATTGAAAAAAGTATAACATCCTTCTGACATATATCCTGATGTAATTTTTCAGAAATGTGAAACTTTAAAATGTGAGCTTCTCTACAAAGGCCTTATAAACCAGTTGGCTTATATTTATCTGAGAAAAAAAAGGGTGTAAAGTAAGACTGTGTGTGATTGGGGTTGGTGGAATCAGGAGGTATGAGTTCTAATTCCCTGTCTCTCACTAACTGGCTGTGTTACCTTGGGTAAGTTACTATAAACCTCTCTGACCTAGACTTACCCCATTAGAAAACTATGCTATTTTGACCAGAAGATCATAAAATGCTTTCCTTGATCTCTGGTGAAAACAGAGGCCTGGAAAGGTCTTCAGAATTCATCCTTTATTATCTCTTGCCCCAAATGAACACCAAATGCCCATTGTGCTTTTTCTCATGCTTTTCTAAAAAGATCATCAAGGAAAGAGATTCTACACTTTGCCTTCTTAACTCAGTCCACAGTTTAGCAACCCCTCCCATCTCCTGGAGTTCTTCCTTTTATATTGAATGTTGCAGAATGCATTAAAGAATACATGAACACACACACACACACACACACACACACACACACACACACACACACACACACACGACTGCAGAGGACTATTCAGATGCAACAGGTGCAATGAGTTATAGATCTTACAAAGGACACAAAGAAACACCCCGTCAGCAGGAACAGCGGTTGCCAAGAGTTTAATTCATCAGTACAAATCCAAATTTACAAAGAACTAATCCCACATAATGGATAAGGGACAAAAAGAGAAGGATTAATGGGGGGAAAGGGAGTTTCTGAAAATTCACCTCTCAAGTCCACTAAACTCCTAATTTGGTCTGCTTCATTTTCCTTCTTTCCCTAGGAGACATGAATTTATTTTTCTTAAGAAAAAAAGAAAGTTGACTGTGGTGAAGAGTTGCAATCCAAGAACACGGATGTGCTCATCTGCTCTGAGGTTGGTTTGAATGTCTCTGGGTGTGGAATGACGTTTGTGTTGGGAATGTGGGAAGATCGCAGTTGAAAATAATGAATCCCTTCCTCATGACTTGTATTGCCCTTGCAGAGTTAGGGCAAAATATCTGTTTCTTCCCAAATAAAAAGAGACCTTCTTTATCTTGGCCACGGAAAGAATATTCTCCTGGTGACAATCCAAAATAAAAGGCTCAGTTGACCACCAACAATATTCTCTTTAAGACTCACTGTCTGCTCCTCACTGGGTAAGGATTCCTGCCCAGGTTGGAAATCATCCCTGTTCTGTTGGTTTTAGAATTTACAGTCCACCCCACCCCCCAACCCAGCTGTACTATAGGGATTAGCTAATTTAAGAGAAATGGAAAGAGAATGACTTCTCTGCAAATGTCCCTGCCTTGGCCTTGGGGACTTGGGTCTTTCTTTGCTTTTCCAATATTCTTTTTAGTTCACTTTATTGGGCTTTCTTGCTCTCCACCTGTCCCTAAGTGCTTCTCTTCTAAAATATAGTTCCATTCTCTATTCTTGATCTCATTCACATCTAGGACTTTAAACATTATCGCCTCTGTAGATGACCCCAAATCCTTGTCTCTCATTTTCATTTTTGTTTCAGCCTTTCAACCCCCTTTATGAAATTGTTTTCTAGGTGTTTTGTGGCTACAACAAGTGCAACTTGTTCCCAACGGAATGCATCATATTTCTCCTTAAATAAAGACTGTTCCTTTGTCCAGTTGCCCAAGGGCAAGGACTCAGCTCTACTTTCACTCCTACTGAAAAGCCAGTTTACCTCTTTTTTTTTCTTGCCTTTTTATTTTCCTAGTTTTCCATCTCTTCTTTGTACTCTTTTTCATTTTGCCACCAGAGCCTTCATTTATTTATGAATAAAAAACTGAAATATTGTAAATGTGCATTCGACTGCAATTGCATATTAAAATGTCTATCTCCTCCATAGAGTGTGAGGTTTCTCAAGGTCAGGTTTATATTTGTTATACCAAGCATATAGTACAGTAGTTAGTGTTGGGTTTCAAAATGGTGCCCAGGTAAACTCTAACCCTTGGATACATTTGGTTGAGCCTGCACAGATGTGTTTTTGTCTGGCTTGCCCCCCTCTTTTTCTTTCTCTCTCTCTCTCTCTCTCTCTCTCTCTCTCTCTCTCTCTCTCTCTCTCTCTCTCTTTTTTGTAAAAGTAATTAATTATCTGCTTAAAAAATCAAGACATTTAATACAGAATTCGTTTTTAAATTCCCCTTGAATAATCAAAATGGTTGATAAAGCTGAACCCCCATTCCAACTCAGCAACAATGGATGGAGGGCTGAGGAGTAAGTAGTAACGTTAAACAGAGCATGTCTGCTCCAGTATGCTTCTCTGCTCACTGGTCCCAATACTTAGTCCACTTCCTCATGTAAGTCACCCACCTCACAGGTAGGCATTTGAGCTAGTGCTTACTATTGAAGTTCAAAGTAGGTACTCAAAAAACGTTTATTGAATGAACACTCCATTGCTATATATAATCCAGAATCTCTGAGTGATACAGGATCTCAAATATTTCCCAGGTCACATTTCTAGTAGATGTTCAAGTCTCTATAGCAGTTTTGGGCATTCATTTCAATTCCCTGACAAGGACTGTGATCGCATGTAAACTTTAGTGAGAACCAGTTCCCTGCTTTCACAGGCAGCTCATATCTTCAGAGGCAGCCAGAGAGCTCTAATTGTTGGAAAGATCTTCCTTGTATTGAGTTGAAATCAATTTGAGATCACTCTAAGGCAGGTATCAAAGTGCTGAGTAGTATGGTGCAGATTTTTAAGTGTTCGGGAGAACAAGAGATCACATCAGTTTGGAAAGGGGAAAGGATCATAGATCATTCTTTGAAATCATAGATACTTAAAATGAGAATTGAAGGAAGGTTAGGATTTTTCCAGAGGGGGATACAAGGAAGGCAATTCTCAAGGAAAAAACAGCAAGAGCAAACACATCAACATGGGAAGTTTGGGGTGCCCTGCTAATAGCTCGGGTGGTCCAGGTTGGCTGAGGTAGGGCATATGAATGGGAGGCAGAGAGTGGAAGAGAGACTATAGGGCAAAGGGTTGGAGAATTCTAAGGCCGGGTTCAACTATATCAGGCCTTTCTTCCAACTCTCATTTTCATTTCCAGCATTTCTCCCAACTCTCCTCTCTACTGCTCCAGTTTCAAGTTTCAGTTGCTTTCCATCTGAGGTACTAGTGCCTCCTTGGCTCATCCCCCATCATGCACTTTCTTGTTCCCTTATAATACATCTTGCCCATCAAGGCCCAGACAATCTTCCTCAAATAACATTCTGATGAGCTATTAGGTAATTCTCTTGACAAAGGCACCTGCCTTTTTATGTTGCTTAATTTTAAACCTTTCCCTGAGTTTCAGTAATATAAACCCATGCCATCTACCTATGCTTATTTTTCACTAATCTCTTCATATTTCTCACTATGGCTGAAATGGACATGTACATACATATGGTGAATTCATCTCAGGCATTCCAATCAGTGACCTGGGTGTGAAATTTGCTTTCATCTCTTACAAGTTGAATGGCCTTATATAGTTTCTTAACTGAGTCTCAGTTCTCAAATATTTTTTAAAAAGAAGTTAATGCAGCTAATCTGAAAGATTTTTGAGAAGACTGAGAGTAAGTGGTTTCTGTTTTTTGAAGCCCTTTCTTATCTCCCCAACAACTGGACATTCCTCCTCTCAACCTATGCCGTGTGTAGAGCTTCCATGCATCTCTTAATAGACTGTGTTCCCATTACTTGATAATAACTAACCTTTCTGAACACTGTTGTCATGTGTCAGGCACTGTGATAAACACTGCACATGTATTTCCTCCCATATAATCTCATCCATCTAGCCCTATGATTTGGGGAAGTTATCATCTAATTTATAACTCTTTGAGGGAAAAGAACATGTCAAATTGTTTTGTATTCCTTCTGTCAAGCTCTGGCTTGCAGGTGATAGATGTTTATGGTAGGCAGAATTCTAAGATGGTCCCCAAGAATCCCACCCCCTGGTGTCCATATCCTATATAATCTCCACTCGTGTGTGGGTGGGAACTGTTAATTTGTTGGATGTCACTTATTCGTTACTGTGACGGATGTCACGCCTATGGTTAGATTACATTTTATGGTAAAGGTGAGGGGATTTTAATGGTCTCATGACTTTCTAGCCTGCAGGGTAGATTCGTGAGACATCTGTCTACATTTGATTGTTGAAATGATGGCAGGGCCGAGCTTCACAAGAGAAAGTGTGTAAAGGTAGAAGAGGAAGATAGACAGAGCACTGACCATTACATCTACACTAGTGGAAGAGAGGAAAAGTTCCTGACAAAAAGAAACAGAAGAGCAGCTTGGGATAGGGCAATGACCCAGAAATTAACAAAGTAGCATTTTGAGTTATAAACTACCCATCACCCAGTGGGCCCTAATTCATATTAATTCGTCATCTTTCTTTTCCTCTACTATCATTCCAGGCAATCAAAATATTTTTTGAAGAATGTCATATTTTGCAAAGCATTTTTTATTTATGTGATCTTATTACAAATGAATGAGGTGGGCATTATTATTATTCCCATTTTATAAATGTGTAAACCAAGATATAGAGACATGAAATAGCTTGCCAAAAACTCAGGCACCTAGTCTATGATTAAATCAGGACTCACGTCCAAGTCCCTGGCTCCCAATGCCCTATCTTTCTAATATCCACAAAGACAAGCATGAAGTGTGAATGCCTGTACAATATGATTCAACTATAAGCTGAACTGCTGGCTGTCTCAGCGGCTGAGGGAGGTCCGAGGAAGAGCAGAGACAGGAGAGAAGGAGAGGCTCTGATGAAGAGGGTGAGAGAGGAGGGCAACACAGTCCTTCAGGCACAACCGTTGGGAATCTTTGAGTTAATTAAAAGTAGTTGAAATCAGGAATCAAAACACCTAGCATGAAAGAAAAAGATGTATATGCAAATGATGGAACACACTTCTCTGAGCTGCAAAGGAATTTAAGAATTTCCTTTCTCAAAATGATCAGGTAGGATGGTAGTTACCTATAAAATATATTGTACATAGCAATGGAGGTGGGATGAGGAGATTAAATGACCTAAATCTAGTAAAAGGGGATTAGAGAAGAATATTCTAGGTCTCCTCAGATTCTTTAACTGGCAAGTCAATGAACTTCTCTCCAGAAAGTTGGAGATCCTATTCTTGCCTCTGGTGACTTCAGTGTCCTATGAAAGACATGACAGAAATAACATTTACTCAACTCTTACTGTAGAAAATTGTGTAAAGGCTTTTCCATCTCCAAGTCAAGTATCAGTTATCAGCAAATGGCCTTTTCCGGGCTGTTGAAAATTCTGTTTCACCCCAGAGGCTTTTGCTCTTCTTGTTAGAGACACATAAGAATAGTAATAGTGATAATAATGATGAATATTGAATTATCTCTAAGTGTCAGGCATTGTGCTGCAGGGTTTACAGATTTGATTCTGTTTAATCAATACAATAATCTGAGAGATTTTATTTTTTTCTCCATTTTGCAAATGAGGAAACTGAGGCCTGGGGAAGCTACTGGAGGACTCATAGCTAGAGAGAATAGAGCAAAGTCTGGGGTAAAGATCTAACTCCACAGCCCTGTGGCTCTTTACCACTGAGATATATGACCATAGAGCAGTGGTGCTCAACCTTCTGGCTCTTTAAATACAGTTCCTCATGTTGTGACCCAACCATAAAATTATTTTCGTTGCTACTTCATAACTGTAATGTTGCTACTGTTATGAATCGTAATGTAAGTATCTGATATGCAGGATGGTCTTAGGCGACGCCTGTGAAAGGGTCGTTCGACGGCCAAAGCGGTCGCGACCCACTGGTTGAGATCCGCTGCCATAGAGCTATATGACCACTGAGCTATATGCTAAAATGTTGCTCCACACAGGTGGCCTTGCATGTAAAAGCAAACACATCCTGGTTCAGTTGTCTTACTTAGCATCTTTCTCCCCCCTCCCCTTTATTTTTTAATGAGCTGACAGTAACAATGGGTAAATAAAAACACTTATTAGGGCTTTAGAGAACATGTGATGTAGAGTCTGGCATCTCATTTCTGCCTTGCTAGCTGTGGGAATTTGATCAGTTTAACTCAACTAATTGTTATTGAGCACATACTGTGTGCCAGATGCTGTGCTAGGTTCCTGCTTCCATGAGGCTTAGAAGGGAAGGCAGACGTCAAGCAGTGAGGCCTGAGTGGGTGTTAAAGTTAGGGTACCCTGGAAACATTTAGCAAGGAGTTCTACCCTGCTCACTTAATGGTTTGACCAACCTTTGTTTACCTATCTAAAGGATGGAGATATGGTAATAACTGTTTACCAATGTTGTAACAAAGCAAACACAGTATTGTATGTGACTATATCATGTCAACTGCAAAAATATAAATGTTGATTGTCCTACTACCTGGAATTGTTAATGTGGGTTTTATAAGATGTTTCATGAGTTATTAATCTTCCCATTAGGTATTACTTGCCTGTAGGTATCATACTCCCAACTCGTAGTTTTAGAAATAAATTCTTAGAAGGTATAAATTCAATGCAGCACGTTTGCTAGAACGTAGACATTAGCTAGCTTATGGACTTTAGAACTAATATGTGCATTAAAAACATGAACAACAGAAATATATTGGCATGTAGGACCTTGAATTCACATAAATGCTGAATAATTGGTTGGGTGGGAAAGATGTCACTTGTGGATTCATAGCCTAGACTTACAGTCAACTGGGAGATTATGAAAAAAGATGGTGGTGACTCTGTATTGATAAATTTGGTGGGAAGTTTCACCTCCTCCCCTTTTCTTCTAGTTTTTCTAAGTGTCGGCTTCAAGAAAAGGAAATAGTTCCATTTACCCAAACACATACGCATTTCCCAGAAACTCTGCAGTCATGATCTTGAAGTGAAATCTCAAAACTAAATTTCTAAGAGGATCAGTTGGAAACTGATGTTTGATGTAGGGAAGAAAAAGCTTTTACTCAATTATCTACAATAACAGCGGGGGAAATGTTGGAAATTACTGACACAGTAAATGGATTTTTGCATAAATGTTCTCTGTTTTCAAGTCTAGCGTAGTGTGAAGGACCTTTATTATGAAAGGGTCCCTCTAACCTCATCTTTTGTTTTTCAAAGAACAGAAGATTTATTTTTTCTTGGGGCAAAGAACAAATCACCATGATAGATTGTTTAGTTTTAAACAAGGTTGTTTAAGACTAAGATTTGATTTTCCTTGGTGCCCAAGATTTGATTTTCCAGTTAGGTGGACAGTGTTTGGTGAATCAGACAAAGGATGGTGTGATCTTAAATGTGGTGTAGATCTCTTCTATTTATTTTCTTTTCTTAAAAACTGCTTTATTGAGATATAATTTACATGCCACAGCATTCAAATGTTGCTAGTGTGCAAATCACTGGCTTTTCATATATTTACAGAGTTGTGTAGCCATTGCCATAATCTAAATTTAGGACATTTTCATCACCTCAAAAGAAACCCTGTATTCATCAGCTGTCCCTCCCATTTTCTCCAATTTTTTCAAGCACCTTTCAGCCACTGAACTATCTGTCTCTATTGTCTATAATGGACAATACATATATATTTTTTCATATACTAAATGTGCTCCTTTCTATATATATATAAGCCTAAGCAGCTGTTACAACCAGTTGACCGAACGACTGGTCGACTGGTCGCTATGACGATGCACTGACCACCAGGGGGCAGACGCTCAATGCAGGAGCTGCCCCCTGGTGGTCAGTGTGCTCCCACAGCCAACCTCCTGTGGTCCCTCCCCCTGGCCAGCCCTCATTGGCCCCAATTGGCCCGATCAGCCCCGATCACCAGGCCAGGCCAAGGGACCCCACCTGTGCACGAATTCGTGCACTGGGCCTCTAGTATTCTTTTAATTAATAATGTTTTTGAGGTTCATCTGTAACATATATCAATATTAGATTCCTTTTGATAGCTGAATAATATTTTATTGTATAGCTATGCCACATTAAAAATTTTTACTTATTGTTGAGAGAGAGAGAGAGAGAGAGAGAGAGAGAGAGAGAAACATGGATTTGTTGTTCCCCTTATTTATGCATTCATTGGTTGACTCTTGTATGTGCCCTGACTGGGGATGGAATCTGCAACCTTGGTGTATTGGGACAATGCTCTAACCAACTGAGCTACCTGGCCAGGGCCTAAATATGCCACATTTGTTTAGCCAATATCCTACACTTGAGTCTGTGATAATCCCTTGGAAATCCTTCTTGTCTTGATTTCTGCAATAACGCTTTTGATTTTCCTCTTATTTCTCTGGTCATCCCATCTCAAACTCCTCTAGGGGAGTCTCTCCTTCCAATCATTTTTGTTGATGCTTCTCAGACAGTACCATCCTTTACACTCAGTATTAGGAGCCCTGCCCTGAACAACATCCTTTAGAAACCCCCAAATATCCCACCCTACCAATACATTTATTGAAGAACACAAAGGGCCTCTACTATTTAGGATCCAGTGCTCAGCACAGGCACAGTGTATCTCATAACCTTAAACAAATTACTATCATGACTAACAGTGTCCAAGCCCCAGGGAAATTCTTCTCTATAAAAGATCTCTTAATCCAAGTCTGATAGAAGTGTGCAGGTTACGCTGCTGCGGGAGCCAAAGATGGCCACTGCTTCTGAGTACAGGGATGATTTGAGTGGCAAAAGTGCTTAGATAAGAGAAAAGACAAATTAATTAATGTGTCAAATCTTTCCTCTTAGATAACATGAATGCAATACATTCTTACATAACGAAATATCATTTCTCCAAAAGTGCCAACTGTCCATTTTCTTGATTCTCTTCACTCTGACTGAGAGTTCTAGAAGTGTTTATGAATTAATGTGGAGTTTACAGTAGTGTCACATAGAAGCAGGGAAACATTTTGTAATAAGAAACAACGTGCATTGCTCTTACATTTGTATATATGCAGGTTTAGATGTGATAAGTGTGAAGTATGATAATGAGTTTTTTACATTGCTCTATAGTTCTAGATACTACTCTAAGAGATAATAAAGTTAAAATATTTTGTAATATTTTCTACATATTCTGTATATAATAATGTTTGAACATGATATATAAAATTAATGATTCATTTCTGAATTGAAGTATTACTTTAACAATTTTTTTTGACATTTCCAATTGCTACTACCTCAGTTTCCTATTTTGGCACTACTGTGAAAAGAACATGAATTATGTGAGAATCTTGATTATAACAACATAATTAGTGATTTGTTGAAATAAAGGCAAGAACATAAATTTCATGGGATAAATGTATAACTCATGAAATGCATACTGACTCTTTTTTGCTTTATTTGCACATTGCTGGCCAACCAACAGAACATGCAGACATTCAAAATAATAACTAAGTTATTATAACTAAGTCATCTTATTAAAATTTTTTGGCCAAATTTCATTTAAACCCTTTTTGCATATTTAAAATTGTGTTATTCCAAAGATATAATTTAAAGGGAGGAGGACTCAACATTTTATTTAGCCTGTTAGCTCCATATTCACTTTCAAATGTTTAACCATATGCACATGGACTTCCGCTGGTCCTCTTGCCAAGGCCCCACCGACAAAGACTATCTTCAGGGACCTGTATTAGGACTCCTCTCTTTTCACTCGACATCCTTTCTCTGGGTAATATCCATTTCCGTGGCTTCATACCACCTGCTTTCAATGGAACCCAAGTTTATTTCCCTGCCTAGATTTCCTCTTGAGCTTCAGACTTGTATATCTTGATGTCTAACTTGGATGTTCTACCTCAAACACACAATATCACTAAGTGCACCCTAATTCCACTCCTTGTCGAACTGACTCCCCCTGAAACCTGGGGTCATCTCCACCTCCTCGTCCTTCTTCCTCATCTCCTCCTCCAGGAGCATGTTGGTCGTTATCTTCTGCTGATCATACCAACTTGACATCTCTTGCCTATCCTATCTTCTCCATTCCCATCGCCACAAGCTTTGTTAAGCCATTCCTCTTTTTATGTTTATTTTTCTATTAGTCTTCCTGAATCCACACTTGCATGTTCCTGAAAAAGTCTGGTCAGCTTACCCTTCTGATCAAAATTTTTCCAATGCCATATCTGGACATTTAGGAAAAGGTTCAAAGTCCTTAACATGTTATAAAGGCATTTTGTGAACTAGCCCTTGCCTCCTGCCTCTCCAGATAGTTTCCCCATGCTCATTGTGCTCCAGTCACACTGGCCTTTTATTTTTTGAATTGCACCATTCCCCTTTGCCTCGGGGCCTTTGCATGTGCCTAGATTGTTCTCTTTTGTTGTTTCTTACTTTCACCTGTCATTTAGGTGTATATATGATAAATGCCTCTACCATAGGTGGTCCTGTGGACAAGTCCCTAGTGCTTGGCTGGGACTCATTATATGTTAGTTGAATGAATATAGGGCTCATTTACTTTTTGTATCCTCAATGCCTACCAGATGCATGGACTAGATTAAATGCTGACTAAACTAAATAAACTGATGCATTCTATAGGACTACCTTTATAGTTGTTTAAGGGATGGTTCTTCAGAGCTTGAAGTCACTTGTAGTGACTAAGTTGTACCTAACTTGTAGGTTAGGTAACTTGTCCCTTTAATTCATGAAGAGCCTAACCAAGGGCTGGCTATGTACAGAAATGTAATAAATGGAATAGATGGATATGGAAAGAATACCAGAGTTTGTCTCTTCAGCATCTGGTCTAGATTTCCTTTCCTGCAAGAGATGTCAGGGGGCTGACGAAGCAAATGAGTGTTCTATTAATCTAAGAGAAGAGGGAAACAGGAAGTTTATGATTTGGGCATAAAATTCAGGGGCTAAATAGATTTGATAGTTCAGTGTAGACCTTAACATTAAATCCATGGGTCACCCAGCTGAGGATGAAGGCCAATGACACTGTCCACAGCAAGGATGCAGGACCAAGGACATGAAATGAAAGTGCAAAAACAGATACTGGGTGTCTCACCTGTTTGTTATGATGTAGTATGATGTGTAAGGACAAAACTTTAAAAAAACCTTCAAATGTTTCAGCCAATTCAATACAACAAATGTATTATGATTATTCTGGCCTCAAGTAACAGAAGAAATCTAATTCTTATTGGCTCATCCAATAAAGAAATATATTATTTCACATGACAAAACAAAAATCCAGAGAGAAGGGGGCTCCAACGTTGGTTGTTCAGCAGCACAATGCTAGTATCAAGAATCTGGGGTCGTTTTATCTTTCACCTCTGCCACCCTTGTCTTTGTCCTCAGGCTCAGTTCTCTCTTGGTTGCAAGATGGCTGTGGTAGCTGTGGCTATCATAGCCGGCAGAACAATGTCCACAGAGGAAAAGAGACCAGCTTTTCCATTGTCTTTTTTTTTTTTTTTTTTTTTAAGGAAAGCTTCCCCCAGATCCTCCAGCAGATTTCCTCTCACACCTCATTTGGCCTGAATTACATCCATGCCGCCATCCAAACCAATTACTGTTAAGGGAATGGGTTCTTGACCCATCCCTGGGCTGGAGCTAAGAGCATGCATAGGCAACCAACAGTATCTGCTTTCCCCAGGCTGCCTCTACCCTGAACAACTGACTCAAAAACATTACCAAAGAAAATGGGTCCTCTTTCTTCCAAGTCCCCACTGCACAGGAGAAGAACTGAATTTCAAAAGAATTAATGCATTATTTGCATGTGAATTATTTCTAGTATGCATTGGAAGCATAGTCAATGAGACCATCTCTGTGGGTTGGGTCTAAGTTATGGAGCCTGGAGAGCAGTCCAGGGGTGCTGGAGATTAACTGCACAATTCATAAAAGTGATTAAGTTTATTCACTGTATTTTCTCCCCCCTTCTCCTCTTGAAAAGAGCAGCCTAGGTGTGGTTTGCCAATCGTATCAATCTGTTCCAGCTCCTAGGCCAGTAGTATTCACAGTTATGTGGCCCTGGAGTCACATTTTCTGTCACCATTAACCAAAGGAGCCACATGAGCCTAGTATAACAGAATATTCTAATACAGAAATGAAAGGTCTTGCAGCCCTGCAGGTTGAGGGCAGAAGGAACCACATTTAGTCTATGATTTCCTCCTCAGACAAAGCTCCCAAGCTTAGCTTTGCATCCAGAGGACAAGAAACTGGTCAAACCAGCTTATTTTTAATTCTTTGTTTTCTCTCCACCATTTTTAATTTAGGAAACATTTTTAGACCACCATGCAGTTATGTGAAGAAAAGGAAATTCAATCAAGCTGAATGCTTCATAGATGCTTAATTCAATTATAAATATACTTTTTGAGCACTTAGTATGAGTAAAGCACAGGGTTAGATATTGTGGGGAATACACAAACTAGCAAACATGTCATTGCACACATGTTTTCTGAGAACATACTTTTGGCCAAGTACTTGGGTGGATTTGGGCATGATGATTAAGAGATTTCTCTATTTTCAAGTTGTATGTGTATTTGGAATGACAGGAGACAATGTCCTATATAATAAAAGCCTAATATGCAAATCAACTGAACAGCAGAAAGACCAGCAGAAGGAACGGTCGCTATGATGCACACTGACCACCAGGGGCAGACGCTCAACACAGGAGCTGCCCCAGGCCAGTCAAGGTGGGTGCCAGTGGGGGCCCCCCCCGATCATCCCACCAGTCAACCAGCAGTGGTGGTGGGAGGTGGGGCCAGCAAGCGAGTGGTGCCAGGCAGGCCAAGGCAGGTGCCAGTGGTGGCGGGGGGCGGGGCCAGTGAGCGGGCAGCACTAGGCCTGCCAAGGCAGGTGCCAGCAGGGGCCCCCTGATTGCCCAACTGGTTGCCCCACAGATCGGCTCTGATTGCCAGCCAGGCCTAGGGACCCTACTTGTACACGAATTTTGTGCACTGGGCCTCTAGTAGATAAGTAAAAAGTCTCCTGATATAGACTGAATATTCACATCCCTCCACACCCAATTCACATGTTGAAACCTAATCCTCAATGTGTTGATATTTGGAGGTATGACCTTTGGGAGGCAATTAGTCACAAGGGTGGAGCTCTCATGAATAGGATTAGTGCCCTTATAAAAAAGAGACCCCAGAGAGCTCCCTTACTCTTTCCACTATGTGAGGGCACAGTGAGAAGACAGCTGTCTATGAACCAGAAAGAAGGTTCCCACAAGACACCAAAGCTGTTAGAGCCTTGATGTTGGACTTCCCAGCCTCCAGAACTGTGAGAAATACGTTTCTGTTGTTTACAAGCTACCTTGTTTGTGGTGTTTTGTTATAGGAGACTGAATGGGCAAAGGTATCTACTGAATTTCATTATGATGTATCAAGTTAGTATTGGTTTATGTGACATCAAAGAGACGGCCAAACCAAGGATGGAAAGACAGTGAGAAAAGTCATTTCCCAGGAAGCAATATTTAGGTGAGTATTAATCTTGAGTCCCAATTTTCAAAAGTAGAACTAAGACATTTACACCAAAAGCTAACAGAGAAGACAAAAGGTACACAGAATGCTTCAGGGAGGAAGAATCTTTTGTTCTGGGCTTTGGTGATTGAATGGGGTATTGACAATTAGAAATAAGCAAAGGGCATTCATGCAGAATGTGCATGGTCAATGTGATGGAAATAAAATAAACTATACTAAACACTTTCCTTTTTCCTGGTCTTTCCTCTTCCTCTATCTTCTAATAAGGACAAATCTTTTGCTTGGTGGGTCAATTCTGGGGCTCTTACAGGAATATTCAAAGAAGCCGTGGAGGCTGAAATGATAGATGGAAGATGGTAGCTCCCCCTGATCGGAGGTTTCCATTTCTGGGGTTTTAGTTACTCATAGCCAATAGTAGTCTGAAAATATTAAATGGGAAATCCCAGAAAAAAAAATACATAAGTTTTAAATTGTGCACCATTCTGAGTGGTGTGATGACATTCTGCCCCATCTCACCCAGGACATGAAACATCCTTTTGTCCAGAGTACCCAGCTGTTTGTGCTCCCCTCCCGACACCATCACTCAGGAGCCTTCTCGGTTATCAGATGGACTGCTGCAGTATCACAGTGCTTATGTTCAAGTCACCCTTATTTTACTTAAGAATGGGCCCAAAGCACAGGAGTGGTGGTGCCGGACATTTGGATATGCCAAAGAGAAACTTTGAGTGTTTCTAATGTGAAAAGGTATGTATGCATAGGAAAAACATAGTATATTAGGGTTTGGTACTACCCATGGTTTCAGACATCCTCTGGGGATCTTGGGACATAACCCTCGCAGATACGGGGGACCGCTGTCGAAGAGCTTAGTCAGGCAGGGAGACAAAAGACCTGAATGTGGGTGAAAAAGAAACCTTGGAAGAGGAGCTTAGAGTCAGGAAGAAGACAGACATGGTTATCCTTGACCCATGGGAAAAAGGAGAGCAAGGAATGGAAAAAGGCAGGTTTCAGGTCTTTTTTTCTATGGGTTTATGAACGTGTTCTCCTTTTTGGTGTTTTTATGAAAGACAGCTGTAAAGATTTAACTAACTTTACATTCTGGGTTCTGGATTGATGTTCCTTTGACACAGCACTGAGTCAGAATGGTGCTATATAGCACCAGGGCTCTTTACATGAGATACATAAGCTATGATATGAAGGTAGAAGAGCATAAGCAGAATTGGGAAGCAAGTAGTCACACCGAATGATGGGAGACGAGGCTGTTTGAGGGAGAGTACAGGGACAGAGGCTAGGTTTATTGCAGGCAGTGAAAGGCTTAGAAGTCAAGGTTAGGAAGGTGGTATGTGCTTACAGGCAAGGCCAAGCCTCTGAGGTTTCTGAATAGGATGAGTCAGTATCAGAGATGAGTTTTGGGACAATTACATTGATAGAATCGGTAGAAAAGGGATAATGGAGTAAGAAATATCAATTAAAGAGTGATTATAAAACCTGATGCCAAAATAATAGATTCAGAAGCTCTTTCATGGAATTGATTTGTTTACTTGAATCAGCCAAGGCTTTGGTTCTTATCCAGACACAGCCGTAACCAGGTCATCAAGATGAAAATGTGCTCGCCAATCTCACGACTGTTTTTTATTTCTATTATTGAGGAGTGACCGAGGACTCAGTGCTCGGGGTGGGTCTGGAGTGTAATGCACTGGAGCAAGTTTTTATTGAGCCCCCACCAGGTGGCTGGCACAAGTGCCTTGAGCACCGGGCTTACCATATAATTAGAGTTACCAGATCAACACACAAGCCAGCCCCCAGTGCAGAGGGAGACAGAGGGCTGTAACTTAATGAGAGGCAGATGTCAACGGGGAGCAGATGTTTGCAGCTCTTCAGCTATATCAAATTAATCATCTCCTGACTTCAAGGTGCTTGTTGGAGTCCAGGAAATTTCCCTGTAATAAATTGCTCCTGGGATTGATTTTTAAAGTGAGAATGTATATGCCACTGTCTTGGATGCTTTAGAACAGTGCTCCCCAGAAGCAGAAGACGATTTTTTAATCTGGACAAATTGAGGTGGAGGTAAAAAGACCAAATCTAACCCCTCAGACCTAATGGTATAAAAACATAGAGGCTGACTTTTTATTAATAAAACTAGAGGCCCTGTGCACAAATTCGTGCACATGTGGGGTCCGGCAGGCCCACACCAATGGGGGCCAATCAGGCTGAGCTGGTGGGGGGGAGGGGATGTGGGAGGTTGGCTGGCCAGGAGTAGGGGCCGCAGGAGGTTGAGGGGGGCTGACTGGGGCCCCGATGGGGCCGGTAGGCTGCTGCAGTGTGTGTCATAGAGACTGGTCACTTGGCTTTTATATATATAGATTAGCTCCTGGCCCTGCCCAACTCGTCTGCCCACCTTTTCACTGATTTAGCAAATAACTTGTATAGACACACTATGTACAGAAGGTACGGAAACACGGACACTGAGCTCATGGAGCTTCCATCATAGTAACAACAGTACTCATGCAAATGCATCTATATACAATTACAAATGTGGGAAATTCTAGGAAAGAGAGTTATGTGGTTCTTAAAAAGAGTTAAAGCAGGGATTCGACATAAGTCTCAGAGATCAGAGAAATCTTTACTGAGCAAGAGACAAGAGCAGAGTTTTTCCTTCTCCCCCTTCCCTTTCTCCTTCCTTTTCTCCTCTTCTCTCCCTCCCTTTCCATTTCCCTCCCTCCCTCCCTCCCTCCCTTTCTCCTTCCCTCCCTCCTCACAGTCTGCTTGCCTCGTTCCTTCTCTTTATTTTCCTCCATTCTCTGTTCCTCTTTCCCTCCCTCCTTTTCCTTTCTTCCTTTTCTTCTCTTTCTCCTTGCAACTCTCCCTTCCTCTCTACTTTTCTTCTATTTCTTCCCTAAGTAGTTGCTGAAAGCTTGTTAGGGATCCAAGCCCTGCACTAGTTCTGGGAAGAGGTAGAGGGGTAGGTGAACATGCAGAGGCGAACAGGGGACTGTCTCTGTTCATAGTGCCCAGAGACAATGCACAGTTAGCTAAAATTTAGAACAGGAGGTGTTATATTGGAAGTAGGTACAAGTGCTTCTGAGATTCCACAAGAGGGTCCCCAGACTCAGGCTGGGGTATTGGGCAGGGATGGGTGTTATGTGTGAACATATTTGAGGTAAGTCTTTGAGAATGCTAGGAATTAGATGAAGAGCAGAGTGGCGGCCCTTGCAGGCAGAGGAAAGCTCCTGTGTTTAAAAACAGGAAAGGAAATGTGATAGGATTGTTAGTCTGGGGAAGACAAGAAATTCAGTATGACTGGGGTAAAAGACATGAGTTGGGGAGATCCAGGAGATGATGTGGTTGGAAAGATGGGTGGGAGCCAGATTGAGGAGACCAGCATAGTATTTTTGCTGTGTCCCATGGGGAGCCATTGAAGCTTCAAAGAAGAGAATCACATAATCGACTCTGCCATTTAGGAGTATTTTTTTTTTTAGTCAGTAGTATGGTCCTGCCCACTCCCAGCCAATAGGAAATCATTGTGTCCTCACATTTGTCATTTTCAAAACATTGAGGCTGTGAAGTCCTAAAAGTATCTGGTGAGTCCTTTGTTGCCCTCAAACATGGAACAACATGGGAAGGGGGGGGGGAAGAGGGAGAAGAGACTGATAATTACAGTAGCCCCTCCTCTTTCCCAAGCTCTCCATTCTCTAAGACCCCCTAACAGAAATGAGTAAACACCATTGCAGCATATTCTGAATGGCCGGGACTTTTTCATCACTGTAATGATGATCAGGTAAACCATTTCCTTTTATCTTCAATGGATGCTATCTTTCAAGGTACAAACATAAAATAAAATAAAAATTTTAAAAACCTGCCAAGCATGAAAGGTCAGAAAACACCCATTACTCTAAACCAAGGTTTCTCAACACTACTGACATTTGGGCTGAATAATTCTTTGTTGTGTCTTGCATTATGGGATGTTTAGCAGCATCCCTGGCATTTACCCATTGGATGCCAGGAGAATCCCGTCCCAGCTGGGATAATAAAAACTGTCTCCAGACCTTGCCAAATGCTCCCTGGGGGACAAAACTGCCCCCTGATGACAGTCGTGCCTCTAACCTGTATGTTGAAGGTTTTGTAGACAATAGAAATTGAGATGAGATTTCGCCACGGAATGGCACATTCTTCCCCTGTTTGGAGTCACACCGGGTGGCATCTGAAGTGAAATGAATTCCAGTGTTACCTTCGGAAGCGCCACTTCTCCCTCCTCTCAGGCCCCTGCTAATTATGAGACCACCTCTTTCTTTCATCTCCAAATGCCTCTAATGTGTTATCGTGGCACGGATCCTGCTTTCTCTCCAATTACACGATCAGATGGACCTTTTTCAATTTGGCTTTCAGAGCTGGTTACTCCTAGGAGACAGCTTTGCTAAAAGCATTTAATGATCCTCGAGGTAGCCAAGCTGTAGAGGTGGGTATCTGTGGGGCTGAGCAGGCTGGAGACGCTCTCTGGGGCTCTGTCCACCTTCCAGGCCTGCGGAGTCTTCCATTTCTCTGCCCTCCCCGAGTGGGGCCTGCCTGCTGGCTGTATTTAGGTTTTGCATTTCAGATTGCTGCTTGATAGGATGCCAGCAGCGACATTTCAGACGTTCCCAGGCAATGAGCGGGGCGCTTTCCCCAGGCTTTGGGCGCCGCAGTACCGGCCTCACATATTAAAATTATGATGTTTCGGAATTGCCAGTAGGCTGATGACTTTCTGCCCCCGAAGAACAAGGATTCTGTCTTACTTCTCTTTGTTTTCCCAGGGCTTCTATCTTCTCTCACACCTAAAGGATGCTAAGAGGCACCCTCCTGGGTGTTGCAAATGGATCTCTTCCAGAACACACAAGAGCCTTGGACTTGACACATTTGGCAGCAATGTGGGTGTTTCAGCCCTTGGAGCCTATATTATGGATGTGAACCATATTTTACCTGGGACCTTCAGCTGAAAGACTGTATGCTATTTTTAACAGTGTCCCTTTTTTTTCCTTCTTTCCCAACATGGTTCTTTAACAAGGTCATGTCATTATCAGTTATTTAATATTTCTAAAATTAGAAACAGTTTCACTGCCGTGGCAGCTCCAGCTTTAGGCCAGACTCTGAGCCTCTCACACTGGGACTATTGATACAGTCTCGTGGAGAGTTTTCCTGTTCCTTCCTTTATTTTAGTTTACAGTTGGTTCCCAATTCAGCCAGGCTAACCTTTTTACTCTCTCTCTGTTAGGATTTTCACTTATTTAAGGAATCGCAATAGCCACCTTTAAGCCAGAGGGCTCCTCCACCCAACATGTCCTGGTTGGTAGTCAATGTTCCCAGCTGATTCAATGGTCTCATCTGACTAGCTCCAGGGAGCTCTCTGCCCAGCCCGGAGAAAAGGCACAACAGGAAAGGGATATGATAATGATTCCCTCCAAAGCAGCCCTCTCTGCTTCTTCCTAAAGAAGCAGCGATGAGTTCTGGGGATAGTTAAGAGGAGGTAAAGTGACAAGCAAATAGAAGAAAGAGAAGGGAAGATGCATGCTATTGTTTAACAAAAACCTATTGGTCGCCAGCAGTGTGTGAGTGGCTGTGCTAAGGGGCCCAGAGCATTACCCATGACATCCTGCCCTCACCAACTCCTAGTCCACATGCAAAGGGGAGGCTGGGAGCAAAATCTGGAGTGTGATTGAACCCTATTTGTTGACGGACAGACAGAAAGTGAGGAGGAGGTCTTCTCCTTGAGGGGTTTGTTCTCACCACCTTCTCTCCCAGCAGACATATGGGTTAAGAACTCTGCCCAAACAGGGCAAAGTTAGAGAATGGAAACTGGCGTTTACTAAATCACCCTCCCCACCACCATTTATCATCTTTAGGAAACTGGGCATTGACATGGAATAAGAACATAAGCAAACATATTTCAAGCTGTAAGCCCCCTCCTTATTTCTATTTAAAAAGTTAACATTTTATTTCCTTAGCACCTCAAATTTTCTTTTCCACTGACGCTCTGTCTTTGCCACCATTGCAGTGATTTGTATCCCTGCTGGCTCTGCTCTACTTGATCAACCTAACTTGGATAATACGTGAGCTATTAAGAGAACACACCATTTCATCGGGGAGTCATTTATTCCCATGATTACTGATAATAGAAAGTCCTTTTCTGGGCTTGATGCTAATGACTTCTCAATCCAGACTGGGTGCATTTGTTCCAATTGTTGGTTATGCTCAAGCTCTCACTTGCAGCCTCGCGGAGCAAGGATAAATATTCGGCACGGACCCATCTTGTGCTCTGTTTCTATCATTGTCAGCAATGTGAATAAGGCAATATAAGTGAATGGGCGTTGGATAATCAGTTTCATTGGTGATTAGACAAAGAAAACATGAAGTGCTTCTATTTTCCTTCTTGTCTGGAACTTAGAATAGATTTATAAACAAACAATTTGGAAGGTATCACTGGATTTTACTTCTTCACAATTCAAGTCTAAGTTTGAAAAGAGAGATTTCTCACAGGCTCAGTGAAGAATATTTTAAAACTCCTTAAATGCTTAAAATTGAGTTAATAACATCCCCCATATATTGGTTGTTCCTCGATGGAGCCATTTTGTGTCTCTCATCCCAGTTGAAAATTCCAGAGTCTTCTACACTTCTTTCTTCCTCATTCCACAAATATGGTGTCTAGTTCTGCCCCCTCTGTTCTTGTAATTATTAATTATTTTTGCCTTCTAATCTCTATTAACCCAGGTGACGTCATTATTATCTTGCATTGAATTGACTAGAAGAGCCTTATAGTTGATCACCATGGCCCCAAGCTTTCTTGACTCCAATCAGTGCTGCACCCAACTTTGAGATCAGTGTTCTGAAAGCAACACTCTGCTCAAATCATTCCCTGCTCAAAATCATCACTGACTTTCCATTTCTAGTAAATAAAGGCCAGACTTGTCAGTGTGAGATTTAGTCATTGGTAACCTGCCTCAACATATTCATACCTTTTCAAGACTTTCAAGATATGTGACAATGAAATCCATTCCTCTAATATTGAACCACACTGATTCAGTCATCCTCTAAAATGATGTTTTTTTTTAAAAAAGAAATTCAACTGACTAATTATGAAGATATAATTGAGTGTATTCAGTGATTCATGAATTGGGCAGCATCCCATCTAGTAAGTAGAAGGGCACTGGAGGGGCTGTACAAAATGCCAAGTTTTTATAGGAAGAAGGGTGGGACAAGGAAGCTACCAGCAAAAGAAAAGACAGAATTATTTTTAGACCAGGACATCCTTTTTTTTGGGGGGGGGGGGCTAATGAAGAGAAATGGAAAGTGTTTTTATCATGCAGACTAGTGGCCCAGTGCACAAAATTTGTGCACATTGAAAGGGAAACAATTAGAGGAAATATTTTAATATTGCTATTTGCCCTTTCTCCATAATAGAAGTGTCAGAGATGAAAGAAAATTAGTAAAATGTATATGAAAATCTTCCTCCTGTCAAAGTCTGGGGCACGCCACAGGAGCCAGAGTCAAGTTCCCACCTACCCACATGCACCTTAAAATCACATGAGACACAGACCTGGCCAGCCCCACTCCCATTGGGCAAGATCCAGACCCAGCCAGCCCACCCCTGTCAAGCCCCGCTGGGCGGGGGGCACAGCCTCAGGTCCCCCATCAAGTCCTGCTGGGTGGGGTGGGAGGGGTGCAGCCCCAGGTCCCTCGGCGCACCCTCAGGTCCCCTGGCCCAGTGCCACGGCGGAGGGCATGGCCTAAGGTCCCCGTTCAAGCCCTGCTGGGCCAGGAGTGAGGCC
This sequence comes from Myotis myotis, assembly GCF_014108235.1. NCBI lineage: Eukaryota > Metazoa > Chordata > Mammalia > Chiroptera > Vespertilionidae > Myotis > Myotis myotis. The sequence continues at coordinate 19,699,680 of NW_023416316.1, forward strand.
TCAGATCCCCCAGCCTGGCGCCAGGGTGGGGGGATGTGGCCTGAGGTCCCCCATCAAGCCCCACCAGGCGGGGGGCACAGCCTCAGGTCCTCTGCCCCGGCCCGGCACCACCAAGCCTCAGGTCCCTGCTTACTGCTCGTTACGGCTTGTTACAGGAACCCCGCCTCCGCTGTGGGTGTAGCCATCTTATGACAGTGTGATGAAGTGAGGGTCAATTTGCATATCACCTCTTTATTATATAGGATTGCCTCTTCTTTCAATGGGGTTGGGGTGGGGGATAGAGAGGGTCCACATGACAGATTAGTTTACTGGCACTTGAAAAGAAAATTCCAGACTGGTTGATTAAGATTCCATTTCTGGGGGAGGTTGAAACTGCAATTAGATCAGTTATTAAATCTAGGTTTGGTATCAATGGCTTTTAGCATGAGTGATGCCATTTTGGGCCTGTGGTTTTCTCTTTAACAATAGCTTTGTACATTTTGCCTCTATATCTGGCCTCATGCGGTTTTTCCTTCCTGAGATTCCATTCCTTTACATCTTAATGTGTACTTCTAAATGCCTCTTCTTTAATTAATTCTTTAATAATCAATGTAGAGTGATGTATTACAGTCATATGTACATCTATTTTGTCTGTCCATTAGACAATTAGATCACAAAGGACAGAGATATGCCTTATATAACTTTATACTTTTTACAACACTTCATATAAAACCTTGTACAAAATACTCCGTAAATAAATATATTTACTGAGTGAATGAATGTGTAAATAGAGACAGAATCAACATATTGTTTAGATTTTTTTTGGATTACAGCATACCTTGAAATATAATGAATGGAAACTTTTAGAAAATGAACTGGCGCTTTCAGAGTGTAATAGAATTGAGAATTTTAAATTTTTAAGTTTCATCAAGGCCAGAGCTTCCCCACTGTTCTCTTGCTTAATCCTTTTCTCATTTCATTTCCTCAGATCCCTACTCCTTCACTGTCTCATAAATATATCATGTTATATAGAAAAGAAAGTTTAAAGCTGTGAGTGTTAGAAGATATGTGACAATGAAATCTCTTCTCCATAATTCTGCCAAACTTTTTCCACTGTTCAAACACAGCATGTAAATGATGACAACACTTTGTGATCACAGGCAAAATCAAGTAGTGGGTCACTCTAGCCAGAGCCATCACTGGAAATAGTCAGCAGCCTCCTAGAGACTGTAGCTTTCTAGCTGCTTTTAAGTTGATATTCTCATATTCCGGAAAACTGTACTCCTCCTCATGTTTTGGAAGAGTGCAGGGTCCTACAATGTAGTTCCAATACTCATTGGGATATGTCTGAATACCTATATTCATATATATGTGTATTGTGTGGGAGAGCATGGCTATTTGCATTTATGGTATGGTTTTACCCCAAAGTTTCCAAGATCTTTTGAGACAGAAAAAAAGTGCAAGTCTCAACTTATTCCTGCTTTAAAGAAGGGCCCAAGTCCAAGGACTTCGAGGTTTGGTTTGGACAAACACCCAGAAGTTGGGATGACTATCTGAAGCTCTTGCATCTGCAAATTTGGGCTGGATCAACTGAGGACAGGCATCATGACATTTCCAGTACTCCTCACTGACACCTCACCATTAAGATTTGAGGAACTGGAAGAATAGTAGAGAGGACAAAGGAATGTTGGTTTGATCTCTTTAGGAACTGCCATTACTGCATTGCCTCCAAAGTTGTGATTATACTACTGATAGCTGGGTCAGGCTTTGACACACAAATGTTATGAGTTAATAATGGGCAACTTTATAATAGATCCACAGATCTACAGAACTTGAGACCATGGGGGCCTCCTGGTCAAACCATCTTTTTATATAGATTATAGAACTGGGGCTTGGAGAGAAGAAATGGCTTACCAAGGACTCTGAGAGTAGAACTGGGATTCATTCCAGAGTCCTGACATTTAGTCAACATGGTTATTCTAAGTCATCACCCAGTCAGTTCTACTGTAGCACATCTGGATGGATTCAATGGGCTGAGATCAGACAGAGGCTGAGTTTTATTGTGATTCTCATTTGTATTTAAAGGGACTTGCTTTTGTCGATTCATTTGTAGGAAGAGGGTTTAAAAGGTGGGATAAACGAATAAGTACAGATAGAAGCCATCAGCAGGGAGTACTAGGATAGTTATTGCTGGCATTCATTGACTGCGAGGGAACATTATTGAATGTTCTGAGCCAGGAGGAAATGCTTTCCTTCATGCTGGAAGATAGCAACCAAAGACTGGAGGAGAAAAGCCCATTAAACCATAGTCCAATTTAGGGAACCTTATGCCACCAGCCAGAGACCCAACTAACCAGAAATAAAGGAAATAGTTCAGGCTGCCAAGAACCTTTAACCAAGCAAGGGTAGGAAAGTTAGTTTGAGACCCAAAGCAGGAAGAGGACTACAGGCTATAGGGCTGGCCAGAGGGTCCCAAAAGGCAAGTTGTTTCTGCATACAGTCCTAAGATGACAGTCATATTTTGAAGCTCCTTGCTCTTCATTTTTGGTTTCTAATACTTTTCAGAAACCTCTTGATGGAAGAAATGTTATGAGTTTGTGAAATTCAGTTTTCTAATTTATTGATGCAGTATATCTTTGAAATCTTACTATCCTGAAAAATCCGATTTATACATAGGTATATTAGTGAGGCTAAAATCTATCATGACAGAATCAAAGAGCAGGAGGAACAAAATTAAAACACCACCAGACAAATATTTGAACTCCACCCAAGATGAAGTTTTCTTAACTATAGACCTTGCACAAGAAGGAAATTAAGATTATTTAATTTATGCCTTAGCTGGTTTGGCTCAGTGGACAGAGTGTCAGCCTGCGGACTGAAGGGTCCCAGGTTTGATTCCAGTCGAAGGCACATGCCTGGGTTTTGGGCTCGATCTCCAGTAGGGGGTGTGCAGTAGGCAGACAATCAATGATTCTCTCTCATCACTAATGTTTTTATCTCTCTCTCTCTCTCTCTCTCTCTCTCTCTCTCCATTTCTCTCTGAAATCAATAAAATTGTATATATTTTAAGAAATATTTAATTTATGATACCTTGATTTCAGCCCAGTAAATTGATTTTGGACTTCTGGCCTTTACAACTATGAGAGAATAAATTTCTGTTGTTGTAAGCCACCGAGTTTGAGGCAACTTGTTACAGCAGCAATAGTAAACCAATATACTACTTAAACACATTCACATGGCTGCATTCAAATAAAACTTTATTTACAATAAAAAAGATGATTTAGTTCAGTTCTTTGCCTATTTTTTTCCATTTGGGAATGATTTCTAATCCACCAGATGATTGATTCAGAACCCAGGAGTCTCAAGTCTAAAACTATGGACAGAGAAGTTAACTTACTAAGAAACATGGAACAAGGTGTTCCTTGGTCAATAATCAAGTTTCTAATATACTATATGATTTAACTGTGGGAAGGTAAATTATGAATTAATCCACTTACAACTTGATTAGTAAGTGGGCAGATATTTATGAAAAAAGGGGCAAATTTTACTAATTATAGTATATATTAGAGGCCTGGTGCATGAAATTCGTGCACAGGGCAGGGGGGCTCCCCTCAGCCCAGCCTGCACCCTCTCCAATCTGGGATCTCTCGGGGGATGTCCGACTGCCGGTTTAGGCACAATCTTGGGGATCAGGTCTAAACCGGCAGTTGGACATCCCTCTCACAATCCAGGACTGCTGGCTCCTAACTGCTCACCTGCTTGCCTGCCTGATTGCCCCTAACTGCCCGCACCCTGCCAGCCTGATCACTCCTAACCACTTCTGTCTGCCAGCCTGGTTGCCCCTCACTGTCCCTTCGCTGATCTGGTCACCCCCAACTTCCCTCTTGCTAGCCTGGTCACCCACAACTGCTCCTCCCTGCTGGCCTGGTCACCCCCAACTGCCCCCCTGCCAGCCTGGTTACTCCCAACTGCCCCCCCCCCCCCGCCAGCCTGGTCGCCCCATGCAGCCTGCTGTTCAGTTGTTTGGTCGTCCCTCACTAACCCTCCTGCCAGCCTTGTCGCCTCACGCAGCCTGCTTTTCAGTCATTACTGTTACTGTGACAGTGACCTAGACGATTTGCATATTCCTCTATTATCATATAGATGTAAGTACTAGTATATATGTATATACATACATATGTATATGTAGTCCCAAAATGTATACACACTTTAAGTAGATTCTATTACATTTTGAAAATGAAATGATTTCAATAAATACTGCCTTTATAATTATTCAAAGTATGTATACATTTTTGGGGAATATATATATATATATATATATATATATATATATATATATATCCCCTTCCCTCACTCAAAGAAAAAGAGAGGAAGGATGCTAAACTTGATATAGGTCTAGAGAGTCAATGACTGTCAACACATCAGGATTAAATTTTGGGTCCAGAACAAGCAAAGCAATGCCTTATTTATTATTCTGGCCTGATCAGATTATACCGAGAGCATCATGCTCAATTCTGGTAATCCCAATACAGGAGGAGAAAGGTCAAACAGGAGACAGTCCAGAAGGAAGTGACTAAGGTGAATGATGCATCTAAAATTATGCCAATGAAAAACAGTCTAAATATATGAGGATGTTCTTCCAGGGAGAAGATTTCAGGGAAGGATACAATAGCTGTCTTCAGCTTCTCAAGCTGCTATCAGCCCGAAGAGGAATGACCTCATTCAGCGTGACTGAGGAACAGTGACATAGAGTGAACGTCTTAAGGAAAAAGAGTTCAGCACAATCTAAGGAAGCATTTTCTAAAGACGGACTGAAATGAGAATATAAGTTTTCTTCATGGAACCGATACCCCACCGAGTGCTGGGTGATTTGGGTTTCCTGGTAAGAGCAAGATTTGCATCAATTATTTTAAAGATGATTTTAAATGCTTTTTGAATCTATGAAATTTGCTTTTTTTTGTAGGGAAAGTGCTTATTAGCCAAATAAATAGTGTGATGTGATGGAATAGTTACACCAGAAGACACTTTTCAAAGGATGCATTCATCTATAAGCAAACCCTTAATATCCATTTTTTGAAGTAGGCTCCCTACAACTGCATTAATACTTTTTACTTACTTTAGTTTAAGTACTTGTAACTTTTTGAAAGTAACATAATGGATTAAAAAAATACTTAATCCACATTTTTCACCAATTCAAGCAGATTTTTTCTTAATTATCCTGAATAGTTCACACTATTCTGAGCACGTAAATGGCATGGACTAAAGAAAAAAATAATAACAGCAGTTTACCTTGGTTGAAAGTGCTTGCTATGTGCTGGGCATGGTTTTAAGCATGAATTCACTCATTTACATGGATTTACTCCCTTAATTTTCATAGCAACTATATGAAGTAGCTACAATTATTATTCCCATTTTAACAAATGAAGAAACTAAGCTACAGAGAGGTTAAGCGATTTGTCCCAGGATACCGTATGTTTTAGTAAGAAGCAAAGCTAGGACTCTGGCTGGAGTCTGCATTCTTATTACCACATTATTTCTGTTTAATACCTTTCTGATTTTACAGCATTCCACTTAGAAGCAGATGTAAACCTTGGGATCCCTGCATGTGGTCAGGGATATCCTACCTTAGTGTAGCAGCATAAAAAACACCTAACCTGCTTGGGAGACAAATGCCTCATCTCACTCTTCTATTGAGACAGGCAGGCAGGTTGAACATCTTTGTGATCTAGAAATTAGCTGGCATTTCATTCCAAGTCATCACCAGAGGATTGCTTCTGCAACTTGAGTTTTTTATGTGCTTTGATTCTAATATTTTACAGAACTCCTCTCAGGTGCATCTGTCTTATGAAATTTCACTCCGTTAAACCTAAACTCAGGTCCTAACTCTGCATCTGCAATGTGTGTGTGTGTGTGTGTGTGTGTGTGTGTGTGTGTGTGTATTAGGGCAATTGACTACCAGGTGACAGGTTCTTCCTTGTGAAATGGATGTTCTCATACCTACTTCGCAGAGTTTTTGTGAAGAATAAATGAGATATCCTATCTAATAAAGAGGGAATATGCTAATTGACCCTCACATCATCGCAAAAGATGGCAGCACCCACAGCCAATAAGAAGGGAATATGCTAATTGACTGCCCCCCCCTCAAAGATGGCATTCCCACAGCCACAAGATGGCAGTGCCCAGTCCCCTCAGCCCTGCCGGGGTGATGGCCTTGCGTCACGCCTGCCTCCGGAGTTCCCCAGTCCCTTCAGCCCCCCAGCTGCCCAGGGCTGGCCCAAGGTGCAGGCAAGCCTCAGATGTCAGCTGCCCAGATACCCAGGGCTGGCCCGAGGAGCAGGTAACCAGGGCTCCGTGTAATATGACATAGTGCTTAAGGTCTGGTCAGATGTTGGCTGCCCAGCTGCCCAGGGCCTCCCGAGGCTCAGGTAACCAGGGCCGGCTGAGGCTTGTACTGCTGGCAGTGGCAGCAGCAGAGGTGTGATGGGGGCGTCGCCTCCCACCCCTGAGGGCTACCAGACTGTGAGGGGGGCAGGCTGGGCTGAAGGACCCCCCTGCAGTGCATGAATTTTCATGCACTGGGCCTCTAGTTCTGTATAAACGCCCCTGTAAAGACCTGACACATAAAGTAAGTATTCTAGAAGTGGAGTTCTTTTTGTTTTCATTTGATAAGTGCTATATATATTGTACTTAAAATTTTTGATACTGCTGGTTGAAGGACAAGTTACTCCTTGTAATCTGAGTTTCTGTTTGAAGATAAAGAAAAATCACATTGAAAATAACTTCCAAGTAGTTCCTTAAGTTCAGTAGCCTCCCATGTGCCCAGAGTGGCGGGTGCATTCCAATGTGATGTGTAACTGGCGATTTCTCATGCTGTGCACACACATTCCAGGGTACCTTAAGTTTCCCCATTATTGGGGTTAAGGATATGATGTGTTTTAGACATAGCCACCATATCAAATGCACTTTCCACGAGGTGCCCAGTCCTTCCACGAACACATTGAGCATCTATTACATTCTTGCCTCGTGTAATGTGACACAGTGCTTAAGGTCTAGGCAAAACAGCTCCAATCACAATGTAAATAAGGTTACATTTAAAAAGTGCTCTGCAAACACAGAGAATAAATAAGGGCAGGGGAAGGGAAGTCTAACCACAAACCCATGTATTTAAGAGAAGACCTGTACAAACGAACAGTTGAACAGTCGCATGAGCTGTGGGTGGACCTTACCATGTAACTCCTTGCTTTTTCAGACTGCCACATATAGATTTTTTTTCTCCTCTGGACAACTGGGTTCACGATTAATTCTTTGTATCTCTTTACCTTTATGAACAGAAAAGAGTATTTTAGGTCTATTGATATTTCTTTTTCCTTTTTCTAAAAACAAACTTACATTATTTTAAAGTAATACAGTCATGATGCTACAAATTAGAAAAAAGTAAAAAAAATACAAAAAAAAGGTGAAAATTATTTGTAACCCATAATGTAGAGGTCATCTAATATTTGAAAGGACTGCCCTCCATTTCCCCCTATACACCTATATGCTACATGATAGGTGTTTTATACTGCTATTTCTTTTTGTTTTTATAACTTACTAGTATGTGGTGAACATTTTCCTGTGTTGTTAACAAAGGGAGAATGGGTATAACCACTTTGGAAAAAGACCGGGCAGTTACTTATTAAACTCACCCTATGACTCAGCAGTTCCATCCTAGGTATAATATCCAAGAGGAAATAAAGCATTTGCTCACAAAATTACTTGAACAAGTATGTTCACTGCAACTTTATTCAGAATAGTAAACAACTAGAGATAGGTCAAATTCCATCAATAGATGAATGGGTAAACTCTAACAATAAAAAAGAACAAACTAATGACATATGCCACAATATAGATGAATCTTACAAAGCATTATGCCAAATGAAAGAAAACAGTCTTTAGAAAACACATATTAATAATTTCATTTATATAAAGTTCTAGAATACACAATACTAATCTAAGATGGAAAAGAAAAGAACAAAGACTTCTCTGGGGGGTAAGCTGGGGTAAGGGCATAACTGACTGGGAAAGGACATAAGGACACTTTCTGGATGATTACACTATTTTATATCTTAATAAAGGTTTGTGTTACATGAATATATGCATTTGTCAACGTTCATTGAATTATACACTTAAGACTTGTACATTTCGCCGAAACCGGTTTGGCTCAGTGGATAGAGCGTCGGCTTGCGGACTGAAAGGTCCCAGGTTCGATTCCGGTCAAGGGCATGTACCTGGGTTGCTGGCACATCCCCAGTAGGAGATGTGCAGGAGGCAGCTGATCAATGTTTCTCTCTCATCGATGTTTCTAGCTCTCTATCTCTCTCCCTTCCTCTCTGTAAAAAATCAATAAAATATATTAAAAAAAAAAAAAGACTTGTACATTTCACTGTATATAAATTTTACCTAAAAAAGAGAGAAAAGACATACTGAATTTTAAGCTTCTGTTAAAACCAAGCATGGAGTCATATTTGAGAAGCATAATGCCTTTAGGTAGCATTGCTCCATGATTGACAATAGTCCTTCAAAACATGAACATTTCTTCAAAACAGAGGGTTAATGTACTTAATATATAAAGAGCCCAATGAACTCACAAATAATAAACCATTGAAACTTCAATAGAGAAATGGGGAAAATAAATGAATTTAAAATTCTAAGAAAAAACATATATGTAGCCAGTAACCATGAAATAATGTTCAAACTTACTCATTGAGGACCTACTAGGTTTCTATGCACAACCTCAATTAATATAGATTATTAAAAAACTTATCAAACATATTCAACTTCACTGGTACTCTAAAAATAAAAATTAAAATAATAACTTACTTTGTTTCTAACAAAATAATGAAGTTTAAAAAGCATAATAATGCGGGGCAAAGTGTGATTATTAAATAAGCATTCTCAAATAATCCCCATGGGATATAATTTGTTACAACTTTTTTTAAAAAAATCCTCACTCAAGGATATTTTTCCATTGATTTTTTAGAGAGTGGAAGAGAGAGGGAAAGACAGAGAGAAATATCGATGTGAGGGCAACACATTGATTGGTTGCCTCCTAAACATGCCCCTGACCAGGGCCCAGGCCAGGGAGGAGCCTGCAACCAAGGTACCTGCCCTTGACTGGAATCAAACCCGGGACCCTTTGGTCTGCAGTATGACACACTATTCACTGAGCCAAACCAGATAGGGCTGTTACAACTTTTTTTTTGAAGTGTTTTTTGCTACACAGAGGAGAATATGCTCTTGGAATTAGTAATTCCATTCTGGGTCTTTTCTAGGAAATAGTCAAAAGTGTACAAAAATGCAATTATTAAAACTGTTCATTTCAACATTATAACTGGAGGCCCGGTGCACGAAATTCTAAAAAATGTTAATTTCAACATTATTTATAACTAGGGCTGGGGGCCCCTCAGCCTGGCCTGCACCCTCTCACAATCCAGGATCCCTCTCACAATCCAGGACCCCTGGCTCCTAACCACTAGCCTGCCTGCCTAATTGCCCCTAACGACTCGCCTGCCTGCCTGATTGCCCCTAACCACTTGCCTGCCTGCCTGATTGCCCCTAACTGCTAGCTTGGCTGCCTGATTGCCCCTAACTGCTTCTGCCTTGGCCTTAACATAAAACACATTCACATGGCTGCATTCAAATAAAACTTTATTTACAATAAAAAAAGATGATTTAGTTCAGTTCTTTAGTTCCGTAAGGATGTCTGGAATGACGTCCAGAAGGTCATTCGGCTGTCCAGTCTATTAGCATATTACGCTTTTATAATTATAAATTGCAGAAAACTGAAAACAACCTGCATGTCTAACATAAAAGGCTAGTACCTTATTTATGGGCGTGTACTTATATATTGGAGTGATGGGGCCCTGTCCATTTACTTTCCTAGGACTCCTAGTTGTCATCCAATCGCTGACCAGGGTATCTGAAGGGTGCAAAGAGAGGAGACATTTTCTTTTTCGTGTTCTGTCCTGGACAATAAGGAAACAATCAGGACCAGATTTACACATTGTCTTCTAAGGTTCTGTACATTTCTGAAAGATAGAAATGCCTCCCAGGGAGAAAGGCTGATGGTTAGGCAAGCATTTTTCCAAAGTTTCCACAAGTCTCTCCCATGGGCCCTCTTCTTTTCCTCTTTCCATCATCCTTTTCCTTGTCTCCTCTCCCATCCTTCTCCTTCCAGGATCTCTGGGCATTGAATGAATCTTAGGACCTGGGAGAAGATGCCTGGGCTATGTCCCATGAGGCTAGCAGATGGGTTATTGCAAATGCTGTTAGGACCCCCTGAGAGAGGGGTGGTCATTCCTGAGAGAGAAAAGAGAACTGGCTGCAGTAGCATGCAGAGGAGGCATCCATCCCCTGGGTGGTGGGAGCCCAAATCACATGGCAGGCGGTGAGAGGTAGGTGAGGTCACATTGTTAACGACTTGAACTCATGACTCTTTGGATAATTAATAAATGCTGATTCTAAAATGACATAAGTAACAAAGTAATGCGTACTGCAAAATCTACAAAACAGTACCAAATGCCTGAAGTGAAATGTTAAAAATCTAGATCTATTCTTCTAGGTTCCAAATCCCACTTCCAGAGAGAACCTTGATTGACAGTGTGTGTTTTTTTTCATGGAGGCTTCCATGTATTTTCCATGCATATTTAACACATATGTGCGTACATACATGTGCATTTACATACACATTTTTTACACAAATGGAATCAATGTTTATGTATAACTTTCATTTTCCATATATAATTTTATTTCAGACATAATTCCATATCAGCCTATATATTTTATTATTTTGAATGGCTGTGTGGTATTCCATAGATGGACCTCACTTTGACCAAAATGATGTTTAAGATTCTTCTCAACTTGAGAATTTCCACTGTCTTTCTTAGATTCTAAGTAAAGATGGTGGTAGGATAATGATCAGAACCATTTGAAATGCACTTCTGGTTTTAGTAATTCCCCTAGTTGAAGGGGAAGCTGCCCTTCTGGGTCTCTCATCTCCACAGAAGAACCATGCTGTTCAGCTTGACTGGAGTTCTCAGGACTTGTCTGTTACTGGGGCTCTGGAGTTGAAGTTTGCAGCTAGATCTTGAAGCATCAACAGAGGTTCACCAGGCAGGAAAGCCTAACTCTGTTTTGAGCAGAATGCTGCTGGACTGGAATCAGATGGGAGCGGCTGTTTTCTCATCTTAATCAGTCAATCAACAAACAATTTTTGAATACCTGCAGTACACTCGTTAGAAGCAGCATGAGAAACACGATTCCCATCTTTAAATAACTTGTACTCTGGTTAGAGAAACAAGATTTTGTGAAGCAGTTAGTAAGATCTACTAAACAGAATGTAAGTGTTGTTGAAATATGCCCTCCGTCAAAATGCTCTAGGGACCACTAAGAAAAATGAGATGAGCGTAGGTGGTGATAATCAGGGAGATCTCTCTCTGCGCAGGGTGAGATGTGAAGACCTAGAAGGATATAAGGGGGACTCCAATAAACAGAGTACTCCAGACTACACTGAAGCCTAAACCAGTTATGCAGACATAACCATGCAGCCAATTGACAGGAACATTTGATCCAATTGTTTGGTTAAATAACAGGAAGGGTCTTAATTTTCTGCCTGCATTCTCAGACACCAAAGCATCCTACCTTTCCTCTTGCTCGTGAGTCACAGATTCCTCCTGGCCAATAAGGAAAATAACAATTTTCTTATTGTCATGAAAATAAGTTGCAGGGCTTTGGTGTGGTTGATGTTCATGCCCTGCCTCTCCTATTTTCAGGTGTACTATCACTCTCATCACCGAGGTTGGTGGAGACCTTGGATTTGTTGTCCTGGGAGTTAGAAGGCCCAGTTTCCACCCCAGACTCACCATTTAATTTGCTTTATGATCCTGGGCAAGTTACTTCAGTCACTTAGAAGAACTAGTTTTACAAAAATGAGAAATATCATCAATATATATAAAAGGCTAATATGCAAAGTGTCTCCTCGGGAGTTTGACCACAAGTTCGATCGCTCACTATGATGTGCGCTAGCCACCAGGGGGCAGTGTGAAATGAAGGAAGGCCCTGATCAGCCCGATCACCCGCCAGGCCTAGGGATACTACCCATGCACAGATTTTGTGCACTGGGCCTCTAGTTTAATTAGAATGCTGCATCTTGCTCTCATGCTCTCAAATAAATAGGGTTGAACTAGCTAGTTCAGGTGTTCTTATCCTAGGGAACTATGGATGAAGGTGAGGTCAGTCCTAAACTTCTCCAATTTTATGCAAAATTTGGTGCATGTGTGTATATTTCTGGTGAGAGACTCCATAGTTTTATCAGATTTCCAAATAATTCGTGACTTTCCCAAAGTCAATCACCTTTACATGATAGAAACTCTAAAGGCTTTTTAAGTTTGAAAGTGTTATCATTCTTTGATTCCCTATGTACTCTTTTGTAGTAAGACTTATAGTGTAAATATTTTACAGGGAGGATTGGCACATATTTCTTTAAATCACACTTCTTCACTTTAATGTGAGGCCAATTCTATATTATGGAGAAACACTTTTTACTAGGGAGCCCTAAGTCTTACAATTTTTGTTCTATTAAAGTTGGAGTTGTTTATATGCCAACAATATTTTTTATTGCATTATTAACATTATATTCCAAATGACTTTTTGGGGAAAACTCTGTTCCTTGCACCTGAGAGTTAGTATTCCTCAGGGTTTTCTAAGATTTAGCTATCCCTGTATGACGAGGTTAGGTATTCTCAGGGAAAATTTGTTTACTCTATTAAATTTACTTCCCTGAAACATCTTTTCTAAGTTATTTCCTCAGTGTTTGCCTTTTCAGTTGGCCACTATAAGGCTGTGCATTTGTCTATCCCAGAAGCCAGGGGAAGGCATTGTTCAATGTTTACCCACCTTCTCATATAAATATAGCCAATAAGATCCTATTTAAATTTTTGTTTTATTGTCTAAAGTTTTACATATGTCTCCCTTTTCCCCAATTAACCCCCCTCCCCCAGCCATTCCCACCACCCCAGTGTCTGTGTCCATTGGTTATGCTAATATGCATGCATACAAGTCCTTTGGTTGCTCTCTAACACGCCCCCCCCCCCCCCCCCGCACCTCCCCTGGATGTATTTTTGTTCATCAAATTATGTTGTTCATTATATCCCACATATGAGTGAGATCATGTGGTATTTATCTTTCTCCGACTGGCTTATTTCACTTAGCATAATGCTCTCCAGTTCCATCATGCTGTTGCAAATGGTAAAAGTTCCTTCTTTTTTATAGCGGCGTAGTATTCCATTGTGTATATGTACCACAGTTTTTTAATCCACTCATCTGCTGATGGGCACTTAGGCTGTTTCCAAATCTTAGCTATGGTAAATTGTGCTGCTATGAACATAGGGGTGCATATATCCTTTCTGATTGGTGTTTCTGGTTTCTTGGGATATAGTCCTAGAAGTAGGATCATTGGGTCAAATGGGAGTTCCATTTTTAGTTTTTTGAGGATACTCCATACTGTCTTCCACAGGATCCTATTTAAATTTAATATGAAAAAAGCTTTTAAAAGATGAGTTTGTATTCTATTAAAAATTGACATTTTCAATTTGTTTCCCTTTTTGCTTTTCCTGCAAAATTTGTTTGCATACATCTATGTTTTCCTATATTTACTCCAATGTTATGATCTATATATTTGTTTGGAATACATTTTCATTGAAGAAGGAAGTACAGAAGAAGGTAAGAATCATTAGTAGTCTAAGCACTGGGAACAACATTTGTTAACTTTCTTGCCTTCCAGTGTTTTTATGCATAAGTACTCTTTTCATATTGTTGTCATCAAATAATACACTCCATTATATAAACTCCCTTTTTATGTAAAAATATATTAAGAGCATTTTTCATTTCTATTAATTTTCTTTAAGAGCATGATTTTTGATGATGGTTTGCTTTTCTATAATAAAGATGCACCATTATTTTAAATAATGCTAAGATTGACATCTTTACATATGGACGTTTGCACTTTTAAAAAATTTACTTAGAATAAATATCCAGAAGTGGAGTTACTATCCTTATTTTAAAGATTTTCATTAATACTGAAAATGTGCTTTCCATAAATGATGCAGCAATTTACACTCCATACCAGCTGTGTTTGAGGTTGGCTGTTTCCTCACATCGTTGTCAACAATGAGCAGCATTTTTTTTCATATAATATTATTTCACTTAATAGAAATATATATGCAATTGTTTGAATTTATTTTCTTTGATTTTAATACGATTTACTATTTTTTCTTTAAGTTTATTAACTTTTGGAGGTTTCTACATGTGAATTATCCATTCTTGTCCTCTGCCGATTTTTCTACTGAGGCATCTGGCTTTTTTCTTACTGTTTTGCAAAAGTTCTTTACATATTAAGAATAATATCTCTTTGTTATCATCTATCTTGCAAATGTGTCTTCCATCTGTCAGTTACTTTTCCATTGCTCTGAGGGGCAATAGTGCAGAAAGTACAAATGAGGACACCAGAGCTGGACTCTCTGGACTCATAGCACAACTCAGAAAGTACTCAACATCTTTGTTTATCTCCTCCCTTACCTTTAGATTGGTATACTAGTGCTCCTTCCCTGACATGCACAATACTGGGAACAATGCCTGGAGTATTATGCACACTCAATCAATACTAACTAGTTTTATTAGAATTTATTTGCAAATATTTTCTTTTTTAAATATTTTATTGATTTTTTTACAGAGAGGAAGGGAGAAGGATAGAGAGTTAGAAACATCGATGAAAGAGAAACATTGATCAGCCGCCTCCTGCATACCTCCTCTGGGGATGTGCCCGCAACCAAGGTTGCGGGCACATCCTTGACCGGAATCGAACCTGGGACCTTTCCGTCCGCAGGCCGCGCTCTAGCCACTGAGCCAAACCAGTTAGGGCAATTGGCAAATATTTTCTTTTATATTGTGCCAACTTAGTAAGTGTCTTATATCCTTTTTGGGGGGAGGGAGTTGGGTGGGAGAATCAAAAAGAAGGAAAGAATGCCCGTGTCAATACCATTAGCCTTTGTGTCAGCTTGGTAAAGAACAAATGACACTTCTCCAGTCCCAGGGTTGATTTATAAATAAAGTTGGGTGCATAGAGAAAGGTAACTTGATATACTTGGAATGTGCTGGTCATCACAAAGGTGATTGCATCTACTTAATTGTCTTGTTTTCAATGAGAGATGATGTTTCAGTGACCTTTTCCTATGAGGATCTCAGGATGTTCCACGTCTTTCATTAAGCCTCATCTTTTGCTTCCAGGAAACAATCCCCTCTTGCTTAAAGGGGAAGAAAATAACAGGGCTAGTGTGAGGCTCCTCCATGAAGGAGCATAGAATACAGAAAATAGTTTCGCTTGAGATTGGCGACCCCACCAGCTGAAAATAATATGAATTATGTTCCAAATCTGGTTCCAAAATGAGAAGTGAAGAGCCTCCAATTTGAAAATAATCACACCCACTGAGGTGACTCTCTTTCATTTTAGTCAGTCAGTGAGCAATGTTCCTTTTCTTTCTGTTCTCAAAGTCTTGACGTCACTAAAAAAAATGACTCAATTACAGTTGTGCATAAGCAGCTGGGAAACAACCAACATCTCCCCCGTCTCCAACTGTATAAACAGAGACAGGGCAGGGGGGGGGGGGAGGGTGGAGGTAAGAGAAAAATGAAACAAAAGTGAAGAGAGCGAGGGAATTTTAAAAAGTCTTGCATATAAGCCTAAGCAAGGGACACAGACAACAGGGGTGTGAGGACATGAGTGGAGGGGGAGGGGGGTGGTAGGGACAATGGGGCGATAAGGACACATATGTAATACCTTAATCAATAAAGAAATTAAAAAAAAAGAAGCTCCCAGGGAAGAGATCAGGGTTTTTATTTCGTTTCTTTGTTCCGGATGGCACGTTGCATGCAGTCCAGAAACCTCTGGGTCCAGAAAGCAAGCCACGTGGGGAAAAGGATCACACACTTTGTAAACACCTGTGCCCGGCCAACACACATTCCAGAGCTCATTGTGGGGAAACGTTGGCAGCTGCCTCTGGTCAGGTGCCCCAGGATCTCGGGGGCCTCATCTAGAACTTTGGACCTAATGGGAAAAATGGAAACAATCCTGGCTGGCCAGCAAGCCCCAACCCCCCTCAATTTCCAAAGGCTGGCCTTTTGTGGTGGCTCTTGGCTCAGAAAGCACGGTTCACAAACATGAAATGTTCGAAGCGTCCTCTACACCCACAGCATTCTTTCTTTTATTTACTGTCTTGGGTGGGAGAATAGACTTTGTCTCCGAGTGTCCTTTTGCCAGGAAAGAAAAGCAGGTTTGGCCGGTAGAAAACCTGATCGTCCTTATTCCTCCTTTCATGTTACTCAGGAGATGAAGGAAAAGGTCAAGGTAGCCGTGTCGCTCAGCGGCATGGCCCTGTGTCCGGCTGCACGCTATCTACGTGCTTCAAGGGGGAAAACTTCATTCGCTTAGGATGAAAGCGGGTCACCAGGAGGTGAAAGGGGAACGAGATTCGCCGAGGAAAAGGAGAAGCCAGAGCTGGGTTAAACCCAGTCCCGGAGCCCTGGGCGCTGCTTCTGAAAAGCTGACCTGGAGGGGAAGGCACGGGCTCCTCCCTGACCTCTCTGTCCTCCTGCTCTCCCAGGCCTGGCCCTGCTTTGCTCTTACTTTAACCAGTAAATGAAGTGCCCGTGGGAGCCAAGGAATCTGTGAAGGGATCCTGCGAGGGCAGCGGCAAAGAGCTTTCCTCTTTCTCCACACAAAGGCAGACCAGAGGGGAATGGTTTAAATTGCTTCCAGCAGGATTTAGGTTCGGCATGAGGAAAATCTCTCTGAGTGTGATGGGCCTCTGGAATGCATTACAGAGGGAGGCGAAGGAATCCACTTCTGAGATCTCTGAGGACGCCATGGAATGCTAATCTTTCCTTAATGGCTAATATTTTGGTGTAATCAGAGGCGGAGGCATGGATGAGCTTTTAAGTCCCTCTCACTCCTGAGATTTGAATATGAAATCTGGCAGTCGAATGAAATAGCAGTGACATCTGCAGGATCCGAACCCTGCCTCCCTGAGGTCACCTGAGGCCCTTTAGGTACCTGCACTCCACTGGGGATTAGATTTGGATCCTGAGTATATAGAAGTGCAGTGCATGGGGGTGGGGCAAGGGGGAATACTGGGGAGAGAAGAATCACATTGAAAACAGCAGGAACAAAAAAGACAGGAAAGTGAGTTTGAGCCAAAATGTTTTTGGAAGTGCTGAAATTTGAGTGAGGGAAATGACAGTAATCTAACAAGTATTCCAAGGGGTAGGAACTACGCCAGAATGGAAAGCAGAGCCAAGGCTCCCAACCTGGGCAGAAGGAAGTTGAAAAGGGAAAATAGTAAGAGCAGAATTTTTACTTAGGGGACCCTTGAGAGGCGTAGTCTCACTACAGTGTGTCAAAGGAGTTGAGGAGGTAGTGAATAAGTGAACAAGAAGAAAGCACTAAAAAATTTGTTATTAACCAAAGTGAACATCCATGAATTTATAAATGGACCTACGAATGGCTTCAAGGGTTCCTTTATAATAATAAGATTATATTGCTTTTAGGCCTGTTCATTTCTTTGCGGGGGGGGGGGGGGAGGCGGGTGCTGGGATTGGGGTAAACTTGTATTTGCTTTTGAAGTTGCTTCCTTAGGTAAATGAGAGCCACATGTGTAAAGGTCATGGGGCTGGCACTCAGCAAAGATTGTCTGGATGGTCTGATTGGCAAGGTCATCATTAGGAAGTAGATAATTGGGGGAGTTGTTGAGGCCACTTGAAGATCCATAGTGTAGTATTAAGATATACTCATTAGTGCATCTTCATGGTGACAATATTTGCCTGTGCAGAGAGTCACACCTTTTTTTCCCTTTACTTCTTTTCTCTAGAGCAACTTTGTCACATAAGCATGTTCATTTCTATTGGTTAGTTCGGTAGAAACAACTTATCTGTTGAGGTGCCAGGGTATGGACTAGTTTGTGAGTCTTTGAGCTAGCATGCATAGGGAGGTGATTAGCCTTCCTTTCCCTTGTACTTCATAGTGACATCTATTCAACATTGTCCTCTGTACCGTGAACTAGGCTGTGGAACAGGGAGTCAAAGACAATTAAGATAAGGTTCCTGCTGTCAAGGCAATCTGCTCAAGAAGAGCCATCAGCCTGCCTCAGGCTTCTGTGTCATGAAACCCGTACGGAGAGGAGGGAAGGGGTGGAGCTACTGCTGATGAGCATATGACTCCTGGCATCACCTTTTGTTTGATTTAATGAGAGAATGTAATCAATGAAGGTTAGTAGAAGTCATAACCCTTGGAGAAGATTGGTTAATACACAATACCATCTATTTTCCTTAATCACGGGATGCAATTTACCTGGAATACTTGAAACCTCAGAATTCTCTGAGGAACAAAGACAACAAAACACCTTAGAAACCACAGCAGCCAAGGTGCTCTAATCCCCTAGGCAAATATTTAACACTTGGGGTTCCTTCCTTGGTGCCTCTCATCAAGATGGCTTTAAGGCAAGAGGTTCTAAGATTTTTCTGCTCCTTGGGAATGGGTGGAGTGACATGACTGTTGAATGGCAAGGATGATGTTAATGACCCAGGTCTGGGAGTTGTTAAGCTGGTGGTAATCGTCTGAATCTTGTTATTGACATTTCTAGGAAGGAATCTTGGCCCTGATGATTTTGGCTGCAAAGAGTTGGTAAGATACCCCCCCCCCGTCTTCCCCCTCCCCATTTCCAGCTCCTCTGGGGAAGAGGAAAACCCCAGACACCCGCTTTCTGGTAACATAAGAAGCTTCCCATAACCATGTACTATAAATTATAATCAGCCCGACCCTTCTCTTTCTCTTCCTCTTTGTTTCGCTCCCTGAGCAATATTGGAAGAGTCTACACAATCTCATAAGGGACTTGGCTGGCAATCAGTTGAAGATACTGTTCCTTTGGCAGCAGTTCCAAGTGACTAGACTAATGTATTCCTTTTTGCCTAGTTTCTACAAAATTGCATTATGGTTCTATGCAGCGGAGGGACTGAAAGAAGAAACCAAAGCAGAGAGAAAGTAAAGCCACTTACCTGCTGTAAGTCACAGGTTTATCACACGTAGCAGAGTTGCTCTGTCCTCCAGGTGTCGTCTCCTGGAAGTCAGTGAGGTCCAGGGGTTCTGGTTGACCAAGAGGCAGCTGGGCTGTGATGAATCTCCACGGAGGTCAACTCTTCTGGGCGGACTCATTTTCAGTATGGCGTGACTCCCTTGAACTGTGCCTTTGCTCTTGTAGAATCTGGCTGTGTTTGAGACTGGAGGATACGCTTTGCACAAGTATCTCTGGAAACAAAGAATAACGACCAGCTTGCCCAAGCGAACCAGAGAAAAAAGACTATTTATTAAGTCCATTTCCCCACCAACCTTGGAATCATAAGAAATGAACTTTCTTAATTCCAACACTAGCTACCCCTGTGATCTAGGGCGAATTGTAAGCTTCCCTGCCCCCCCCCCCCCAATCCCTCATTTGTAAAAGAAAGAAATGATCTCTGAGTTCCCCTATTGCACACTTAGAAAGAGTCTATGAAACCAAGTCTTAGTTTCTCTAAAGTGCATTATTAGTAGATGAAAATATTTTTCCTTGCCTCCTGAAAAACAAAGAAATACATACAGTCTTATCAAAACTTAATTGAGGATTCCAACCATTATCTTAAACTTTATTTCGTAGAAAGTGAAACAAATTCAGAATCAAATGTATTATCAGCATGAAATCAGTCAAGCTTTAGTCTGGCTTAGCTTAATAAACTGTAGTGAGATGGGGCAGCCTGGAAGAGTCCCTCTCTGAGGCTGGGCCACATCCAGGGATACTGCAAGAAAGTTTAGTCCAGCAAAAAAGCAAGGCTCACAACATGTCTAGCTCTCATGGCCTCTTGAAAATTGCTCTGCCTGCCCCATGTACTGGATAGTTCCTTTAGAGGCCATCTTTCACCCATGTCCACAGTTTTAGTTCTCAACCACTTACTCTCAATTGTTCATTGATACTATCTTGCTGTGAATACACCCTGCTACTAAACTTGGTGCTTATTCTTTTGTTTCTGTATTTGCTTTGCCCTTTGGACTTGATGGTGGATATAGAGTCCCAGCTGAACTTCCTTCCACAAGACTTCATTCACTCAGATACACTACTTTAGGCCTCCTTGATTGAACCTGGCCTTGACCTCTATTTCAGGGGCATGACATTCACCAGTTTTAGCTGGTTTTCCTGAGTAGCTCTTGAACATGGTAATAGATTACAGGTGAAATAAGACCAAAGAGTTAGAGTCAAGGATCTATGAAGATTTTAACAGGGTTTCTGGTGGATGAGCAGGGAACACAGAGCAAGTAATACTCCAAAGTCTAAGTGTATGGTGGGAATCAAGAATACCTACTGGACTAGCGTTCAGGGTTTGGGTTGTAGTTCCTGATGGCGGTGATGGTGAGGGTTCTAAGAAGATCAAGGTTCTAATGAATTCAGGGATCCTGCAGTCCTACAATAGTAACACTGATTAGAAAACCTCAACACCTCAGTATCTTTACCTACAGGACAATAATAGTTATGAACCCTAACAAGTGTGAGGCATTCTGCATGCAGTCTGCAGTGCCTGAAGACATGCACTCATGACCCTGGGTCTGTGGCTTGGTATGGACTGGGGCTCTGCTGCTCCTACCTTTCCCCGAAGGTGGCAAGCCTAACTCATCTGGTCTAAATAAATGGTGTTTAACCAGGTCTTGGAAATTTCAATGTTTTCAGATGTTCTGAGCCAAGCCAATTACATGCAGTCAGTATTTCCTCTTGTGAAACAGCCAACAGAAGGGTTGCCATTGAGGGAAGCAAGTTGAGCAGTAGGACAGCAGGGTGGCATGGGGAGAGAGGGAGGGATTCCGGTACACAGACAGGAATGAGGCAGGGGAAAGGGCACTTCCTGAGGACTTTGTAAGTACTCAGGAATGAATGCACGCACAAACCACTCTTTCCACTTTTTCCCAACTCAGGATGAAGAACGAAGGCTAAAGAGAACGATCCAAATTGACCTACCAGGTCATGGGTAAACTATTGGCAGAGGTGACTCAACAGTGAGTCCTATAATGAAAAGCTTTGTACCTCTAAGCCTAGTTCAGGTGGGTTCTGGGGGCAGGCTGAGTCATGTGTTGGGGGCGGGGGTGGTGGTGGTGGTGGTGGGGGGAGGCGTATGAGGAGGCAGAGTTGTGTGCTGGATTGGGCTTTTCAGGGCAATGTTTTTCAGAGCCCATTTCTGGCAAAAGGTACTACTACTCTCTAGGCAAGTGTCTATTTGCTATGTTAATCTAACATAACATTAACTTCTGAAACAGTTGCATTTATTTTGCCAATTTTCCAAGCTCAAAACAGGATTGGAGTTAAAGTAACAGAGGCATTTTGGATGGTGAAACTCTACTTTAAAAATGCCCACATCTGTATAATTTTCCATTTTCTTCCTAAATTCCTATTCCTGGAAGGAGCCTGAGAAATCGAAACCTCTTGTTTATAGATGAGAAAACTTAGAGGATTTAGTCCAGGCCACATGGCTAGCAAGGGAAAAACCAGGATCAGAATTCAAACCTTCAGACTTCCAGAAAGTGCCTTTTTAACCCCTATCCCAATTTTTAAATTCACAACTGGATATCACTTAAAGGTTTTGCGATATTGCTTAGCATCAGAGAGAAATCAGCCTTTTTCTTGCCCTGACCATGGCTTTGCCTCTAGGGGCAACAGCAAACATGTAGATTCATGGTCTTTTTTTCAGGGGATTTCAAAAAAGATGCGATATCCTGGCCGGTGTGGCTCAGTGGTTGAGTGTCAACCCATGAACCAGGAGGCCATGGTTCAATTCCTGGTCAGGGCACATACCCAGGTTGTGGGCTCGATCTCCAGTAGGGGGCATGCAGGAGTCAGCCAATCAATGATTCTCTCTCATCATTGATGTTTCTATCTCTCTCTCCCTCTCCCTTCCTCTCTGAAATAAATAAAAACATTAACAAATATGTCTTAAAAAGATGTGACGAAACAGTTGGGAAGCTTTATAATAAGCTGATATTTTATTTCAGATCAACTATGTTTTTTGCGATGGTATTATTTTTTATAATAAGCTTGGTAGTTCAAATGTTCACTCCACACATACTTGTGGATGTCTATCACAGGCCAGCATCAGGAAAGGACTAGAGGGAGGGTTGCGACGGTGAGTAAGCAGCCTCGGTCCTTGCCCTTACGGAGCCTTCAGCCTAGTGAAGGACTTAGAAGGCTGTTTTTCTGTTTATGTCCCACTTCATCATTCCTCTTCAAAGCCCCCAAATCCCTTTCCGGCTCCATCATGACACTTTATTTTATAAAAGCACAATTCAGAGGCGTGAAAAAAACATGCTTGTCCCAAACGTAGCCCTTAGTCAGATAGTTCTTGGTGAAGCAGCTCTACTAACTCAGAAAACAAAGTGAGAGAAGGTTGAAAAGCCTTTCATGTCTGGAAAGTATGGAAACTGCCCCAAACAAGAAAGTGACTTGTTCCAGGCCTCCAATACCGATAAAATCAGGAAGGAAATCAGATTCCCTAGCTCTCATGGTATTACGCCTTTACAAGAATGGAATCTTCTAAAAATTCAAAAGCATGGTAAAAATTCTAAAATGCTCCTAAAAACTTATTTCTTTGCACAATAGGAAAATCTACCGGCAGGACCACACCACTTGTCCCCAGCGAGTCTTTTTGTTTCCTGCTATCACGTGGGAAATTGCCCTGTACAAGGTAGGCACT
Organism: Myotis myotis; assembly: GCF_014108235.1. Taxonomy (NCBI): domain Eukaryota; kingdom Metazoa; phylum Chordata; class Mammalia; order Chiroptera; family Vespertilionidae; genus Myotis; species Myotis myotis. Next base: position 19,722,507 of record NW_023416316.1, read on the forward strand.
CAGTATACTTGCTGAATGAACAAGTGAATGAATGAGTGAATGAACACTGATATGCCGGTAAGTTACTCACTTATACTCATGGCTCAGACATGTATGAAGCACAGTCTGGAAATTTACTTTGCTCATTATGCTGCTATGAGAGCTGTGTGTAGGATTTATGAAAATTCTGTAAAATTCCGCAGGAAATGGACATGAAGCTATTTCTGTGTACTTCTCTCTCCACAGCTGAAACTCAAAACAGGTTTTTGACATGGTGTGTCGGGCTGGTCTCAAAAATATTATAAGACCACTCTCCAGCTGATTTTTACCTTCTAAAGAGAGGACAGGAGGTGGGAGAAATAAGGTTTCTTTCTAAACACTGGTCAGTTCGGTAGAAATGGAAGGACATTGGAAGGGGATGGAGAAATATGGAAAAAGGGAGAACGATGTTAAGTATGTTGCTATTTACAAAGCACTTTCATATCCACTATCTCATTTGATACTTAAAACAATTCGGTTGACACCATTACTGTTCCCCTTTCACAGATGAAGATACTGAGGCACAAGAGCATAAGCCTGTACTCAAAGCTAATTCTCCTGACGTTAGAGCTGGGGGTTTTCAAGCACCTCCCTCCACTGTGAACACTTCAGTATCCCATCACCTGCCCGCATACCGGCTTTCATCCGTGGATCACATAGTGGGAGATTTTGTGGTGGATCTGTCTTAAAAATGATGGGTGCTGTACATTGGTGCACATTCCCTATTTTAGTTGACAGCATCACCTTGTGGATGAAAATACATCTGGTGTGTGTTTTTATTTGTAAATATATGTATACTCTGTCGATCAGGGATAATGAGCCAAGCTATTATGCTGTCAATCAGAATTATTTAGGGTTTGAGTTTATTTTTTTGTCATCAACCATTAAAAAGTGATCAAACAATCACATTTAACTGATGAGCGATCAGAATGAATGTTGGTTTGTTTCTGGTCATCTTGGCTAAAACCGACTGCAATTGTGTTTGCTTAATTAATATTTTTTTTAAAGCAGGAATTAGAGTTTATAGTGTTTGTGGCTTTGTGGTGAGAACTAAATGGGCAAAATGAAATCATAGTAGAATCTCATTGTTTAAAACAAAAGGACACTAGGACTTCGAGTCCAAAGCCCTTGAACTTCTACCATTTCAACTTTGGGTGGTTTGAAAGTCTCTTAGCCTCAGTTTCTTGATCTCGAACATACGTGGAATAATGTCAAGCTTATGAAATGGTCATCAAATCCCTGTAACATGGGATCTGAAGAGAAAGAATCTAAGTGTGGACACAATTCCTGCCACTCAAGTCAACATTTGGACACATTTTAGCAAGAACCTTAGCTGACTGGAATTCTTTTGCTGCTACAGTTCTGGGTAGACAAACAAGTTCATAAAAATATTTTGTTACCCACAGTGAAAAATGACAAATGCCTTAATCCCCCCCGCCCCGCCCCAATAAAAAGGTTTCGCCAATGAGAACATAAAACTAAAACCGTAACTTCTGGACAACAAGAAAAGGGTAATTGATCCCAATTTGATAGATTGTTAACAATTATAAGAGATTACCATGAATTATTCAATTTAATCATTTGAAACTTGTTAATTTGAATGATGGTTTGATGGGGAATTTAGCAATCTGCATTCCATTACAGTTGAGGCCCTGATGAAATGTTTCCTCCAGAAATTTATTGGAAAAACTTTTTTTCTTGTAAGAGAAAGCCTTCTTGGGCAATCCACGAACAGTCGGAATGGATTATAAATCATGTCTCATGTTCATAGAGTCTGAAAAAAGCCAGCCCGCTCGATGCTACCACGCCAGCCTCTTTGCAGACTGCCAGCCCCCCTCACCACACACCCTCCCCCCGCCCCGCCCCCCCCCCCCCCCCAGCCCAACCCTCACAACTGAAGGTCTTTAGGGCAAACTTTCAGTTTAAATTTCCCGGCTTTTTGTCAGTTGATGTCAAAGCCGTAGCCACCTTCCCCCATGGACTGTGTGGTGGCTTTGTTTTTTCTTCCCCTCCATTTGCTACTTGTCAGCCTCCGTGTCCTGTGTCGGCACACTTACAGTAGGCAGAATGCTGATGACAGATGGTGGGGGGGCTGGGAGCTGGGCTGCCCTGGCGCGGGGCCAAAGGATCTGCCTCATCCCCCCCACCCCACAACCGGGCATGCGCAGCTCCGAGCTCCTCCTCGAAGCCTCTCCCCTTTGGTTTGGTTCTCTGGGCGTGTTTGTGTGGGCCTGCGCCCACGTGGCATGTTTTGTTGTTGTTGTGGTGGTGGTGGTGGTGGTGGTGGTGGCTGTTTTTGTTGTTGTTGGGGCCAATGTCAACAGAGGCCTCGCTGGCTGGCTGCTGCTTACCATGCTTGGCAGTTTCCAGACTTCCAGACAGGAAACTCTCCCAGCTGTGAATTGGCCCATTTTTCTGGAGAGAGAAGAAAGAAAAGAGTTTTGTGGGATCTTTTGCTTTTCTCACACGAGCAGGGTCGCGCTGAATACAAACAGGGATATGTGTAAGGGAGATGAAGGGGTGGGCGAGGGGAGGGCGGGAGTGTTCCCTGGGAGCACAGGAGCCAGATGTGAGGCTGCCCTGAAGGTCCTCCTGGGGTTTTAGCAATTCAAACCCCTTTGACAGCCAAGAGGGATTCGCTTTCATTCATTCCTTCAGCAGATAGTTGAGAGCTTGCTCTGTGACTGCTCGTTTGCTAGGGCATGAGGTGTATCAGAAAACAAAATAAGCAAGGATCTACCTCATTGAACTCACAGTCGGGTAGGCAAAATGCAAGTAGGCAAACACACATCATAATCACACACTCTTGTTAGTGTCTTCCATGCGATTTAATAGGCTATCAAGAGAGACACTGATGATGCTGACGATAATTATTTACAGCTTTTAATGAGTACTTCTTCTGTGCCAAGCACTGTTCTCATTTAATTCTTATTATAACGCTATGAAGTAAATTCTATGAAAATGGGCGTGGTGGTCAAGAAAGACTTCTCTAAGGAGATGAAATACGAGTTGAGATATGAAGAATGTAAAGGAGCTAGGGAGAAGGAACAGCAAGTGCAAAGGTCCTGAGGTAGGGAAGAGCTTAAGTGTATTCAAGTTGCCGAGAAAGGCCTATAGGGTAGGGTGTAGAAATAAGTGGTGACAGGAATGGGAACTAGAGACTGGAATGAGGTGGGATAAACTTGGAGAAATAGGCAGGGCCCTGTTGAGGACTATGTCCTGGGGAGGGATATGAGACCAGAAAGCCATTGTTGGATTTAGAATTGGGAAGAGATGTGATTGGAATGACATTTTTTGAAAGATTTCTCCATCTGTATTGGGGAGGGAGAATGAAAGGGATTGGATCAGACAAGCATGGAAGTGAGAGTATAGGAGGTTATTACTGGCAAGAAAGGAGGATGACATGAATTAGCATGGGACTGTGGACATGGAGAAGTGGGAGGATTAGATATTTATGTTGGAGACGAAGACAAGACCTGAAGTGCCAATCAACTGAGTTGAAAAGGTGGCAAGACGAAATAGCCAGCACCCTGGTTCCTGATTCGGCTACTGGATGGTGGTGGATGTACCACTCACTGAGATGGAAAGGATGGATGATGGACAGGGCTCCTCTGCTAGCACACTGAGCACGTGTGCACCCCTTTGCACACTAGAGAGGTGCTCAGAGAGGAAATCTGAGGCCCAGGGAAGACAGGAAATACCTTCCACTAAGAGCAAAAAAGAACCACTAGATAATAGGAAATTTACGCATATTTGTGAGGTGATGTTGTACCCTCTAGCTTCTGTCCTTTGCCATTATTTGATCTTCCCTATGGTGTTGTGATAGAATTATCATTACCTCAATTTTATAGATGGAGAAAATGAGACCTACTTTCCATGGTCACGTAGCTAGTAATACTAGTCCTTGCTAGTACTAATCGAAAGTTTGCTTTGTCTCAAGCACACTGTGCCATGTACTGTACACATGATCCGTCTTCTTAACCTTATAAGGTAGTTATTACCCTTACCCTGTTTTCAGAGGGGAAATTGAGGCATAGACAGTTTAAATAACTTGTTCAAGATTATAGAGCTACAAGTATATTCTTTATCACTATAAGTAACAGAACTGGGCTTCATGTCCAGCCCCTTGTTTGTGTCTTAACCATCACGCTATGTGAAGTATGACTGAATGAGGACTCCGAATTTCATCTTTACTGTTTACCTCCTTACTATTCTGAAATGCCTCTTCAGTGCTACTTCTGATGATTTATGTGCCTGAGGGCATTTTCAGTTTTGCTTTAGGTAGCCAGATGCCCATTCTGCAAAAATTTTCCTCCGAAAACTATACAGCATCATGATGTGACATCTCAAAAGAGACTATACCTTAAAGTGACCTAACTTTCAATCAAAAGTTAAAGTGGAAAGAAAGAACCTATGAAATAATTTGGTCTATGTTTATCTCCTTATTGGAAATCACTGTTATCTTCTAAGTTTAAAATTAATGTATACATCATGGAATGCAGTCTCTTATTTCCTTGATAGCCTTGGGCCAAGTAGGCAGGCAGGCATATAAACACTATATCAGTTTCATTTTTTCTATCTCTTACGAGATGTCTCTGCACATAACAAAGATGAAAGAATTAGGCCACAGACAATCCCCACGAATACCCTGGCTAGATCCTGTAGGTGATCATCTTGGCAGCATCTTGAATGTCCTTCACATCGCATTTCTTCGTTGAGGGCAGGATAGGAGAGAGACTGTTTCAACTTCATTGGTTCATATGGATCTGATCGGGCTTTCTGACGCCTGGCGTGAGAGTGATGATGAGCACACATTCTGGCAGTCACTGCACAGCCTTCCAGAAGGCTGTTCTGTTCCCAAGTTAAACAACCACAGGCAATTTAAATATTTTTTAAATTTTAATCCTTTGCTAATGGTTAGTTGGATCAATGCTTGACATTGGCATCTCATACCCAGATGATGGTGAGCAGCTGCCCCACCTGGTTGGTTTTGAAGATGAAGTGAGATGATTTCTCCATTGTGGCCACCATCCAATCAGATAGCAAGGACAAGAGAGGCAACATGATTACCCCATATGTCTCAAAAGGCAGACTTCCCAGCATTAGTATATGTTCTACTCAAAACATGCTCCTCAGTTAGGCTTGGGAAATGTTGCATTTTACTGCTGCCATGTATAGGCATATTGAAAGCTCTGATAAGTCCTATAGTCAAGAAACTTGCTTAATTTTTCTTAGCATAGTATTTTACAAACTGTCTATTGCCGTTAATGCTAGTGATTCCTTGTGCAACTAATGCCCTAGCCAGATAATTCTTTAGCCCATTAAAGGTGTTTTAAATCCCTCTTAAAAATAAAGCCTTAAGAGAAAAAAAAATATTGTCTAGAGTAAGGTGTTTCCAGTCTTTTGACATGGGGCCTGAGTACTGGCGTAGACTGTTAAAAATTCTGTAATTTTGTGCAAGCATAATTACATTCCTTGAGTTCCTTCATCTGTAGAATGAGAAAATGCATCTTTCCTGTGATTTGTTTATTCATTAGTGAATCCATGATTTGTGATTTCATTAGAGACTTTATTTATTTAACAAATATTTACTGAACATCCTCCGCCTTTTTGTTTTATTCAGCCCTCAATAAATTGGACGATGCCCACCCACATTGGGGAGGGCAAATTGTTTTGCCAAGTTCAGTGATTTAAATGTTAATTTCATCCAGAAACACCTTCATAGACACACCCAGAAATAATGTTTAGCCAAATGTCTGGGCACCCTGTTATCTAGTGAAACTGACAGATAAAATTAACTATCCTACCAGCGCATCCAGAGATGAACTGTCTACTCACGAGAAGTCCCTGATCAGTCTTCTATACTTATCCCATCCTGGGCACCAGCTACTTGTCCCCTTTTTGGTATTACATAGCAAGAGGGATTCACCGGCAAGACTGGCCTGTCCTGGACCTCAGGTCAGCTATTGTCAGAACTTCCAAGCAGAGAGGAGTCACTCAAAGGCCTGGATAGATAACATACAATGTGCCAAAGTAAAGACCAGTTACTTGTTAAGGCTTCTGCTACAAGACTTTTTAAAAACACTACTCTGACTTCTATCCTTTGTATTATTTTTTAAACAATCCCTGGAGTTTTCAATCTTTGTTCTGTCATTTGAGAAAAGTATTTTACAAAATCAACACAGATATATTTTCCTTTGAAGATGAAGATGTTACAGAGGGGAAAGGGGGGAGAAGAAGATGGCTGGGTCACTTGTGCCCTGTGCTCATGACTGGGCCCCAGGTGGCAAAGAACCTGGATCCCTCACCTCCCCCTTCCTGCAGCCTCCCAGCCCTGAAAAGGAGCCCTGCATCCTGAGAGAAGCTGCCCACATGGAAATCACTGAATTAGTCACACAGTTATTGCCAGGCCTGGGTAGCTGGATGGAGAGCTTATCGACCATCTTGCTTTTGTCTATGGGACACCGACTCCTGGCTTCCGTTTCCAGTAAATGCACCAACACTTCCTAACTTTGCCTTGGCCGGAGCTTCTGGCTCACAGACACAGGGCCAGTGTTGGAGTGGGTGCAAGAACTAAAAAATAAAAACATAAACAAACCCACTTCATCTGGGTGATCACTCAAAGGGTGGGCGGGCAGACTGAAACAGCTGAACATAAATGGTTATTAGGGGGGAAAGGAAAGACTAGCAACTTCTGGCCTTTTGTTGTATAGGGTTTTTCAAACTCAGCACAGTTTACATTTAGGCATACCTCATTGTGTGTAGGTGCTTTCCTGTGTATTGTACAATATTTAGCAGCATCCCTGTCCTCTTCCCTGTCCTCTCCTAGCCAGTAGCAACTAGTTCCAGACATTGTCAAATGACACCAAGGGACAGAGCCAAACCTGTCCCCACTTGAGAAGCACAGCTCTATAAGCAAGAATTCTTAAAAATTGGGGGGCAATGAATGCCTTGGCCATCTGGAGAAAAAAAAATCTGTTTTTAAATGTAAGAAGTAAAATACATCGGATAACAAAGGAAATCATTTATATTGGACTTATCAAAATATTTTTAAAGACCAGTTTGTGCCATAGTAATTTATGTGGTTCCATAAATCATCACATTTTTAGCGCTGAGTCAACCTATTTATCTCTTAACATTATACTCTTTGGGTGAAGGAATTGTGGAGATAAATTTTTATCCAATTTGCTTATTTATTGTGTAATTCTAACACACTTGCTCATAAATCACACACATGCACACAAGCCCCTTATTGGGTCTGGTGGCTCCTGTGTGATAGAGAAGTCCAGCCCAGGGGCGTCCTCTAGAAGGTCCCTCAGAGCCTTAACCAGGTTTCTATTGACAGCAGCAAGGCTCCTGCAGGATTTATTGCCAGGTGATGTTACCTCCCTACTGAAGTCAAGTGTCTGATAAACTATTTGGGCCTGCAAGCATATAGTAATGGAAACGATGGCACAGGAACTGTGTAATGGAAACCATGGAGAGGGCAAGAATGGCTGAGCCGAAGAGGGAAATCAAGGCAGGCTTTCATCCTAGGGTTTTCTTTTGAAACCTAGCTTTTTCTCATAAGGGGAAGCCCAGATCAGTTGTGGAGCAAAGTGAGCCTTTTCTTTCCTGTTTGGAAGAAAATATATGGGCTCGATTATGGGCTGGGGCTCCACAGCTGCTCCAGTGTGTGGGGTGCACATACGTGCAGACGAAGGGACTCTAAAGCAGAGGTTGGCGGGCTTGAGTGCTTGCTGTGTGATGGTGGTCAAGGCCCTGCACTATTCAGAGCTGCCATTATTTCTTCTGCAAAATGTGGTTGTTAAACTAGCTGCACGGTAGCAGCTTCAAGGCCTACAGAGGGATTGTATATGTGTGAAGTATGAGTCAAAAGGGAGTAGTGGGGACTAAAGGGTACACGTCTCATTTGAAAGAGGTACCACTATTCACTCCCGGCCATTATCATCACACTAGAATGTAGGTCTGAAGTGGCCAAATCTTTCAGACATTTTTTAAAATCTGAAATTTCAGTTTTAAACATTGACAATTCTTTCAAAATCTTAAAGACATAGTGCAGGGTGGATTTTACCCTAAGATGGCCATGGATGGTCTCTAAATTGTTGCAGTATTAACAATTCAGTGAATACAAGTAGGTATGAGTATTGCCTATGAAATTATTCTTTAAATTCCTCCTTTACAGTGCTTTACAGTTTGCAGGCCACTTCCCTGCTTTTATCTGAGTCTCATGTAAACCCTGTGTGCTCTGTTATCCCTGTTTTACAGAGGAGAACTCAAGTTCAGTGGTGTTAAGTGACTAGTCCATAGTTACAGAGCAAGAAAATGTGAGAACCTAGATTCATTCTTCCCAGAACATTTGCTAAACATACTGCCTTGTCCCCTAATGCAAGGCCTTAGTTACCCTACTTAGCATCTCTGGAGGTCAAATGAAGGAAGCCACTTCAACCACTGATCTGTGTAAGTCTGTCCTGGGAATGAGGAAGGGTTATGAGATGTTCACTCTTGAAGAAGGAACATCTGAATGTCCACTCTTGTACCAGTTGACTGTCAGGTCAATGTTTCTTCTAAAATTTCAGGTATTTGCTCAGTCACTCTGAAGGAGAAATAGAACTGGAGGAAGGATCCTTATACTCTGGTCACGACTCAATTATGTGACTTTCAGCTGCCTGCGTGACTTCAGACAAAAATTCCTTGTGCTCTCCCTGAACTTCAGGTTCCTCATCTGTAGAACAGGACTCACGAAATGGTAGTGGCAGAGCTGGAAGTCAGATCGGTACCCCACCCCATTCCATGAAAAACCACAATTTATCCTTTAGAGATCACAGACAACTGGGGGAAGCAGACTGCAGGGTGATATGTGCCACTAATCAGGGAAGCCTGGAGAGATACAGAAAGAAGACACAGAGCAAGGCATCCTGGGTACTTAGTACTTACAAATAGTTTCTATTGATGGTTCTGTAATTGGTTTCTATTGAGTAAGTGTAACATAGAAGCTGACTCTATTTGTGTTAATACCATCATTATAATAGCTGTATAGTATTCCATCATTGCATTATGTACCTGTCTTAGTCAGTTGCAGCCACTTTAACAAATGACCATAGACTTGGTGTCTTAGACAACAACTAGACAAGTCCAAGATTAAGGAGCCAGCACAGTCGGGCTCTTGGAAAAGTCCCTCTCTCTCATTTAAAAAGGGCTGTCTTCTCCTCGCATCCTCACATGATGAAAGCAGAGGGCGAGAAGAAGTAAGCTTTCTTGTATCTCTTCTTATAAGGGCATTACTCCCATTCATCAGTGTGGGACCCAGCCTCATGGCCTAATTAACTCCAAAGGCCCCACTTCCTAATACCATCACATTGGAAGTTCTTTCTCATCATGCATCAAACTCTCACTACATAACATTTTCTACTAATTTCTAATTGATGAACATTTAGTATATGCCTATTCTTTTGCTATTTTGAAATGTTTCAATATAACTCTTTGTATTATCTCTTGAGTACAAGTTCATTATAAAATAAATGCCTGCTATTGCTTCATTACAGGTTTTGAACATTGATCTTGCTCTTTGAAGAGGCTGCACTATTAATACTTTAAGGAAAATTTCAAGAACATATCTATACATTTTAACCAACATCCTATAACATCTAACTTTTTTATTTTTGCTCACTGAAAGGTGAAAATGTTCTGTTTGCATTTACTTGCTTTCAGTGAAGTTGAACATCTCTTCAAATTCTTACAGACCATTTGTGTATCCTGTGTAGAAGCCTGTTCATGAGCTTTATTCATTTTTCTATAGGGTTGTTAATATTTTCTTACTGAATTATAAGAACTCTTTATATATTAAGGAAACCAGACTACTTGCATGTCATATGTGTTATAAATTACCTTTGCAGCTTGTCATACTATCTTACAGACATGTGTTTTTTTTTTAAATCGGTTTATCAATGCTTTAAAAATCAAGGTGGTCTTCAAGATGACCCTGACTATGCAGCTCATGCTGCTGAAAGTTGGGTTTGCACAACTTTACCAAGATTTTGCTTGTAATTACAAAGGGATGGTGTAATACTTCTTGAACAGGACCTGGGTTATGACACTGTGAGTCATTTAAATTACTGGAAAAACTGACCACTGGACATTATGGCACATTTCCCATAATTCTCTGAGATATTGAGGACATTCAAGAGGGCGTGTTTTTTTCTATATTTCTATATATTTTCTATATTCTCATTTTTTTTCTATATCCATTCATTGTCCTGACTGATTTCAAGGCTTTGTCTCTGTGAGAAAAATTAAAGAAACCCCAGTGGTTCTCTTGGTTATTTCGAGTTCATGAAAAAAAAATAATGTTCAAGTGAAACCAGGAGTTTTGGAAGGAAAATCCAGACTTCTTGAAGAGCTCAACATATTTGGTTTACAAGCCACACAGTGACATGCTTAAAGCATCCCAGCCAAAGAAGAGAGGATGTCCATTAATCAGGCAGAGACAATGATAGAAGAACTTGAGTTCAGCCTGAAGCAGTGGAGACAAAGGTCACATACAGACACTGAAGTAAGAGGGTTGCCATGTTCTTATTCTCATCCAGATTCGATAAGACAGGACACAGAACAGGCCCCTCGCTACAGACACTGAGTAGGAACTGTTCATTCAAAAACCATTTGGCACTGGGCTGTCAGATTCACTATCTGAAAGAGCATCAGAGACACAGAGAAGGGAAAAACCATCTTTCTTCCAAGGTCACAACAACCGCTAAACAGAGTGTCCTGGCAATGTACACATGCCGTCAAGGCTTCCAGTGGACTGACCGAAAGACCATGTTTAGTTACGGGGGGATGGTGGTAGTGCACACACAGGTCTGTCCGGGGCTTTTGCCTCTAGCTGTCCATTACTCCTCGATGTTGGTATTTGTTTATAGTAAAAAACAGAATGTAGTGAGTTGTACAGTTCTTGAGCCAGAGATCAAAATTCTGCACTAAGTGAGGTAGAGTGACTAACAGTCTCTGTTTTCCTGGGACTGGCCTCATTGTAGTACTGGAAGTTCAATGTCCTGGGAAACCCCTCAGTCCCAGGCAAACTAGGACAACTCGTCACAGTAGGTCTTGGTCTTGTCCAGTTGATTCATTCTCTACTCCTGTTATTCTGTTGAGAACCAAATAAAACAAAATGGGCTTAAACTTGAGAGGAAATTTGGGAACACATAAATAGGGTCACAGCTATTGGAGCGAGAAATGCTGGAACAGATGTGTAAGGCCATGCTTTCAGGGAGAGAAGAATTTCTTGAGGTCACTTATATTTTTCACTGACTCCATAACCCTACTCCTATCATTTTGGGAAAGTTAGGTCAGCCCTAATGAAAATAATCTTTATTACCATTTATTGAATGACTACTATGTACCAGGCACTGTGGCAAACTCTCTAATTTTATTCTCATGTCAGAGTGAAGAAACCGATATTATTAGATATAATTTAAAGGTGAGAAAACAGGTCTAAAGAGGGTATGTCGTGTTCATAGTTATCCAGGTAGCAAATGGTGAAGACGGGATTTGAATTCAGCTCTATGTGGTTATAAGGCCTATGTTCACATTCCTTCTACTCCCATCTTCCATTATCCACACATTGTTCTAAGCAATCATTTCTGCTGTCTCCCTGAGAGGAGGCTATCAGTACTGTTTATGATGTGATTCCTGGAGACCAAGGAAATAGTAACATTAACAATGTGCGTTTGCATAACACATTTTACATTTCAAAACACTTTCCTTCTACTTTCCACTGTCATTGTCCCAAATATGCTGGGAAGTAGCTCATGTTGAACGTATCTCTATTTATAAGGGTTGGGAAAGAGAAGTGTGGGTGAGCAGTGTCCACCGCTGACGCACGCACAGGGGATTAATGGAAAAACGAGATTCACATTTACAACTCATGATCCTAACTCCTGAATACCAAGTCTATTCAGCAGGGATTAAGGGATTCTGTGACTTCCCTGGCTGATATCTAAGGCCTTCCAGATTGCTGCCGGAATTGGGCCACTTTCCTGTCTCCCCCACTCAACTGTAACCTCTGAGAAGACAGGTTCACATATGTCTTATTTATTTCTGTATCACCAGAACCTGACACATAAATTCTTAATGAATATTCGATGCATAAATGAATGTCCTTCACAAACCTTCTCCTTCATTCAGATGGTTACTGTTCCCCATTTCTGTGCCATGTTTTTTTGTTTTGTTTTTTTTTGCCACCATGGCTTCTTTCACACTGTTTCCTCTGCCTCGAATGTATTTCCTCCTTTTGTTTCCACAAGGCCTAAGAGCTAATTTCCACCTGGTCTTTAAGGTGTAGCTAATGACCACCTCCACCAGGCAGCTGTCCTAGGCCTCCAAGCTGCAAATGTTCTTCCCTTAATGCCCAGAGTCCACACCCTGGCACATCCTCCTACTGTTGTACTTACCTTTCTCTCTCTTTTATTATAGTGATTTGCAACTTGCATAAATCAAAAGGGAGTAGGGAGACTGTGGCTACTAGAGGGTAGCTATTGCATGTAAAAGTGGCATGGCTACTCAATTGCTATGCTACAATATGGGTCTAATGTTTCCAGACTTTCCAGATTTAAAAAATAAATAAAACCTAAATCTGAGTTTTAAAGTTTGATAAGTCTTTCAAAGTTTTAAAGATACAGTATGGGCCAAATTTGATTTGCAGATCCAGTATCCCAGTATTAACCATTCAATGAATAGAGCAGATAGGCTTATTGTCTGTGAAATCATATTTTAGTTAACATCGTATAGTGCTTTACAGATTGTAGTCACTTTTATGATTTTATATGAGTCCTATGAAAGCCCTGTAGGATACTGTTCACCTTATTTTAATGAGAAGGAAACAGAAACTCAGAATTGTTAGGTGACTTACCTAAAGTCACAGGGCAACAGTGTGGTAGAACCAGGACACATTCTCTAGTCTTGGCACTCCCAGCCTTTTTGCCAACCATATGCCTTATCCTTCTCTTTCTGCATGTTTAGGGGAGACACCTGTCTGATTCTTCAGTGTCATCCTCCCAGTGGCACCTTATCTATTCTATCTAATAAAAGAGACACATGGTAATTGGCGTACGACCGCTACCCTTCCCATTGGCTAATCAGCAAGATATGCAAATTAACTGCCAGCCAAGATGGCGGCTGGCAGCCAGGCAGCTTGAAATTAACATGAGGCTTGCTTGCTTCTGTGATGGAGGACTCCAACGTTCCCTGCCTGCCTTGCTGGCCTCTGAGCTTGCAGTTTAAGAAACATTGTAACAAATATATAACCTAAACAAAACCCCAGAAACCTGCTTTCAGCGAGCCCGGGTTCTCAGAGCTGGAGTTATACATTGTTTCAATTATAGAACAGAAACAAACCAGATACCTTCTTTCAGCAGCAGAGGCCTCAGGGCTGGAGCCAGAGCTAAAGCTGGCCCAGAATAAAAAAGAAAAAAGAAAAAAAGGAGCAGTTGGGAGCTTCAGTCCCAGCCTGAAAACAGCCCTCAGCCCCTCACCCAGACTGGCCAGGCACCCCAGTGGGGACCCCCACCCTGAAGGGTGTGTGACCAGCTGCAAACAGCCATCATCCCCTCACCCAGGCTGGCCAGGCACCCCAGTGGGGACCCCCACCCTGATCCAGGACACCCTTCAGGGCAAACCAGCCAGCCCCACCCATATACCAGGCCTCTATCCTATATAGTAAAAGGGTCATATGCCTCCCAGCACCGGGATCAACGGAGCTGAGAAGCCTCCCGGCACCGGGATCAGCGTGACAGGGGGCAGCGCCCAAACCCCCTGATCACCCTGCAGCTCTGTGTGTGACAGGGGGCGGGGCCACAACCTCCCTATCGGCCCTGCTCTGTTCGTGACAGGGGAAGGCGCCCCAACCCCCTGATCAGCCCTGCTCTGTGCCTGATAGGGGGGAGCTCCCCAACCCCCTGATCGCCCTGCGGCTCTGGGTATGACAGGGTGGGGCACCTCAACCCCCTGATCGGCCCTGCTCTGTGTGTGACAGGGTGCGGCGCTCCAACCCCCCACCCCCCACGGGCCCTGCTCTGTGTGTGACAGGGTAGAGCCATAACCTCCCCATCGGCCCTGCCCTGAGTGTGAGAGTGGCGGCGCCCCAACCCCCTGATCAGCCCTGCTCTGTGGGTGATAGAGGGTGGCACCCCAACCCCCTGACCCGCCCTGCTCTGTGTGTGACAGGCCTCTAGTAATTAATAAATAATAATACAAGAATAACCTGTGCTTTGTGTACTCAAAGCTGTCAACCTACTTTGGCCCAGCACTGTCATTTGTGTTGGCTCTTTTTCTACCTCTAAGAGTCTATATATTTTTGTTCCTTCTTTGGTAAAATAAACTTGCATTGGGCACTTATTCTTTACTAGTGACCCAGTGCACGATCCATGCACATTGAAAGGAAATTAGTTAGAAGGTGGCCAGCAGGGTGGGACTGGGCTAGAAGGGCCAGACACACCCTGGAGCCAACATCCCTCGGTCCCTCCCTCCCTGGCCAGCTGCACCTGGGGTGACAGTGTGGCTCGAAAGGCATCTGCAGAGTGAACGGGGTCTCTCCAGCAGGTGGGGTCCCCCAGCCTGACCTGCAAGGATCGGCCAAAACTGGCTCTCTGACATCCCCCAAGGGGTCCCAGAGTGCGAGAGGGCACTCTGCAAAGTTGCTGTCATACAGGGTGTGCAATGCAGATGCAAGTGTGCAGTAAACCAGGGGCTGCCGGGCTGCCAGAGGGATGTCTGATTGCCAGCTTAGGCCCAATCCCCCGAGGAGCAGGCCTAAGCCAGCTGGTGGTCATCCCCCGAGGGGTCCCAGACTGCGAGAGGGCACAGCCCGGCAGCCCTCGGGGGATGTCCACTTGCCAGCGGGGAGCAGACGTAAGCTGCAGTCGGACATCCTTAACGCTGCTGAGGAGGCAGGAGAGGCTCACACCACCACCGCTGTACTGGCAGCCATCAGCCTGGCTTGTGGCTGAGCAGAGCTCCCTCATGTGGGAGCGCACTGACCACCAGAGGGCAGCTCCTGCACTGAGCGTCTGCCCCCTGGTGGTCAGTGTGTTTCATAGTGACCAGTCATTCCCAGTATTTCTGCTGTTAGGGTCAGTTTGCATATTACCCTTTTACCATATAGGATAGAGGCCTAGTGCACGGGTGGGGACCGGCTGGTTTGCCCTGAAGGGTGTCCCGGATCAGGGTGGGGGTCTCGCTTGGGTGCCTGGCCAACCTGGGTGAGGGGCTGATGGCTGTTTGCAGCTGGTCACACCCCCTTCAGTGTGGGAGTCCCCACTGGGGTGCCTGGCCAGCCTGGATGAGGGGTTGATGGCTGTTTTCAGGCTGGCCACACCCCCTTTAGGGTGGGGGTCCCCACTGGGGTGCCTGGTCAGTCTGCGTGTGGGTCTGAGGGCCGTTTTCAGGCTGGTCTGATACTGAAGCTCCCGGCCTCTCCTATTTTTCTTTTTCTTTTTTTTATTCTGGGATTTATTTACCTTCTATAATTGAAACTCTGTTGCCTTCACTGGCGCTCCCAGCTCTGAGGCCGCAGCTGGCTGAAAGCAGGTATCTGGGGTTGTTTGGCTTCTATAATTGAAACTTTGTTGCTGTCCTGCTCGCTCCAGCTCTGAGGCCGCGGCTGGCTGAAAACAGGTATCTGGGGTTTGTTTAGCCTCTATAATTGAAACTTTGTTGCTTTTGGAGCTCAGAGCTGGGCCGTGGCAGGCGGGTAACCTTGGCTTCCTCCATCACTGGAGCAAGCAAACCTCCTGCTCGCTTCAGCTGGTGGCTGCCGGCCGCCATCTTTGTTCGCAGTTAATTTGCATATCTCACTGATTAGCCAATGGGAAGTGTAGCAGAGGTACGGTTAATTACCCTTTTTGTCTTTTATTAGATAGGATTGTACTATTTTCCATATGAACAACTGTAAGAAGGACTCCTTGGTACTTTCATCTGCATGATGCCAGGAGCTATTACTTCTGATGTGAATCCAAATGAAAAGCACTCTGCCCTCAGAGATGCTCTTGTATGTATCCTAATGAGTGTCCACTGATCCCCAAATAGAGTTTCTTCTCTCCTCCCTGTGGGCCAGAAGGGCTTTGCTTTTTGTATCTTGTAGACTCTCCAAAGCAGCCCCAGATGCACTGGGTCTCTTTTTATGATTCACAGATCCTGAGCCCCTAGCTTATATAATAGGACCACCACCAAGCCCAGAGGCTCTGAAAAGCACCCAGAGTCCGTGCCTTAGGGCATCAGCCCACAACTCAGAAGGAGCCCCACGAGTGTCTGCAGGCTCTTCCAGTTGTAAGAACGCCTGAGACATGGACTGGATGGTCCAAACATGACACCTCCTCTTGGAATCAGAAGAGGAAGGCTTCAGATGCATCATGAGGGCTTCTGGCTGTTTGTTCTTCATCAGTGAGGTAGCACTGCTGTGTAACCTGTGTGTGCTCTGCCCGTAGCCACCTGTGGTCAGCTCCATGGGATCCTCTCAGTGGGGTTCTAAAGGGATGTGTGTTATTATTTTATCCAACTGATAGGTTGAAGGGAAAAAAATATTAAAAACTATGGATTCAAGACAGTGTCAGGCCTTTGAGATTTGCCTCTCTGCTATTGTTATTTCAAAATTCAAATAAAAATCTGCAAAACCGTTTTCTTCTACTAAAAAAGGTAGACATGGAGACAGTCACGGAACACCCCGAGGTGTTCATTCTGGCCAGGTGTTTGCTTTCAGCACAATGTTTTTGACCTCAGATTTTTATTTTTGATTTTCCCCTGTAAACGCCAAATGATATTTAAGAGAAGGCTCACCCAATCAAGGCAAGAGAATAGCACTGACATGCTACTTGCTAGAGAAACCATAAAAAATTAGTAATTTATATACTCAGGCAATATAACAAATAATTTGCTACCTTAACACATTTGGTATAGAAATGGTTTGGTGTGGTGGGTTTTCTTACTTATCACAAGGAATAGCTGTGTTATTTTGACAAAATACGTGGTGCCTTTGGTTTTCATTCCAAAAACAAACAACAAAACAAAACAGAGCAAAAACAGAACAACCCGCATGATGATACCCGCAGAGTGAAATAATTCCTCTCCAGAGGACGGCTTTCTCATTAGCTGGTGAAGAGCACCGATCTCCCCCCTTCCCTCTTCCATGACCCACACGGGATTTCACCCATCATTATCGAAGCAGATGGGTAAGATGGAGTCACACGATCTTGTCCTGTCACTTCGTAGCAGTGTGATTTTGGTGCAATTTTGTTCCTTTCTTTGAGAGTTTGTTTTCTCACCAAATCATATGAGGCTCATAATACCTACTGTGCAGGTTGTGAGGACTAAAGAATGTGCAATTCCTTCCCTCCTCCCTAGCAGAGGGTAGACCCCATTATTTAATTTTAGGTTCCCTCTCCCTTTCCTAGCTGCCACCTACGTTTCTTGTGCTTCTTTTCCCAGAGGCCTTCGCGTTGTCTCACAGGGCTCCTCTGGACGGCCTCTCTTTGCTGACGGTGGCCACAGCCACCACAGAGGTCGTGTGGAGGGAAATGCTCCCTTCCAGAAGTTGTATGTGGGCTGTCTGGGTGAACTCTTACTTACAGTGCTGCCGCAGATGTTTGCAGAAGCAATAAACACCAGGTACTTGCATCTTGTTCATGTCCAATATGGGCAATGGTTAGATTTTTTATATTAAAACATCACAAGAGATGCTGTCCAGTTTAGCTTAAAGACCCCTGGTGAGTCTGTTCTGTGAACAAAATAGATCTGAAAATGAACCAGCAGATGGTTATTTGGTTCTTTATATTCTAGTTGGATTTTTCACTCATTTTCATTCAACAGATAGTTACTATATACAGCACCGGTTACATGTGAAGGAACAGTCTCCCTGAAATTTTCAATTTTCTTTTGATTTTTTCAGGTTGAACTTTTTTTATTTTTAATTTAATAAAAAACATATTTTTTACATTCAATATTATTTTGTGTTAGTTTCAGGTGTACAGGTTATTGATTAGATAATCACATATTTACAAAGTGTTCCCTTATATTTCCATTACCTAACTGGCACCATATATAGTTATTACAATATTGTTCACTGTATTTCCTACGCTGTACTCTACATCTCTGTGACTATTCTGTAACTACTAATCTGTACTTCTCATTCCCTCTCCTTTTTTCACACAATCCCTCAACCCCCTCCCATCTGGCAACCACCAGTCCACTCCCTGTGTCTATGAGACTGTTTCAGTTTTGTTTGTCCGTTTATTTTGTTTTTTAGATTCCAGACCTAAGTGCAATCATATGACATTTGCCGTTCTCTGATCAACTTATTTTATTTAGCATAATACCCTCTAGGTCCATCCATGCTGTTGCAAATGGTAAGATTTCATCCTTTTTTATGGCTGAGTAATATTCCGCTGTATATTTGTACCAGTTATTTTATCCACTCATCTAGTGATAGGTACTTGGGTTGCTTCCATAGCTTGGCTATTGAAAATAACGTGGCAGTGAACATAGGGATGCATAAATTCTTTCAAATTAATGTTTTGGATTTCTTCAGATATATACCCCAAAGTGGAATCGCTGGGTTATAGGCAGTTCCATTTTTAATTTTGTGAGTTAACTCCATATTGTTTTCCATAGTGGCTGCACCAATCTGCATTCCCACCAACAGTGCACAAGGGTTCCCTTTTTTCCACATCTTTGCCAACACTTGTTTGTAATTTATTAAAGATAGCCATTCTGACAGGTGTGAGAGAATACCTCATTGTGGTTTTAATTTTGCATCTCTCTGATGATTAGTGATGTTGAGCATCTTTTCATATGTCTATTGATCATCTTAGTTTTCTTTTTAGAGATGTAATATTGCTGGATGATGGAGAATATAGACTGTGAAGTCAGGAAGACCTATGTTCAAATGTTGACTTTGCTGCTCACATTCTGGTAAAGGTGCTGAACTTCTCTGAGCTTCAATTTACTTCTCTGACAAATGGGGTAGAAATAGTACTTATCTGAAAGGGCCGTTGTGAGGATTAAATGAGATAAACATGAGACATTTTCATTAGTAGTAACTTTATTGTGATTTCTTCTTTTTATTTTATTCTTGTTTGCGATTGGCATTAGCATTCTCCTTTTTGTTTGTCTTTTCTCTCTAAATTCGGATAAAATACACTGACATTTTCTCTTCCCAAATAAACCAATTTGCCTGGTTCCTGTATTCCAATGAAGTTCCAGATCATAACTTAAGAGGATGGACTTGCCCAAGACTATGAGGATATTTTTTGCTTTCAACCTTCTTGCCTACAAAGTAGAAACAGAGCTTTTGAGAATTTCCAGAAGGGTGAGGAGGTTGGCTTGGCTCATAGCCTGTAATTGATGGAGATCTGATTACATTGTACTTCAGGACCGTGAGATAACCCAGGAGGACACGGGTCGGGTTGGGGGGAGTATTTTTAGAAGTTACAAGGTCTTCTGGGCAAGATGGTGAGCTGCCTCGAGGGCTTCTTTAAGGGCAGTCCTTTGAGCTGGAGCTTCTCATTCAAACTTTGAACTTTTATTGAGAACCATGTGGGAGACCCATGTAACTGCTAGGAACTGTAGATTCTGAAATGAGGGAGACATGGCCCTAACTTTAAGGAGACCACAGTCTAGTAAGGAAGAAGAGTGACTATAGAATTCTCCCTTGAGGATATTTTGCCAGCTCAGTCCTGGATAAAGACAAAGAAATAAGTTGAGAAGAGGAGGGCAGTTTCTGAAGCAAGAGTGCCATGCTCATATGCCTGTGGCGGGGGGAGGGTGTGAGGAGAGAGAGAGAGAGAGAGAGAGAGAGAGAGAGAGAGAGAGAGAGAGAGAGAGAGAGGCAGAAGGGGATAAAAAATGGGTATATACAGACAGAAAAGGGTCAGGTTATGGGAAGGCTTTTTAAGCTAAACACAGGAGCTTGGACTGAGGACCCTGGAGAGCCACTGAAGGATTTTAGCAGTGAATGACACAATCAGATAAGCATTTCAGAAAGATCACTCTTACTTGCACAGAATCAATTGGAATTGGACAAGCACTGAGGCAGGGAGAACTGATGGGAGGCTGACACAGTGATCCAGGCTAAGACATGCCACTGGCTTGAGCTAAAGTGACACATGAATTAAGAGACATTAACAGGCAGAATGAGTAAGTTTTATTGTATAAGGGTAGGGAGGGAGCTGGAAGAATCAATAATTACCCTCATGTTTTTGGCTTGAACAAAATGTGCTGATAGCATTCCATCAGTTAGAAAGTCAGGAAGCGGGGGAGGGAAGAGGATGAGTTCGGGTTTAGACTTGAGGTGTCTGTAAGACAACTAAGTAGCCAGTAATACACATTTGGAGATCAGAGGAAGGAGCCAGGGCTGCTGCCATTAGCATCAGTAGTGGCTGAAACCAGGTAATTGTTGGAATGAATTCGGTTGTTGAAATGAAGTCTGAAACAACTGAATGAATAAAGAAAGGAAGGAAGTCATCCAGGAAGGGAAAAGAGAACCAGGCATGGGATGGGCCTTGTTTGATTTCTCAATAATTATATATATCACCTAGCGAGGGCTAATTGGGCTGGTTGTGTCAGGCTGAAGGTGGCAAAACACTTTGGGAAGCCACAGACAGACATTATGCAATTCAAGGTTGGTAGACTTTTAAAGATGCTGTATTTTGCTTCCTTTGCAGCTGAGTTAAATTGTAGCATGTTGAGTCTCAGTGATCTTATAATCTGATAGTCAAACAACTAAAACTAGTTTTTAATTAATTAATGTATTAATCATTACCTGAGGATATTTTTTCCACTGACTTAAAAAAATATTTGGTTTTGAAAGTATTACAGATGTCTCTTTTTTCCCCATTGACCCCTTCTAGCCGGCACCTGCCCCACCTCCAGGCTTTCACCACACTATTGCCTGTGTCTATGGGTTATGCATATATGCATACACGTTCTTGGGTTAATTTCTTTCCACTCACCCCTGTCTTCCCTCTGAGATTGGAAGGAGTAGCAGGGAGGGAGGGAGGATTTGAGAGAGAAAAACATCTATGTGAGAAAGACACATTGACTGGTTGCCTCCTACACATGCCCCTTTGGGCAGTGATCAAACCTACAACCCAGGTATGTGCCCTTGACCAGGAATGGAATCCAAGACCCTCTGGTGCACAGGCCAACACTCTAACCACTTAGCACACCGGCCAGGACTTGTTTTATTTTTTAATGTCGATTTCCTGCCTCTGCAATGACATGGAGGCAAACATGGCCAGAAAAAGTGAAAACAACTTTCTCAGAGATGCTGACCTACTCCATGGCTGGGCCCATTCCGCTCAGTCCTGGACACCCTTCATCCTAATATGTTCACCGTCTTTTGAAGAGCTCTTGGCAAGATGCTGAGAAGCAGTACAAAATTTTAGTGTAAAATGTGATCCATTTCTCACTCTTGTATCTGAGAAGTGAGCCTTGCCTCTTTATATATTGCTACCTATCTCTGCTCACCGTATGTAGTCCTAATCTCTATCATCCTCCCACCTCGCCTCCCAGATGCCAGGCTGGAAAAAAGATTAGCAGGAAAATTCTCTCTCATCAACCCTGTTCCAACAACACCACAGAGCCTATTGCATATTCCACCTTTGCTGAAAGCTGAGCTGCTCTTCACATGCACAGGATTTAAATACATGCCAGGAGTCTAAACTATGCAATGGAGACCATCGCTGTGTCTCAGAGAGGAGAATTCAGCCTTAAAGGATGGGGCCAGAAGTCACACTTGGAGTTGCCAATTGTTCTCTGTCGTTTAGCCCCGAAAAAGCTTGCAGCTTTTACAAGAAGCTCTCTCCCAAGCAAACTATGCTTTTCTTTTGACTTAACAAGAATGTTCTTTGGCAACTGAAAGGCACATGAAAAGCAAGAGGGAAAAAGGTAAGGAGACTTCAGTGGGTTTTCCATGCTTGTTTTTTGACACTATGAATTTAATGCAGATCCACGTGTGTGCACAAATTAGAGTGACTTGTATTGTTTGAACTCTAATTTTTCTGCAGTAATGAGTGGCTCAGAGAAAGGAATAAGGCAGTGGATCTCCTGCAAATTCAGATGCTGTTGGGTGGTTGCTCAGATTTCTGCTTGTAGGAGAGTCTGGGGGTCCTCATTGGAGGAATCAGTGTCTCAGAAATTGAGCTGATGGCTGATTCCCAGGCTGAGGGTCATCCAAATTGTGGGCAATAAAAATCACATCTTAGCATCACAGGAAGTGGGAAAGGAACTATCATGAAAAGAAGAAAATCAAGGTGCACATCTTGGTCCAGAAGTAACAACAATGACAAAAAAAAAAATTGTTGTGTCTCTTTATATGATAGGCCCTGTGCTGGTGCTTTATAGCCTACAATACATTCTTCTTCTTCCCATTTTACAGATGAAGAAGATGAGGCACAGGGAGATTATGGCCTTTGCTCAAGTGCATACATCTAATCAGTGGACAGGAGGGGATTGGAACCCGGGTCCATCGGACTCCAAAGTCTATATTCCTCCTACCCTCTAAACTAGAAAAGAAAGGGGTAATGCAGAATGGAGTATGACTCTACCCTTTTCAAAGAGCTTGGACTCCAAATTGGTGAGAGGGTTCTAGGTGCCACTGCTAAGGTAGCCTGAATGAACCGAAGATGCCAGCACATCAGGACTGGCAGGCGAACTGACCACAAACAACACTCCCTAGGCTGAGAGTTGAGTGCAACACAAGAAAGAGGAATATTTCTGCCACCCAGACATGCATCCCTACTCTTGCTTTTTAACCAGGGCAGTAGCTAGAACTCGGCCAACACGGATGATATCGCATGATGTACAGAAGCTTCAGGAACAACAAGATTGGACCCCACATTCAGTGTGACTCTGGGGAGAGTCACCATAAGAGAGACAGAACTTGAGTCATGACTATTCCTGAGTCATTGCAGGAACCCCAAAATAGGAGTTCACGACTTCAGTGGAGGCTGGGGCTCTGGGGATTTTGCTCCAAAAGACCCTTTCCTCTTGCTTAGCACAGACTCCAGATTGGCTTTGGTTTCCTCTAACATACCAGCCTGATCCCAGCTCAGGGCCTTGTTGCAATTCTGCCCGGAGCCTCACCTGGAGAGGTCCTTCCTGGCCTTGAGGTCTGAGGCCCATGACATCTCTTTTGGGAGGACCTGCATAATCAAATTAGCAGCCTTTCCCCAAGGCCCAGGCACTAGTCACTCTCAGCCCCCTAATCCTGCTTTTCAGTCCCACCACACTCAACTGATCTTGTTCCGTTTGCCTGTTTGTATATGTTTAGTATCTCTCTCCCTTCCTGGGAATGTAGGCTCTACTGTTTCAGAGACATTTGTTTTGCTCAGTGCTGTTCTCCACACACGGAACAGGGCCTCACTTAGTAAATGCGCAATAAGTACTTATTGATTATTGAAAGAATGAATAAACCAATGAGTGGAATGTGGCCGTGTCGTTATAATTCTGACCTTTTTGTGTTAACAAGCCCTCAATGGCAGGACATGCGTGTTTGCAGATGGCTGAGAAACAAGATGATCTACTCAGAAACTGATGGGAAGGAAGAAAAGAACAACCCAGTAGAGTCCCTTCTGTGGGCCAAAGTCATCACACATGCAAAATCATGTAGCTGCTGCAGGTGAAAAAATGTGAACATAGGCGACAGAGCCAGTAAGTGTAGAGAGTAGAGGTGTACACTCGGGTCTCTGACTCCATCACTTTCCTGTGCGAACGGAAGGCTAGGGAGAGTGGGCCAAGTAGCTTAAGTAGTTTTTGTTATTAACCTTATTTTACAAATTGGGCACAGAAAAGATTTGATAATTTGCATAAGGTCACTTAGTTAAAAGGTAGAAGGCTAGGTCCAAAGTCCCTGCTCCTAATCACTGAATTATGATGGCATCTTCCGGACAAGATGAGAAGAGTCTCTGAGGAGGTGACAGTACATCTAGGACCATCAGGAAGTGTGGGGGTTGGGCCTTCTAAGCCAAGGATATCTGCCTGAGCTAAAGCCTGCTGTGTTCTCTTCCAGCCACCTGACATTCTTACTGATATTCTTGGAAATGTTGCTGCCTCTGATTTCTGGGTAAATGACACAGCAAAGACTAAACAGGAATCATGTGGGCCATTGTTTCTCTTGGAGTCATTCTCTCTCTGCTGTCTCTGAGACAGGTTCATGGGGTCCTTGGTGCTTGTCATCTGAAACGTACATGACCAGCCTGGAGGTTCTGCCCTGTGGAGGGTGGAGACCGTGCCAATTTGCATTTCATCTGTAACAATTAAACAGCCTCACAACAGCCTCTGGTTGCCGACGGGCTCACACCCCATTGCCGTGTAATCACATCTAATCTCATTGAGCTCTGCTCAAAATAGCCATAATTGGTGGTTTTATCCAAATCAATAAAGACAGCTTCTACATATTGATTATCATCCAGGGTATAAAATCATCATCGGTTACCTGGAAAAGAGAAGCAGGCTGCCAAGGGAAAAGGTCAGCTATGCCATTTGAACGGGAGGGAAGGGGGAGGCAGAACCCGTGCATTTTAAGGTAATAGTATCAAATTACCTGAAAAGGCACACAGTATATTCTTGTAATTTGCAACAACAGAGAGCCCAGAAATAGGTCAATCATTTAAGTGAGTCTTCAAGTCTTCTCTCCTTGATGCACTGAGCTAGCTTGCATTAGCTTGTCTTAAAGGGGCTGGAGCCAACTGAGATAGAGCCACAGGACTCCACTTTTCCTGCATTTTACAACCACATAGTGACACAATTTCGTGGAAGCAACAGCTCAACCTGACTTCTTGTATCCAATTAATGATCAACAGAGATTCTCAGGCATTGTCATCAGTGATTATGGGAAAAGTCATAAGGGGGAGGCGAAGAGACCACTCCATTTGAGAACCCAGGAGACTCAGAGCAGAGCTGCTCAACACCAAAATGAATTGGAAGGCATGTTCCACAATGGCAGTGGAGTAAGGGGCCTGCCCTAGTCTATATTTGCATTTCAAACCACAGAGTTGAAAACAAACTGGTTCTTTTCTTTATTGCAAGACGAAGCTCATTTTTCTAGTTTTCTTTCTAGTAAATATTAACACAAAACTTGCATAAAGTCATTCAACATCATTTATGAAAAACAATAAAAAGAAGACAGTTCATTCATAATCTTGCTAACCAACATATTAAAACTGGTCTTGGGCAATTCCTGAGCCCATTTTCCTCCTGTAGGAAATGGAAAAGGCAGTGATGACAACACCTAGCACACAGAGCTTTTATAAAAATATATATTTTATATATATATATATGCATATATGTAATAGGAACTATGACTCATCAGATAACTACACAATTTGACTTCTTAAAGTCAAAATCATATGACTATATCATTTTATATAGCTATGATCATTACGGAAATATCATCTGATATTTCCTCTATTTTTCTCCTTTAGTTCTTTCTTCATAAATATGCCATTGTAAGAGCTGCATAAAATTCTGTTGAATGGATATTTATTTAATTCATCTCCTATTGTGAGATATCTTTGTATGGTAGATAATATTTCAATGACTGTCTCTGGCACACAAATTATTCTTTCTTTTGGATTATTTTCTCAATATAATGTGAAGCGTAATTATGGAGGTCACATTTCTGTGATATCACAGGCACTGGGAATGGTTGGCATAAACTGGCAGAAGCCATACCAATGATCTTTCTAGAGGAATAACAGTCCAAGCCAGGGTTAGTTTGTAATGTAAGAGTATTAAGTAGAAAAATCAGTACAGTTTTAATTGTATAGATGGAAAACTTAAAATTTAGAGGGGATATTTAAGAGTAGACACAAAACAGTTAATAAATAGACTAATGGCCTTCACTTGCCATAGGTATAGGAAAAAGTAGGTTTGTCAACAATATTTTTGCATGTTCTGGGATGTACCAACATTACAGTAAAGGAGAGACAAAGATATGAGAGAGGAGGGGACTCAGGTATGTAGCTTGATGGAACAGAATCTGTAACTGGCTGACTCTTAAGGAAGGTGACTGTGACATGTCCGTTAATGATCCCCAGGGTTTTATCTCTAAAAGTGAAGGATCCCAGGGCTCCCATTTCATGTGATGACTGGATGGGATCGCAGCCAGGTAAGGATTTGACTTCCATTTCTTTATTTCATGGAGGCAGAGAGATGGGGCAGATTTTAAACTTCACCCACTGGATTTTGTTTGAGGTATTGCAATTATAACTTTGAATGAGCTCCTAGGGGATATTTGGTTTATGAATAATGACTATATTTTGAATACATTAGAATGGCAAATAATAAACAGAACCAAATTATCAAAATAAATGAAAAGAATGAAATGGGGTCATCAAAGGCTAGTTTTTTGCCATCACCCTTCACAGCTGTGGATTTGACAGCATTTGTTTTTATAAACTAGAATGTTTCTAGATGGTGGTATTCAACACGAACCTGGAAAGTCTGTAGTCTTCCAAATGTATGGTTACCAAGAAATAGGGCAGGGCCAGAGCTGCTGAATTGCTGCCACCAGGTCCAGGGTTTCATCCCTAGACCTCACCTTTCCTCACTCTGTACACTTTCCCTGGATTATGGGATCTAATCCCATGACCTCAGTATACTGTATATATCAATGACTCCAGAATCCGCATCTCCAGCTAAGATCTCTCCCAAGTCCCAGACTGGTAGAGTCTAGCTACCTGCTTTCTCCAATTGGATATACTTTGAGCACCTACCATTGAACTAAGTTTTTTCTCTTCCTCCATATCTTATCCAACGCCTCACCTGACCCCTAGCTGCATTCCAACATGCTTCTCCTCTGTTTTTGAAGTTTCTATGAATTACTTCATCATCCACAGGGTCACTCCCTCCCCACCTCAGTAGACCAGGGATTTATCCTTCTGTCCTTCCTCCCTCTTATGTCCCTGTTTAAGCAATCATCAAATTTATCCACTTTTACCTTCTAAGTATTGCTGTGGTTCACCCCCTCCTCTCAATCTCTGTGATGTCTACCCTGATTCATTTCCATATCATGCCTGGCCTGGGCCAAGGCAAAAGTTTCTTCAATGGCTTCCCTGTTTCCAGTCTTGATGCTCTTCAGTCTACCTTCACTTTCCTGCCTGCCTGCCAAAACTAATATTCTAATAAGTAAATGTGACATGTCACTTTCTTGCTTAAAACTTTTTGGTGATTTCACATGACATACTAACAAGTCATTAAATAATGTAAATACATGTATGTGTATAAAATGAATGAAGAAGTATAAGATATGGACAAAACTCCTTAACTCACAAGACCCTTCATGAACTGCCTCTGCCTACATTTCTAGCCATACTTCCTGTGATTTCTAACTTATTACTTTATATACTAATAGTTCCACAATTATACCATATTGCCTCAAATCTCTGGACAGGCCTGGAACGTTCTCCCTCATTTCTTCACTTGGATAATTTTTGGACTTCCTTCGGGGCTCATCTTATTTCCTCTGGCTTATCATTTCTAAATCAATTTTCCTTAAGCACTTAATTATCCTACTATGTGCTAGGCACTCTCTTAGGTGCTGGGAATAAAATGGCAAGATAGACCATCTCTGTTCTCAAGAGAGGAGGGAACAGACATGTGGGGAAACTGAAATGGAAACAAATCATAGCATTTATGCACTGAAAGAAGAACTATGAGGAATGCAAGGAAATGGTAAATAGGAAGAAGAAATACAAGGTTTAGATGATCAAGTCTCCATACAGAAATTAGAGGATCAGTGACAAAGAGTTGCAAGCAAATGGACCAACATCTATAAAAACATAGACATATAAAATGGACTGGAAGGATGATGTTATGGGTTGAATTATGTCCCTCAAAATTCATATGTCGAGGTCCTAGCCCCCAGTACCTCAGAATGTCACCTTATTTGGAAGCAGGGTCTTTAAAGAGGTACTCAAGTTAAATTGAGGTCATTAGAGTGAACTCTAATCCATACTGACTGGTGTTCTTCTAAGAAGAGAAAATTTAGACACAGACATGTAGAGAGGGATAGCAGTGCAGACACAGGGAGAAGACAACCATCTAAAAGCCAAAGAGAAAGGCCTGGAATAGATTCTTCCCTCGTGGCCCTCAGAAAGCATTGCCATCTTGATCTTGGACTAGCCTCAAGACACTGTGAGACAATACCTTTCTGCTGGTTAAGCCATCCAATCAGTGGTGCTTTGTTACAGAAGCCCTCGTCAACTAACAAAGATAGTAATTTGTTTGGGTTTGGAGATGATGAGATGGGTCAGAGTTGAACAAACTATGGAAAGTCTTACATGATATATGAAGGTTTATTTTTCTGATTAAAGTTTTAAATTTTATTTTATAGGTGATGGGAAGCAGTGAAGACAATTAAGCAATTTAGGACTTAGTTTGGGTGGCTAGGTAGAGGCTGGGTCAGAGGTGGAGAAGATTGGGGACATGATTGACTACACAAAAGCCCCACCAATAGTTCAGATGGGAGGGTGGTTGGAGAAGATGAAACAAAGATGAAAAATATTTAGGAAGGAAAATTGTCAGGACTTGGTGACTTGACTGGGTGTGTGAGTGACAATGCCTAATTGCTTTCATTACATTTATCTTTGTACTATGTGTGACTAACTGAGCCTATGGCTGAAATCACACAGAGAGGAGGGAGAAATCAAAGAAAAAGCTGGTCCAGTGAGTAATACATTTCCCCCCAAAGTGTCTCCAACCCTGATTCAGACATCATGGCCCAGTCCAAGTAGAAGTCATAATCCTAATGCTTCAGTATTAAAGAACAGTGGGAACTTAAAATCGGTTAGTGCATAAAGCCCAACTTCTTAAAAGAAATGATCAAGAGTAAGAATTTTTTTTAAAAAAGTCAGTGGACTCCTTCCTTCTGGAGGCAGCAAAGAACATTCTTTGTTCTTCCCTTCCTCCGCTCATCCTTTCCTCATTCCCCTCTTTCCTCTCTTCAGTGTATAATTACTGAGCTACAATGTCATGCTAAGTGCTGCATAAAATGCTGGGGATACTCAGAAAACAAAAACAAACCTTTGTACAAGGAGCATATGATTTTCTGGAAGGAAGATGTATAGATCAGTTATCATAGTCTAGTACAATAAAAGCTACTGGCACTACAAGCTGATTGGCGATGCCTGCTCTGATTGAAGGAATTAGGAAAGACTTCCCAGAAGTTGTGACTCTTGAACTAGATCTTGAAGGAGATGGGAAAGGGCTGAAAGTCCTGGAGTGTGGGAGAATGTGGTCACTTCTTTGGGGAAATGTAAACAATTGTGAAGTTAGGCCATTTCAGGGCAGACAGAGGCCACATGAGGAGGTTGGAAAAATAACCTTGAGGTCTAATCTTGCAATCTGACATCTTGCCTCTGAAATCACCAGT
The DNA here is from genome assembly GCF_014108235.1 of Myotis myotis. Taxonomy (NCBI): domain Eukaryota; kingdom Metazoa; phylum Chordata; class Mammalia; order Chiroptera; family Vespertilionidae; genus Myotis; species Myotis myotis. The sequence goes on from NW_023416316.1 coordinate 19,751,941, forward strand.
TTGGTCTACGCCACCAGAAAACTTTGGATTCCAGGGAGGAGCAAAGATTTTCCAGATTCTCCTTTCTCAATCATTCAGCCTTGGAAAAATCCCAATAAGATTGTGAGTTAACTCATGGACATGGACACAGTGTGGTGATCATGGTCAGGGGCGGGGGGGGGGGGGTTGCGGAGGGGGGAGGAGGTGTCAGTGGAGGTGGAAGAGAGCATAGAGGGGATAAATGGTGAAGGGAAAAATAAAAGTAAAAAAATAAAAAAGAAATGAATCTAAACTCAGACTATTTTACAAGCACAGTAAGTTTTAATACAGTGTTTAAATTTTGGGGGTGTCACTGTGAAAAACTGAGCAAACTTCTCCAAGATTCCGAGTGTCAGCTTTCTTATAAGACAACGTTATATGGTGGAAGTCTGTCGAGTTTGGATGTGAGTGACTACTCAGTGACCCACTGGCCTTGTCACCCTGAGCACCTGTAGCTTCATGAGAAGCACTCACACTCCAGCCCTCGGTTAAGTTCCCTCAGGAAAGCTGTAGCCACGGCTGCTGCTGGACCTGGGCTCCACAGTGAAATGCACATGAGTGATGAGAGACAGCAAAGTGGGCTCTCTCCAGCCCCCCCCCCCCCCCGGGATGGGTGCCAGAGTGAACAGCCAGAGTTGCAATAAAAGATTTGGGGGATCAAAGCATGGCTACAGTCATCTTCCTGGATGAGGTGAAAAGTCATCCAAATCAAAGTGCTCCAGTGGGTAGCCTTTGGCTGCAACAGGGCCTATTCCGGTCAAGAGGCACCGTCCCCGGGCGTGGAAACCACAGACTGGAATGATCACAGGGCTTTGGTGCCAGAGGGAACTTGTAGATCGAGTCAAACTCCTTCACTGTACAGAGGGGAAAACTGAGACCTGGAATGTGCAGGGAGCTCAGCTAATGAAGCATCCTTAAGCATCTCATCCATCCCCTTTATTAGGGACTGACTTCATTAGGGGAAATCTGATATTGGGAAAAAACCTACCTCCTCATCTTTTGGGCACGAGAAACCTAATTATAGGTAGCATTGCCAGGTAAGATAGAGGAAAGCCAGACAAAGCTAATTTTCTCTGAACCGTAAATAATTTTTTAGTATTCGTATGTCCCAAATATTTCATGGGATAACTTATACTAAACTTACTCATTTCTTTAAAACAGAAATTCAAATTTAACTTTCTTCTCCTTCTCCTTCTCCTTCTTATTCCTGCTCCTCCTCCTCCTCCCCCTCTTCTCCTTTTGCTATATCTAGCAACCCTAATTATAGAGTCTTTCCATCTTCCATCCTTACTCTGACCGCTAGGAATCTTAAAGGAAAATGATCATTATTGCTTTCTAATAGAACTTTATCCTATGTACTTTCTCATTTGTTTATATTCCCTTCACTTTCTTTTCTTTATTAAAAAAAGTCTAATGGTTATAAGTATCTCAGTAAGCCACATCGAAAACTTTGCTTTGATATAATTTTTTGAAACACATAGCACAACATTCGGTAACTACTGAGGGCCAGATTTTGTAGTAGGTCCTATGGATGGTAATATGAATAATACCTGCTGTCTGATCTCAAAAAACCCTAGCCAGGTGGAGGAGATAGTCATTTATATAAGTAATCACAATGCAGGGAGATGAATGATGAAAGCAGCCCAAGGTCACATAGCTAGTTGGTGGCAGAATCGAGATGTGTTTTATTACATTAAATCCCAGGTAGTCGGTGAGCTGACACCCCTTTTCTTACACATATCTATCTACCTAACCACCTACGGGACAGTGCAGTGGGCCCTGTTTGCTCTTCTCAGCACCCATTCTTTTTTGGGGGAATATTGCTCCCCCTCTTACTTAAACTTTGTGGTATTAATAGTAGTTGCCAATCAGAGTTGTTGCTCTCCAGGATCTTAGATGATCTTGGATGATTGGCTCAGGGTGTAGACACATGGCCCAAACCAGGCCAGTGTCCTTCCCCGAGAATCTCCAAATTAGAACAAGGAAAAAGGCAGTCCCTCTCTGGGGGCAAAAATGAAATTATAAGTATCAATCCTATCACCGGCTGTGTGGAGGGATCTTGGCTGAGCACACAAAGGTAATATGCGGAAAGCAGCGGAGACAGAGAAGAGAATGCTCTTGCAACATTAGAGTTTATCATTTCAGCGGTTCTCAAAGCTCAGCAGCCAGTCTGCTTAATGCTTTTACCCTGAAGTAATTTGAGCTGTGTTTCTGTCACTTGCAACCAACAGGGTTGTAGCTAATAGAGATGGTTTGAGCTGGATGACCATTAGCATTTTCCCAAGCCCTAAACCATAATGGGATGCCAGAGTGGGCTTTAACTTGGTGGTTTGGAGCACCGTTTACACAAAGCTGTGGGTTCTGCCTCGAAGCAATGCAGGAAAGCTCCTGCCCTTCTTAGGCACTGCCAAAACCAGTGTGTTCCAACCGGCTTCTAAGATCCCCTCACAGTGTCTTCACTGGCAGAGCTGCATCTAGCAAAATCAAGCAGCACTTCAAGTGCTGAGTAGCCAACTGGACATCATAGTGGTTAGACAATCATATACTTTATAGTGTTCCACCCCCTGATATTGCCAGTACCCACCTGACACCATAAAGAGTTATCACAATGAAACCAATACAAAATAATATCACAAGTAAACTGCAATTCGAAAAAGAAAACACACACAATTCAGCTATGCAAACAAACAAACAAAAAATGCTGAGTAGCCTAGCGGACCTCAAGATCTCTGAGCTAGCTCCATGCTGTTGTTATAACGGTTCCCACTTGAAAAAGTGGGGAAATTAAAATCCATCAAGGCCAAGTAGGTTATTCAAGGTCACACATATTTGGCTGAGTTTATTCTAGAATCTATGTCTCTTGCCATTTAGAACATTGCTCTTTCCAAAATGCCCCCTCTTAAGAGCCTGTATTGTTCATTGAGGATCCTCCATGTGGGAAGAAAATATTGGTGGCAATGAACATGAAAAGAGCAAAATAACTTAATAACTTTCAGGCTATAGGGTTGTGTATTTAAATTGCACAGTCATCTGGAGGAACAAGCTTGAGAAATTTGTTAAGACATAAAATACATTTGAGCATCCCCACTTTGGTGCACATTCTAAACACTTGCAAAGCCCTTATAAAGAGAGATTTTTGCGTTTTCTGCGCTCCCACCAAGATCTACCACGTCAGAATGTTTGGGGGGTGGGCACCAGGCTTTTATATAGTTAAAGAACTCCAAAGATAACCTGGATTGAATTGATTTAAGGACCAGCATTGGGCATCATTAATGTAGATTTAACAACACTTAAGAAAAAAAAAATCAACACAACAGTTAATACAAAACATGTAGATGTAGAGTTAAGCAATCCGTTCAAGGAATATTTACTAATTCCCTACAAGTTGCTGGGTTCTGTGTTAGGCACTTGGATCAAAGATGAGTCAGATGGGAACCCTGCCCTCAAGGAGCCTAGAGGGAGAGACAGTACACATGATGCCCAAATGGGGTTGTGATGTCAGAGTACCATGGGTGAGTGTTTCTGGGAAGAAGCTGGAGAGAATCAAGGGGGGTTTCTTGGACGAGTATTTAAACTGGGTCCTGAAAGCCAGATGGGATTTGGACTTGCAGATGAGTGGAAGCTCAAGTCATACAGCTGGGACAACATGGGCTAAGACTGGAAATAGGGAAATAATGGCAATAACAACAATGATAACAATAGCAATTTCTGAGTGCTTTCCATACATGCCAATTACTGTAATAAGCGCTTTATACGGTCATCTCAATTCCATGCAGTAGAGTAGGTACTTCTATTCCCCCCATAATGCAGTTGAGAAAACTGAGTTAGTGATAAATCTGGTAGCGTACTTAAGGTTGTACACCAAGTAAACTAAGTGGAGGAGGAGGCACTATTATTTTGTTCAATATTTAATTTGTAGAATGAATGGATATTTTAACCCAACACCTTAATTTTACAGATGAGGAAACTGAGGCTCAGAGAGGTCAAGGGATCTGCCCAAAGTCACCCAACTGGTTGGCGGCAGTGCCATAGTTAGTCAGTGTAGTGCGTTTCCCACTATGCCACGTGCATGAGAGGAAAGGGTTAGTATATCCTTTCCTTTAGCCATAAAAATGGGAAGGAAATGAGATAGCTGGAAAAGTAGCTACACTCAGAGCTGACCTCTAACCAAGATGTAGCTTTTAAAAGCAAGAGAACAAATACAAGAGAGAGGAAATGAAGCACAGTAGAGTAGCACTCCTTTCGGACAAATATTCTCACCTTTGTATTCTCATCTATAAAGTGAGGACACTTGACAAGAAGATCTCTAAAGGTTCTTCCATCTTGGCTATTCTGTATGTTCCTAGGAAGGGGTAGAAACAGAGATTTTGTCTATGTTTTTCTCTAGGTTTGATGGATTGAAATACAGCCAGCAATGAGTAAGCACGGTCTAAGAAAAACTACATCTGGGGGCCACCAGGAAGCTGTTGGATAAACCCAGAGAGCAGTGTTCTTCTGTTGCATCCTGATTCTTCACTCACTGCCTTCACTTGATGCTGAGAAAACCACTTGATCCATTGATGGGAGCCTCTAGGACCTATTCAATTTCTTCCTTCCAAAAGATGCTGAAGCTGAAGAAAAGACAGAACAGACCTTTGGGTTGAGGCCACCCGGACATCTGTTTCTAGCTTGTAGTCTATTGTTTCACGCCAGACAGCTTGCCCCACCTGATCCCAGAGTTGAAAGCTTTACCCACTTTAAGTAACAAGATAAGTTCATGTGTGTTTCCTGTGTTGCACTGTATTTTTTAAGTAAGATAAATAAAAAATTTTAAATATGGGCATTTGTAGCTCATTTTGACCTGTGCATTGCACCTAATGCAATCTTTTTTTAAATCCTACCCTAGGAGTGAGGATATTTTTTCCATTGATTTTTCTTAGAGAGAGTGGAAGGGAAGGGGGGGAGAGAGGGAGAGAGAGAGAGAAAAGAGAGAGAGAGAGAGAAACATCGATGTGACAGAGACACATTGGTTGGTTGGCTGCCACCCCCACACATCTGGACCAGGGGCAGGGACCCAACCTGCAACCCAGGTATGTGGCCTTGACCAGGAATCGAACCGGTGACCCTCCAGTGCGCAGGCTGATGCTCTAACCACTGAGAATAGCAGTCAGGCTGCACCTAATGCAATCTTTAATGCTTCTCCTGTTTGGAAGCCTGAGAAGAGAGCCGTGATCCTGGAAAACATTTGCCATCTATTGTAGAACAAGATGGACAGAGGAAAGAATTCTCACACAGCAGCAATGGTTACACCTTGTAATTATCTAGCACCTGCCTCTGGGGAGCCTCAGAGAGACTTTGAGAATATCCTTTGCTTTTTGCTTTAAGAAGCTTGTGAGGCTGGTTAAAGAGAACCTACTGCCAGGTAAAGAGTGAGACAGTGAGGCATATAACCAGCCCCCTGATTTCCTGAAAAGTTCTCCAGTCAGTCGTTTCCTTGCTGACGCCAAGGTTTTGCATGACCCCAGCACCAAAGGACAGCACTGATTTACTGAATCCCTGGGTCTTGAACACGGCAGCTCTCTGGCAAAATGCAAAGGCAAGGAAAGTCCTTGCTCTCAATTTTTTTAAAAAAGATTAGAGTCAAAACTGAGCATAATCAGAGAAGAGACTTATAAATATGAAAAAGGGAAGTCCAGAAAGAAATTTGAGGTGTTAGATTGGAATTGGAAATATAAGAGTAAGCTCAGAACTTCATTTAAAAAATCTAGATATAGAAATAGAGGCAGATGTGTATATCTGTGTATATGGATGTGTGTTAATGTATGTATATACATGCACATATTTCTTCCCTCTATCTCCTGAAAGGGCCTAGAAGTGATGCCATTCTAGTAGCAATGAACACACCAGGCTCCCCTGTCTTGCTTTCCAAATAGAATTTTTCACTAAAAGGAACCAAGTTCCCTTCAGAAAAGTGTTAATTCCTGGACTGGAGCAGGGAAAGGGTGAGATGAGCCACCCTCCATCTTTGGCAACAGAAAATAGGAAAGTGCTCAAAGAAAATGGGAGTTAGGGGCTCCTGCTGACCAAATCTAGGACAATTTAACCTTAAAATAAATGATTGTAACAGATTACAACCTATGGCATAAAATAGAAACTTTTGGATCCATAATGAAAAAAGAGGGGGAGAAAGTGTGACAGCAAGACAGAAAGAGGAGGAAAGAAAGCCATCATTTGACAAGCATCATGGTGGTGGCTGTCAGGAATTGTTAATGGATGCTAATGCAGTTGTTGAAGTACAGGATATTGGTTAGTTTAGGGTAGCTGCTATAAAATATTTTATCAGTGACAAAGGTAAAAGTGGTGACTCTAGAGTGGAGAAACCTGGCAGAGAACAATTGGACCAGGTGTTCAAGGCTTGGCATTACCAGGGGTCGGATGGAGTGATGTTAGGTATCTCCCTATGGAATGGGTTAAGAGAAATGGAGCATCCAATCTATGATATTCCTGCCAAGAATATATGTCCTGCATCTGGTCATTGAGAGATCTTGTATGAACCCAGGTTGAGGGAATGAAAGGCTTGTCATTCCCATCTGTCAGGTTCAATAAAGACTGGAAAGCATGGAGGAACCCAAGAGACGTGACATCTAAGTGCAATGACTGGTACTGAGTTACGTCCCAGATCATGTAGCAAAAAAGAGCCATTGTTGAGAGAGCAACAATTGAATGGGGACTGTACATGGTGATGCTGTAATGATGTTCATTTCCTGAGTTGAATGGGTACACTGGGTTATTTTGAAAGGGTTTGTGTCTGTTTTGGGGATATACATATTGTTCTCAAAAGACTAAAAAAAGAACAAGCATTATTAGTGTGTAAGGGTGTGTGTGTGTCACAAAAATAGCCAAATCTGGGTGAAAAGATACAGGAGCTCTTTGTACTGCTCTTGCAACATTTCTAAAAGTTTAATACTATTTAAAAAATCACAGCTATTTCTATGAGGTCAGATGAAAGTATGCTCCACTCGGAAGTATTTCCCATCCCCCCACATTCAATGAAAAGAATCACTCTATCCACACCAGGAATATGTTTGTTTCTTTTTTACTTTTTCAACAAACATTCTCATATACTTGGTACAAGTTCTAAAGCATGGTACTAGATGATAAGAAAGATAGAATTAAACCATGAAGCTCAAAAGGGAGAGATTGTATTTCATTAAGAGGTCATAGAGAAGATGAGGTTTGAGATGGGTTTTTAAAACAGAATAAAATGTGGTCTGGGAGAAGTGAGAAGAAGGAATTCAAGGTATGGGGAGGAGACAGAACAATGACATATATAGTAGAGAAACAGAGGGAGTTATTATAGCAGTACTACTTAGATTACAAGTGGCAGAAACCCATTCAAACATCTCAAAAACAAAAAGAGACCTTATTGCTTCCTATAAATGAAAAGTACGTAAGTGGTCAAGGTTCAGGCATAGGAAGGACCAGGTGCCATCAGGTCCAGAGTCTTCATCTCTTGGCTCTGCTTCCCTCTGTATTGACGTCTCAAGTCATCTCTCCCCAGGGCTAGTGACAGTTGACAGATGGAAGAACCCTGGTGTAAAAAGAGTTCCTCACTCCCAACAGTTCCAACAGAAGTCCAGAATTACACCCAAGGGCGTAGCTTCGGTCGCATGCCTATATCAGAATCAATCTCAGATAAAGAGAATGGAATGCTCCAGTTGCCAGGTCTTGTCATGGATTCTTTACTGGGCCTAGGGGGTGGTATTAGCGCCTCCCCTCTCCCCCACCGAACCACAAATACTGACGTTGAAGAGGGGCAATTTCCCAAGGAAACCTGGAGTACTGTTGCCAGAAAAAGAAGCAATGGACATGGGGTAATCTAATTCTGCCGATGAGCATTTGGGAAATATCGAGTAGTCCCAAATGACCTTAGCATGGGCGATGCTGGGGAAGGGAATAGGAATTAAAGTGGGAGTCAACTAGGTATACTAGTAATTGTTTGGAAGATCTTAAATGCTAGGCTGAGATCATGGTTCTTATTTGGATTGGAACATGGATCAGCAAACCCTTGCTCTAGAAGGCCAGATAGTAAATGTTTTAGGCTGCATGGATCATGTGATCTCCATCACAACTACTCAACTCTGCTGTCGCAGTGTGAAAGCAGCCTTAGACAATACATCAACAAAAGAGCACAGCTCTGCTCTGATAAACTTTATTTACAAAAACAGGTGATGGTGTGGATTTGGCCTGAGGGCTGTAGTTCCCAGATCCTTGGTTAGAGGAAGCCATTGAAAGCTTTGAGCCTACAAAATGATATCTTAAAATTATGCCTTGAGAAGATGCATCCAGTTCCTGGGTGGAGAAGAATGGATTAGAGGGAATAAACTGAGAGTGGGAATAAAATTTAGGAGGTTGTTGCAACGCTCCAGATGTTTGTACTGTGAAGAAACCAGCATTGCTTATATGAGCCAAATGTACCTGGGAGTTTGGCCTCTCAGACTTTAGCTGGCACATAGCTGGGATTCTCTGTCCTTAGCTGACCTAGATTCTCAGCATCTTGCCAGTTTAGCCACCTCTGAAATACTAGCCACCTCTGAAATCCTGTGTCGGAGTTTGCAAATCATCTTGGGAGCCTGATTATTCCTTTTCTTTGCTCTACAGTGTTTTTGATTTTGAGGACCAAGTCTGTACTATTTGTATGAGAGGGAAAAAATCAATAGAAAGAGAAAGTTTAATAAAAAGAATACATTCTCCATTGACTTTAATTAACTTGGCCTTAGGTTTACAACTCTGGCAACTATGGAAAATGACAAAAACAAAAAAACTAACCTCATCTCTCATCCAAGCCACCGAGTTTTTAAAGAATAAAATCTCAAATTAAAATCCGTATGTATTTGCCTGTAGCACGTTGAAGGAAAAGAATAAGAAAGGAAGAAAAGGAAATTCTCCTGTAAGATCTGACAGAACAGGATGGCCCTTCTAATTCCCATGGTAAACGGCCAAGTACCAGAATCAGGTCAACAATTAATCACTGTCTGTGAGCCCTTGCATTTTTCTCAGATGGTCATGGCTTTGGTGTCTTCTTCAGTCTCATGACTTAAGACCCACAGTCTTTGAAACTTGTCTGTAATTGCTTGATGCTTCAGCATCAATGTTTCCTGCCTTGGGGTGGGGTTCTCTCATGAGGAGAAATGTTCAGGAGGAATGATGTGGGTACCTGCCTTGGGACAAAGCCCATCAGTTTGAGGATGGTTCACAGAATTTACACACCTGTGAGATTTTCCTGTCATTTGAAGTGACCCATGTCTACTTGTAGACATGTGCATTAGTGTAATATATAAGCACATGTGCACACCTGCTTTTGGGGTGTCACGCATATTTTATACAGTCACGCATAATTTATAAAGTCACATGTGCATGCAGTTGCAGAATTGATACATGAATGAATATCTGTTGCCATAGTACATTACTATGTACTTTGTTGCCATAAGTACAGCATATTTAGGCTAAATAAACTGCATCACACAAGCATATATATAATATTTATATTTCTCTATCTTTATATATAAAAGGCTAAGTGTCCACCTGACCAGTAGCTATGCCGTGCACTGACCATCAGGGGGCTGATGCTCAACGCAGGAGCTGCCATGACCTACACTGGCCATTTAGATACAGAGGCAGAGCTGCCTCAAACAGATTGTCAAACTGCAGCGGGAAGGCCAGGGAGGGTTGGGGGGCAGGAGGGAGGGGGGTAAGAGATCAACCAAAGGACTTGTATGCATGCATATAAGCATAACCAATGGACATAAGACACTAGGGGATAGGGGAGGCTAGGGGACTGTCAAGGGCGGGGGGAAAAAAAGGACACATATGTAATACCCTTTGTAATACTTTAAGCAATAAAAATAAATAAATAAATAAACAGGTACCACGGACCTGGCGCCAACAAACCAACACTCGGCTTCCCCCAAGTGGGACACAGGCCCTGCCACCACCCCAGAGCGACACCCCACCAAATCACAGCTAATGCTGCTGAGACCCCCCATGGCACTAAATGCAGCCTGCAGCCCACAGCCCCACCCAGAAACGGTGGCTGTGGGCCTTGGGTAATGACATCACTTAGCAACGCTTGGCTTCCTCTCCTTAGCGACTAGCATCCTTGGAGTTTCTTCAGCCCAGGAACCCAACTTGCTTTATAGCCAGGTGCAAACATTTATAAAGTTCTGGCTGGTGCCAATTGCATGCATGTGTTTCAATCTGTCATGGTTGATTACGAATTTGATTGACACTTCTATTATAGAGAAATGGTGAATAGTGATATTAAGATATTTCTTCTAATTAATTTCCTTTCAATGTGCACAAATCCATGCACTGGAACATTACTATGTAAATAATATTCATTATAATAAAAATACATGTAAGACTAAAAATGCATTTAAGACTAAAAATATGAACATGTCCGTGTGTGTACTCTACATATATGCACAACAACTATGTATAATATCCATATGCATTATATGATATGGTCCCTGTTATCTCTCTGACTATATTCCCTCTAATACTTTCTTGCTCCATCATTATATTTGAAGCTACTCCTTGCTGTTCTGTAAATGTCAGGTATGTTCTCACCTCGGGATCTTTGTGCTGGTTGTTCCCTGTAACTGGAAATCCTTCCCAGGAGACATCACATAGACTATTCTCTCACTTCCTCTAAGTCTTTGTTCAAACGTCAGTTTCTCAGTGAAATCTACACAGCCACTCTATCATTCTGTTTAAAATTGCAACCCACATGCTCCAGCCATATTTCTGATCTGTCCTAGCCCACTGAGGTGCTTATCCCCTTCTAAGACATATAATTTACTTATTATGTTCACTTTTTTATCATATCCCTCTCCCCCAACTGGAATGTAATCTATAGTGGGAGCAGGAATATTTGCCTGGTGTGTTCAGAGATATATGCCAAGCATCTAAAACAGAGTCTGACACAGAGAAGACATCTGATATATATTGTTGAATAAATAAAGTGAGTATATATTTTTATACATAAATGTGTACATATCCATTATATTTGCTAGATTATATCTATCAATAATGGCAACATCCATCCTTTTAACATTCATCCTAGTGCAATCTGAATCAATCAATCTATCATCTATCTATCTATCTATCTATCTATCTATCTATCTATCTATCTATCTATCTATGTATCTATCTACATATATACATATTCAAAGAAACAGACATGTTGGTAAAAGTGTGTGTGCATGCGTGTGTGTGTGTGTGTGTGTGTGTGTGTGTGCGTGTGCGCTGAAAGTATTTGCTTTTGCTGATGTACTCAGCAACTCACATTAGGAAGTGAGGCTCAGTGACTCTGTGTCCCCAGCTGCAGGAACCTATCATACAATCCATAGAAAGATGAGTTCAGGATGACAAGAAGTTCTGGAAAAGAAACACTGGGAGATAGATTTTAGACTCCAAGAACTATGGCGGTTCTCAGAACCTAAAGGTCAGGAGTTAACTCTGTCTTCTATTAAACTCGGTAACAAACTAACACAGAATTTCAGGTTTGAAAACTTTGCTGTGAGGTGAGACAGAGGGACAAAGCAGAATAGCTTTTACTCCTTTAGATCTGGGCTCACACGTGCCTCTCTTTCAAGGTTCCCATCAGGTTCAGCCTGGGGAATATGGACTGGAAGGGAAGTCTGAAGTCAGAATGCTTGATTTTTGGAGATTTAAAAAATTATAAAAAGTCACATGCTCCTCTTCTCTGCGGTCTCCCATCACCAACTAACACTGTGCGTGTAGGTGTGTGTGTGTGTGCGTGTGTGTGCGTGTGTGTGCGTGTGTGTGTGTGTGTGTGTGTGTAAGCATGTGTACCATGGGGTAGGGAAGTGTCTAGGAGATATTTTGATTTCCCCCTAATGTAATAAAGAAACCAAGTCCAGATCTGAGCCCCCTACTAGCAGCTGGGCAGATGCAGCCCCTCCGAGACTTGGCATCCCTGAGACCCCCTGAAACTCCTTTGGGACTATAAGAAATTAAATGGTACATCCTGGCTTTTTGCCTGCCTTGTGACGTCTGTAGAGGCATGGCAAATTTCCAAGTCCTAGTCTCACACATCCCTTGCTTTGTGACCTAAAAGTATCTTTGAAACATGAATGAGGCATAGCTACGGTGACCATGTAATTTCTTGTCCACACCGAGACATTTTGGAGAGCAAAGGGGACCATATTGCTAGGTATGTCTCTTCTTCCCATGCTTCCCCCTCTTCGTCTTGCTCTCCTTCCTTATTTCTTCACATTATTGTTGAGTACCTACTTTGGGCCAGGTACTGTGGAGGGCCTTAGACATACAATGACCTGCACACGTAACACTCCATGAGCTCATAAAGCTTTTGAGTTTAGTGCAGATGCCAACTCATTCTTTCAATGAATAGTTCTTGAGTGCCTACTATGCATTTGGCACTGTTTTAGATAGTGGGACTCAACAGTGATCAAAACAAATTTAAGTCCCTTGGGACTTAGAAACAGGTATCAATAAATGCATAATTAGAAACTGTGATTCCTTCTCTGAAGGAAAGTGTGCAAAACTAGGAAAATCAGGTACCACCCAGTTCCAATCTGGGGGTCAGGAATTACTCCTCTGAGGAAGTGATGTTTGAGTGCATATAAGTGAAGGATTAACTGATGAAGGAAAGAGGAAGGGTAAGAGAGAACCTTTGGCGCAGAAGGAATGGCATGTGCAAAGGCCTTAAGGCAGGAAGGAACATGGCATTTTCAAGGAGCCAGGAGATTGGAGTACAGGTGCAGGGTGGAGGTGGGGGATGTGTGACATGGACTAAATATGAAGAAAGCAGGGAACAGACCTCATAGAGTTGTTAGGCTGAGGTACAGCCATACTTCTCACTTGGTTGTCCCTGGAGGTGTCAGGCCATGAAATAGCTCCTGGGGCACTACAGTGCGGCAGAGTCCAGAGAAGCAGCTGCTCCGAGAGCTCAGGGAGATGAGCCTGAGTGTAGCCTCACATCCAGCATCTACTGCTTTCCTCAAACATGGAGAACAGTCAGAAGTCTTCCCGTGTGGTCACACACAGGAAAGGAAGTGCAGTGAGAACTGGTGGGACAGAGGAAGGCTGTGGTCACGATAAAAAGATGTGATCTCAGGTGAACTGGTATAGACCCATGCCTGGGGCGGGGGGGGGGGGGGGGGAGCGGTTACTGCTTATATTCATGAATGTATTCAGTCATAGTTACTGAGCTCCTGTAATGATCCAAAAACCTTGTTAGGCAGCGAAGAATCAACCATTACTACGATAGGTGCCATTTCTGCCACCAAGAGACACACATTCTCCTTGGCAGAATAGGTCTGTGCACCATGTTTTAAGAGGAACAATGAAAGCTAGAATCTAGGCCTGACAAAAATGAGGAAGAATCTAGACATCAGAGCCCATGAAGAAAGTTGAAGGTTAAAGGTCAATATGGTGATTATCTTTCTCATCTCCATAGGAGAAAGTGCAGGGGTATTCTGTTTAATTTTAAGGAAGTGGGAGTTGAAGCAGGCGAAAAGCATTCTGAAGAGGTCTGTTTGGGTAAAAAAAAAAAAGAGCTTGTTTTAACGTTAGAAGAATTTGTGGATACAATAAGGCCCCATTCATAGGAAATGTGTGAAGTTTGATCTGGCGATGATACAGTAAATGTATTGTAGTAGGAGCTGCTCGCAGGGACAGAAGATGAGCTGGAAATTTGCGGTATATTAAGGGACACATCATACACACATAATGCAAGAAGTAGACCCAAGAGTGGGAGAGTTGAAATGGGATGGTGAGTTGTGCAATACAGAAGGCCCGGGCTTCCTGGTTGTACCCTGAATCACCAGTGACACGTACTTCATTATTCAACATGCCATCTCAGAGCTCTGGCAGTAAAATGATATCCTTTCAGTTTTGGAAAGAGAAAAATAGTCTGGTGGGACATTCTGCTTCTCTATCAGCTTCTGATCAGGTGGTCAATGGTACGCACATCTCTTGGACCTAGAACCTTTCATCTATAAACATGTTTCAGTTTTAAGCCTCTGATTCTTTTAGGTCACATTCAAGCAGTGGATTCTGCTTCATAATAAAAGTCCGGTGTTAAAATTCATTGGAGATTTTTGTTATCCCTGAGACTGCTCTACAGAACCCAGGGCTAGCCCGGCCAGCATGGCTCAGTGGTTGAGTGTCAACCTATGAACTAAAAGGTCACAGTTTGGTTTCCCATAAGAGCACATGCCCAGATTGCTGGCTCGATCCTCAGTGTGGGGCATGCAAGAGGCAGCCGATCAGTGATTCTCTCTCATCATTGATATTTCTATCTCTCTCCCTCTCCCTTCCTATCTGAAATCAATAAAAAATATATTTCGAAACAAACAAACAACAACAACAACAAAAAACCCCAGGGCCAAATTTGAAAGAAATGTGTTCTGAGGTCATTTTTGGGAAGGCAAATTCCTCTGTCCTTAGTAATGAATACCTGGCAAGGAAAACATTGGCCATTGTTAAAAGCATTTACTGTTTATAAGCTAATTTTAGATCTTTGGAACTTGATGAGAGTAGCTATTATTATAGTTATCTCCATTTTAGAGATGAGAAACCTGATGTTCAAAGAAGCAAGATTTTTGGTCAGTAATCTACAGAAAAGACTTGCATCAGTCAGGTTAGACTGGATTACATAACAGTAATAACTCACTCCCAAATCTTCAGGACATCAAGTAATAAAGGTTTAATTTTCTCTCATGCCAAGTGTGGAATTGAGGGTCTACTGGGTGGCCTGCTATGCATCGTTATGGTCTTCACTCTGGGACCCAAGCTGAAGAGGCAGTTATAATTGGTGTATTGGCCATCACCATAGCAACGGGAAAAGAGACTTCAACAACTCTTAAATCTGCCATTCAGAAGTGACTCACCTGACTTGTACTCATATTTCATTGACCAAACTTAAGCCACAGCTAACTTTAAGTGGGTGGAAAATTCAATCCTACCATGTGCCCAGGAAAAAGAACTGGACTATTTGTAAACAGCCCTAGTGACTGCCAAAGTGCTAAGGGTGAGATTCCAATGCACTTCCTCTGTCCCAGCAAATCCATGCCCTTTCCACTGAGCTCACTGCCTCTTCATGCTGAGCATGGAATCAAGACTGAAGCTGACATAAGCAGTTCAGCTGGCTGGAACACTCTGCTACTGCTTCCTTGCCTCTCAGCATTGTTTCTTGACTTCTCTTCTCTTCCAGACAACAGCCTTTTGGACATTAACATAAGTCAGTTTCCCTTTCCCATGTGATACTGGGGTCTGGTTGGGAGACATTGTACTAGGCTTCTCTGAGAACGTTTAACTATTATAAGCCTTGTCGTGTTTTCCCAAGTTAATTTTCCAAGGATTTATCTGGAACAAAAATCCAAAGGAATGATAGCTATTCTCTCCACAGAGGAAAAACATTCCACCTGCCATTGAAATATGCTCCCATCTATACCTTTTCAATACATACATGCATACATGCATATGTACATACATAAAATATATAAATATACAAAAACATTAAATTATGGGGGGATGAGAAAAATAAAGGAGGTCATGCTGAGATATGATACTTAAAAAGGAGGCAGGAACCATATAATAAAGGACCTTCCACCTTAAAGAATT
Organism: Myotis myotis; assembly: GCF_014108235.1. Lineage (NCBI taxonomy): Eukaryota > Metazoa > Chordata > Mammalia > Chiroptera > Vespertilionidae > Myotis > Myotis myotis. The sequence goes on from NW_023416316.1 coordinate 19,767,610, forward strand.
CTTACTTTATGCAAGGGCAAGAAGAGGTGAATGAAATGTTTTAAATAAAAACTAACATAATTAAATTTGTAGTTTAGGTAGAGACCCTGGCCATAGGAGACAGATCATTGGAACTGGGGAAAGGATACAGATTGGAGCAGGGAGACCAGTTAGGAAACTTGCAGAAATCCAGCCCCCCAAATTTAGTAAGGCAAAGGGTCATGGGCAAGAAAAGAAGGAGGACAAAATAATTTTAAAGTAATAGTACCACAGGACTTGGCGATTTACTGGGCGTGGGGTGGGAAGAGAGTAGAGGAGTCAAGAATGAATCCTGCATTTCTGCCTTGGGGGAGTAGGACAGAGGTAGTACATTCAAGCAAATGAGGGATAAAGGAGGAAGAGCAAGTTGGGGAATGGAGGAAGGAAATGTGGTAAGTTTAGTTTAGATTGGGGTGTGCTCGCTTCCATGGGGACATCCAGGGGAGATGGACCATGGGAAGTTGTGCATTTGTATCTGTTGCCCATGTGAGAGGTGTGAGATTTGTATTCCCAGGATAGAGTTGGGACTCCTCCGGTTGAACCCCAGGAGCAGTGAGATCATTCAGAAAGAGCATTCAAATTGAGAAGATGGCCAAGGACATGACCCCAGGGAATACCAGTGTGTGCAGTACAGGCAGAGAAACAGAATTCTGGCAAAAGAGAGACGAAATCATCAGAGAAATAGGAGAAAGGCCAGAGGAGTGGAGTGCAATAGAATGTCAAGGAAGAGAGAGAGCCAAAGAAGGAGTGTGCAACATGACTGAATGTTACAGAGAAGGCAAGTAATATAAGGAAAAAACAACTTTAAGTGAAGTTAATGGGGAAAGAAGCCAGACTGTAGGGAACTGAGTATGAGGTGCAGACAGGGAATGTAGGCTATTCTGATATTTTCCAACCTATCAGAGTGTAAGGACCTTCATTACATTTAAAATAAGTATGTAAATTCTCACATGATAGTAATTATCCCTTTATTTTTTCAGCCAGCAGTTGACCCTTGGCATCTTCTCTGTCTTCTACCCTGTGTGTTCTGCCAGACCCCAGATATCTCTAGCTCAGAGGCCACAACTCATGGGACTGGTCTTTTGATAAAGAGTCTATGTGAGAGAAAGTGAAAGAAAGGTTGTCCTTGAAAGACTGAGAGCCTTCTTCCCTTCCCAAAGTAGAAGAGCATGAAGCTTGCTTATATAATAGTAGCAATGAATACTCTTATAATCATTAAAACCCGAGGTAAATGTACTTGTCATTCCTACAGTTCTCAAAGCTCTGAGAGGAAGACATTATCACCTATGTTCCTGCTTCCCTGCCCACCACATTCAAGCGGGGAAATAGGTTTCCAAAATTATAACTTCATGTTAATAACCCTGTAAAATAAAAAGTTAAGTTCTACTTCTATCAAGAAACATATTTAAGTTTGTTAGGAAGTAAAAAAAAACAAAACACAACACACTGCAGGAGGTTATGAAATGAGTTACAAAAATTTAGTAACTTTTAAAGATTATTTATTCATAAGGCCTCAACTCCTGATTCTAGAAAAGGGTTATTATTGCTTTTACCTGACCATGGTTATCCTGGGATAACCTAAAGTAATAGATTAGGTGCCAGAAACAACTGCCCTCCCCCAACCCCATTCCTATACACCCAGCAGTGTTGTAGGGGACCCGGCTTAGGGAGCAGATTCCCTCCTTGGGCAAAGTGTCCACCTCTCCGAGCCTTGATTTCTTCACCTTTAAATGAAGGGAATTATTTTTACCTTATAGGATTTTTATGAGAGTTACAAATTAGCACCGAGCCCAGCACAGAGGCATTCTACAGATGGCAGCTCTGTGGAATGCTGGTGTTGAGATTAATTACTCATTGTAAAGGGAAAAATCTCAGCTTTATAATGCAGTGATCAAATTTAGCATCCGTTGTCACAGAGCAGCCTGACACTGTGTTCTTTCTGAAGGAATGTGGAACACTCAGCATCACCATTCAAGTATCTTGCAAAAACCATCCTTAACTTGAATCTAAACAAGCTTCTAGTCCGAACGTCTAAATGGAAGGAAATACAGGTAATTCAGGAAACAGTCAAATGACACCACCAAGAAACCATGAGACAAATCCAGAATGCGCATATTTCAGAAGGCAGCTGACCCAGCCTCTTCAAAATATGTGTGTCATGAAGAAAGACTATGTGAGGAGACCTTTGTAGAGTAAGAGTCAAAAGAGGCATAACAATCAAACAAAATGCATGAGCCCTCATGGATTTTAGTTTGAAAAAAAAATCCATAAAATAAAATTTGAGATAAGTTGGGAAAATTTTGAATATGAACCAACTAGTAGATGATGATTATTAATTTTCAATAAATGGTATTGAGGTTATATAGACCAATGCTTTTATTTTTAGGAGATGAAGGTTGGAATGTTTAGGGGTAAAGTGTCATAATGTCTATTATTTACTTTCATAAACCATACAAATACATATATATGTAATGGATATATAAAATAAATCTGGCAAGATATTAATTATTAAATCTAAATGATGGGTATATTAGTGCTTATTTTACAATTCTTTCAACTTTCTGTATGCTTGAAAATTTAATAATAAATGTTCGGGAGAAAAACGAAAAAGAAATTACTTAATAAGATGATGACAGACAAACTAATTTAACTAAATAGTGCAAATTCAGTAACAGAATTTCAGCACAATAGCCGTAGCACAAAAGGAAAGTTTTTGTAGATTTTTTATATGAATGTGGAATGCTAAAAATAGAATGTGTATAAAATAAAGGAGTTTTTTATATACTGTAAGCACCTTCATAAATGATTTAAATAAAAATGCGTTCTGCAAGCCAAGGATTTATCTGGCAATGAGTTGAATTTCCTGAATTTGCTAATACTGAGAACTATCCATGTGATGATAACTCTATTGCTCCCTCTTTTGGAGAGGAATGTAGATCTGTCTCCCTTTTATTTTTTTCTCTTTTTGGTTCTGACCATGTGGCAAGAGTGGGTAGAACTTATTTATCCATTCAACCATTTCTGCATCATTCATTCACTCTAACCACTGAACTCTAGGGGTACAGAATAGAGGCGCCCAAAGCCTAATGCGGAAACAAACATTTGTATGAATGACCATGCTGCAGCATTAGGACATATAAAAGGCCATATAAATGCTTTGGGATACTAAAGAAGGGAATATCTAACTCTAGCTAGGGAAGCCTGAGGAAGTTGAATCAGAAAACTAATGATTTTTTAAAAAATAGAAATACATGTGAATTTATCTGCTTTTTATGTATATCTATTTTAGATATTTTTTGTTGTACCATTTCACAGAAAACATAAGATTCTATGGAAATTTCCGGAGGTCCTTCTTCATACAGTTCCCTTCTTCTCAGCCCTAGCATCCCTGAGTTCTAGCCTATGTTTTCTTTGCCTGGGGGGACAGATACTCTCTGGTTGGGCTCCACTTCTATGGCTGGGAGTTTAAAAAAGACTCCCATGCAGAAACCTCAGATGAATGTAGAGCTCACCTTAGAGAGATGAAAGTTCTGTACTCTTTATTGTCCAGTGCCTGAAAACAGCTGCTTCACTGAGTTTGTCCTATGTCAGAGCTGTTTACAGTGGGACAGTAAGAATGATACCCATGAATTCATCAGGGCTAACCTCCATGACTATTTCAAAGGTCACAAGAGAGTATTGTTAAACTTTATGTTATAAGGCAAAGAGAAGATACATATGTATATACACACACACACACATACACACACGTATTATATAGGGTGGGGCAAAAGTAGGTTTGTGTGGAAAATAGTACAAAATTAGTAAATAACAATACAATAATAAACTCTGTGTTTCATGTACTCACAGCTGTAAACCCACTTTTTCCCAGCCTGTATGCATATCACTGCATATCAATATATATATACATAGATGTATACAGTGATACATATATGTATGCACCATGTATAATTTTACGTTCCCTTTGATGTATTTTTTCAGAAAGAAAGAAAGGTGTTTTAAAATCCCTTATTTATTCTTCACCCAATTTAAACCAGTTTGTAGAAATAAAAGACCAAACTTCACAGTTTGGGAGAACCTGTCAGTAGTGCCTCCATGACTAGGAGATAATACCTACAGCCCAAATGGCACTGCATTTGAGCCCTCCTCACACTCTGGCCACATTTCCTGTCATTTCATGTCCCACCTCAGCCCTGTACCCTGTAGTGCCCCTAAAATCTACTTGTGATTTCCCAAATATATCATACACGTTCACACCTCCGTGCCTTGCATATGCCATTCTCTCTGTTAGAATGCCCTTTACTACTACTAGTTCTAGTTCTTCTTCTCCTTCTCCTCCTCCTTCCCCTCCTCCTCCTCCTCCTCCTCCTCCTCCTCCTCCTCCTCCTCCTCCTCCTCCTCCTCCTTCTTCTTCCTTCTCTTTCTTCTTCTTCAGAAGAGTGCCTCACATTTTCTGTAAAGGCTGTCTATTCTCCACCAGAAAAGCTAGTTATGCTTTCTTATTGTGACTAACACTGTATTCTTTCCTCTAATATTTCACTTAACTCAGTGTATTGAAATTATATTTTTCTGTGTCCATCTCCCTACATTCCATCCTCATTAGACTATAAAATCATAGCAGCATTGTGTCTTATTAAACGGTGTATTCCCATCCCATTCATAGTACCTGGCACTTAGTAGGCTCCCAATGAGCATTTGCTAATTAGATGAATTAATAAATATATTCGTGGTGAAATGAAAATAGACATCTCAACTTTGTGAGGATAATACTCCTAACCCCAGGGCGGTACGATCTGAAGACCAAGCCACCTGGTTCCCATGCTGTCAGACATCCACGCCTTTGTCTCCTGGTCGCAGGTCTGAATTATATTATTTCTCAAAGGCCATTAAGAGGCCTTCAGAGAAAGCACAAGAAATTACCTGCAGTGCTGGTGTGCAATAATGTCCTTTTGTTCTCAGAGAGTCTCCAGTTGACAGCTACCAAGGTTGTTCTAATTTGTGTCAAACGGGCCATCTACAGGGAACATTTTGGAATGAGGAAGGTTCAAGAGATAGGAAAAAAAAGTAATGAATATAAAGCGTAAATGCCATAGTAAAGTAATAGAGACATATAATAACAGCAAGGGAAATTTGACCTTCTGGCCGGAAACTCGATCGTGAGCCAATTGGAGAACTTTAGAAAATTGGATCAGCCTCAATAGTCACAGAGTAAACATGGGAAGTGCAATCCAGTCTTATTAAACATAATGCACACTTAATGCATAATTTTATTGCAACCAATTTCATGCTGCTGCTTTAAATGAAGCTGGGTTTACTTCCACTGCACCAGTCCACTACCATTAGTGCCTCTTAAGAGAACAGCAAGGCCAGTAAACTGTTACTGGGCTGATCTCTTCCTCAGCCCATACTTTCTGCTTCATAAATTCACCCTGCTACCAGGACCGGTACTGAGATCTTGTCTCCAGTCAGGATGTGGTGTTTGAAACACTACACTATCTTGGCAAGTTGTTTGCATACGGGGATGTTATAGCATTTCTATCTGATGCCAGGGCGTGACGCAGTGAACCTTTGTCTTGGGAGAATGTTTGTCTGAATCCCAGACCCGAGAGCTAGGGTTCTTACAATCTGGAAACTCAGTCTAAAGCAAAGGAAGCATCTTCCCTGGGAAGAGAGATGTGACTACGAGCCAAAGAGAGAGAATAAAATCCACAATATACATCCTCTCCACATCTTGAGGCTAATTTCCTCCTGTCAATGTTGATTTTGGAAACGATGTCCTCAGATTGTTACATGTTTATGTTTTTCTGGGCTCTGGCCTTCACATGTCTAAATATAATGGGATGAAATCCAGAGCCTGACTACTGACTCTGGAGTCCCGGTTCTGCTGGAACCTGCGGCCGCTCAGGAGGTTACTTCACCTCTCCCAGCCTCAGTGACTTCATCCTGAAAGTGAAGTTCACAGTCCTCTTGTGCCCACACATGAGGCAGCCTGCAGAAGCAGGCTGTGAACCTGAAAGTGGTTACATACATTATTGTAATAAAGAAAAATATCGAATGTGATAAGTTCTGAGCAAATGAAGTCCTGGAGGAGCCACCCTTCTTTCTGTACCCTAATAAGCATTAGGATTTCTAAAGATATCTAAAATCAAATTGGGCCGAAACCGGTTTGGCTCAGTGGATAGAGCGTCGGACTGTGGACTCAAGGGTCCCGGGTTTGATTCCGGTCAAGGGCATGTACCTTGGTTGCGGGCATATCCCCAGTGGGAGATGTGCAGGAGGCAGCTGATCGATGTTTCTCTCTCATCGATGTTTCTAACTCTCTATCTCTCTCCCTTCCTCTCTGTAAAAAAAAAAAATCAATATATTTAAAAATAAAATAAAATAAAATAAAATTGGGTGAATTTTAAGTCTTTCATAGAATTCCGATTTCTCAGCACCCCCCCCCCCGAAAAAAATGCAAATAAAATTTTTGTATTGCAACAAAATTTCTGGAAGTATTTTCTATCTGCTATGGTATGAGGAAGCAGAGAACCAAAATCTATGAACGTAGGCAACAGTAGCAAAAGGTCTTCACAGCTTCTGGGGCCCTTTAAAGGCCATACAAAGCTTTGCTTTCCCCTCAAACCCCACAAGACTCCTTTGAATGTGTCTGCCCTGCAGGAGCTGGGAAGAGGTGTGGCCCTGTGGTTTGTAGGGGCCTCCTAAGAAGAACTCTTGAAGAGGCATGAGTAGAAGCTGCTCCAACATGGAATAGGGCTGGGCTGCGCACGGGGGAAACAGGCTGGGTTGGGAAAGGGCACGGTCAGCATAGGCTACAAATCCCCTTTGCCTCTAAGATTAGTAACATTCTTATATCGTTTTAAAACCTTTCCTATATGTGCATTCTGTTCAGCTTCAAATGGAATTGGAGGTTCATGAATTTGTTCGCCAACAAACATCAACTGAGAGCCCAGGATACCGTTGGCAGGCCCCATGCTCGGCCCCTGGGATACAGTGATGATTCTGCACTGAAGGATTTATAACCTACAAGTGAGATAATGCAGATGCAGAAATGACAATGTAAGATAGGGCGCCATCAAGGCCACAGAGAGAGATGAAATTCAAGGTTAGAGAAATTCAGGAGAGAGAGTTCATCCAGCGGAATAAAGATTTATTTTGCACTATATCAAAATATTATTATCTTTAAAACTTTTTATATTGAAATGGTTATATTTTCTTCTAACTGCGTAGCACACTTCTCCTGGTCTAGGACATGTTGAGAACCTATCCAAATGTATAGCACCCATCATTCAAAAACTCAATGTTGAGTGTGTTAGGAATGATGTCCTAGCGGGTGGACACACCTTAAGATGGTCCCTGCCATCAGGTGATGGGTTGAATGGATGTGTGAAATCTACAGTTTTAATGAATCTAATCTTTATTGACAAGCTGGTCAGCTTACCTTTTGGTCACTTTTCTACATTCTTGGAAGTCACTGTCCTTCTTTACTACAATATGGTAACTATATGTTTAACATTCCTCTCTCCTCTCCTCTCTTTATTCTTCTCCTCCTCCTTCTCTTCTTCCTGCCTCCCCCCCCCCCGCCACATTTTTAAATTAAGATATAATTCAAACATCAGAAAATTTATCATTTAAAGTGTGCAATTCAGTGGTTTTGAGTACATTCATGAAGTTGTGCAACCATCACTGCTATCTAAATCCTGAGCATTTTTATCACCCTTAAAAGAAACCCTGTAGCTTTTAGCCATGACCCCCTGCCTCCCACAACCTTCACATTCTGTCCCCCTCCTTCACCAGTCCTAGGCAACCCTAGTCAATTTTGTCTCTGTGGATTTGCCTATTCCAGATATTTCATATAAATGGAATCATACAATACATGGCCTTTTGTATCTGCCTTCTTTCATTTAGCATAATGTTTTCAAGGTTTGTCCATATTGTAGCACGCATCCTTTGTATGGGTGGAAAATCTTCCATTGTATGAATATATCACATTTTGGTTGTCCATTTACCAATTTATGGATATTTGAGTTGTTTCCATTTTGGAACTATAATGAATAATGTTACTATAAACATTTGTGTACAAGTTTTTTTGTGTGGATATATGTTTTTTTTTTCATTCTATATATATAGGAGTGGAGTTACTGGGTCATACAATAACTCCATGTTTAATATTTTGAGGAACTGCCAGATTGCTTTTTTTTTTAAGAAGACTGTTTTTCTTTTCTTCTTTTTTTAAAAATATATTTTATTGATTTTTTACAGAGAGGAAGGGAGAAGGATAGAGAGCTAGAAACATTGATGAGAAACATTGATCAGCTGCCTCCTGCACACCCCCTACTGGGGATGTGCCCGCAACCAGGGTACATGCCCTTGACCGGAATCGAACCTGGGACCCTTGAGTCCGCAGGCCTATGCTCTATCCACTGAGCCAAACCAGTCAGGGCTGTTTTTCTTTTTTGAGTTTATGTAAGACAGACTTTTAAAATTATTATTATCTTTGTTGTTCAAAGTATTACAGAGGTCCCTCTTTTTTCCCCCATTGACCCCTTCCTCCCCACTCTGTGTCCATGGGTTATGCATATGTGCATGTAAGTTCTTTGGTTAATCTTTTCCTGCCTCTCCCCCTCCCCCCTTCTCTCTGAGATTATTTTTCAAAGCAGATATATCATTGCTCATTCCCATCAGCAATATGCGAGGGTTCTAATTTCTCCTCATCCTGGTCAACACTTGTTCTTGTCTGTCATTTAGATTACAGCCACCTTGGTGAATATAAAATTGTTTTTATTTGCATTTCCTTATGACTAATGATGCTAAACAATTTTTCATGAGCCAAATGGCCATTCGTATATCTTCATTAGAGAAATGTCCTTTGCACATTTTTTAAATTGGGTTATTTGTCCTTTTATTATTGAGTTGTAAGAGTTCTTTATATTCTAGATATGTCACTTTTCAGATATATTATTTGAAATTTTTTCTTTCATTCCTTGTATTGTCTTTTTACTTTTTCTGATGTCTGCTGAAGCATAAATGTTTTTATTTTCACTTAAGTCCAAGTTGTCTAATTTTTCTTCAGTCGCTCGTGTTCTTAGAGGCAGATCTAAAAAGGCTTTGTGTAACCCAAGGTCACCAAGATTTACTCTGATGGTTTCTTCTAAGAATTTTATAGTTTTAGTTTTTGCATTTAGGTCTATGATTCATTTTAAATTAACTTTTGTATGTGTTATGAGTTAGAAGTTCAACCTCATTCCCCCTTCCCCCTGGTGGATATTCAATATCACTTGTTGAAAAGACTATTCTTCCCCTATTGAATAGTCTTTCCACCCTTGTCAAAAATTTACTTCTTAATCAACACAAGATCTCCACGAGTAGAGACTTGGGAGAAAGCTACTATGCCATTCTAGATGAGGGAATAAGAGGAGTCTAGCCATCCAGATAACTCTGGGAATTTTGTGTTGCTGCAAGGATGGAGGAAGAATGACTACGTTGGAAATAATAAGCAAACATACACACACACACACACACACACACGTATGTGTGTGTATATATATATATATATATATATATATATATATATATATATATATGGTCTATGGGTTCCAATACATGGACCAATTAATTTTTGTGTGCATGGATGCAATTAACTTTCCCCCACCCTTCTCTAAAACTAAGTGTACTTTCCAGGCTGTTTGGCAACCAGCAACAACCTTAGAGAGATCTGATAGTATTATATAGAACTGACATTTCTGATGAGAAATGTTTTCTGGGGGTGTATATGCAAACCTGGGAGCAGTACACATTTCAGAGACACGGAATAAGGACCCAGGAAGGGAGGATACATCTGCCTCCCTCAGCATCCATGGTCCACCAAGATGGGCATTTACAGATTCAAGTGGCCTAGCATCCATATGTAGAACACAGAGTTAATGCTGTTTTACATGCTTATTTAACATGATGATTGCAACAAGCATATCCTTTGTCAATTAACTATGTTTCTATACTCCTGTCTGAAGACTATCAAGGAGGCCTGGGAAAGACCCCACCTGTTCTGCATAACAGACATTCCCAGGAGTGCTGGAGGCAGACTTCTGAAAGTGGGGAGGTTGTATGTGTGGCTGTCAAGAGCTTAAGATATGCACATAGTGGCGCTAAACTTTGGAAAAGCTGATTTCAAAGAAAGACTAGCCTTGATTCCACAACATGCCTCTCTGAGTAGAGAAAGTGGCAAGAAAAGGTAAAATAACTCTCAACCTGGCAGGTCTGATGATAAACCTAGGGAGTAGCCCACGTGGGAGTGAGCCCAGAAGTAAAAAGGGATAAAATAGAGACAGAAAAAGGAGCATGCAATGCAGGACAATAGGAGAAAGCACTGTAGAGAAATCTCAGGCTGCAGCAGAACTGTTGAAAAGTGTGAAGCAGATCAGAAAAGGCTACACAAACATGGCCAGAGGAAACCAAAGCCCAGCCATGCCTTCCATCATGTTTCACAGCATGTCTGCTTTTAAACCTTTACCTACCACTTATGCAGCATCCACACACCACGTTGGTTCTGGCCCCTATGCCTTGTCTCAAATTGCCATATGCAAGACAATTGGGGACCCACTGAACCATAAATCCTGTCGGCTTTTAATGGCGTGCTTCATCTTCTGCTCACCTTCTCCATAGTATTGAAGAGTTCAAGCAACTTTTCCTTTTTGACTTCCTCTCCTCTCTTGGCCCTTTGCTCTCCAACTTTCTCCCTGATTGCTCCTTCTCTGTTTCCATCCACCAATTTTTTGATTTCAGGATTTCAGAAAGCCCTATATTTCACTCACACTCTAAGAATCTCGTACAGTTTATCTGATAATGAACTCACTACTTTTCTCAAAGATTATAATCCTTCTCCGGCATACACTGTTGCTATAAATGTCAAGTGAGTCTCTCAGACTCAGCTTCTCCCTTCCCCATTCTCTCTAGGTGCATTCTCAGTGTAATCTTTCTTCCTCACAGATATGACCTTCACTCGCTAATACCCTTAGTGACTCCCCATTGTCCACAGGATGAAGCCTGACTATAAGGCCTCATTTCACTTTCTGAGTCTTTAGAATGACACCGACAATGTGACTGCCTCACACTGCTATTCAAGCATTCCATGATTTGACCCAGGTGACCTTGTTAATACCCTATTTATCCTTACACACACACACACACACACACACACACACACAGTCCCTTTCTCTTGTCTTGAAAACCCATTATTTACCCAAATATATGCCTTTGATCACGTTAAACATGCATACACATGCACATGCACACACATACATGGCTACATAGACCATGATGACTTAGCTGCTACAGGTGTATAAAAGCCTGAGGACTTATGGTGAACAAGAAGCTGAACATGAATCAACAGTGAGATGAGCTTGCCAAATTAAGTGAGTGCAATCTTGGTTTGAATGGAGGGAGGTAAATCATGTGTTCATTCAACAGTATTATCAATTGTCTGTGCTGGATGCTCCAGATGTGATACGGTCGCTGCCTTTTTGAAGTTTAATGTCTACAGAGAAAATAGACATTAAATAATGATAGCCATAGAAATAAATATAAATTATAAGTTGTGATAAATTTTATAGGAGAAAAATAAACAGAGTGTAGGGAAAGAGTATAATGGAGAGCGAATTTAGATTAGGAGGTAAGAGGAGGCCTCCCTGAGGAAATGATTAAGAACTGAAGGGCAGAACCAGGAAATGTGTAATAAGAGAATTCCAGGCAGGCCCTAGCCAGTTTTGCTCAGTGGGTAGAGCTTCAGCCTGCAAACCAAAGAGTCCCGGGTTCGTATCTCGACTGTAGGCTCCTCCCTGGCCTGGGCCCTGGGCCCTGGGCCCTGGTCAGGCAAGTGTATGAGGCAACCAATCAATGTGTTTCTCTCACATTGATATTTTTTTTCTGTCTTTCCCTCTCTGTTCCATTCTATCTGAAAATCAATGGAAAAAATATCCCCAGGTGAGGATTAAAAAAAAAAAGAAGAAGAATTCCAGGCAGAAGGAACTGCACAACAAAGGCCATGTTCAAGAGCTTGAATATTGCCTCAGGTTTAATGGGCAATCATTGAAGATGGGTTTTAGTACCACCACAATATGGAGTATTTCATTGTATTTTGCAAATAACCTCTTTAAGGTTATTAGAAACAGATTAGAAATTTTTAAAAGGAGTATTGCAGGATGGAACACTAGGGGGAAATCTAAGGGGAAATGGGCAGTGATTAATCTGGAGAAGATAAAGGAGGAAAGAAGCAAAAAAAAAATATATTAATGCTCATTTGCTATGTGGTAATCACTGGGCTGGGAGCTATGACATTCATTATCTCATCCAATCCTACCACAACCCTGAAAGATAGACATTAGTTTCATTTTGCAGATGGAGAACTGAGGTTGAGTAATTTGCAAAATTATTAATTGGTAGAACCAGCTTTCAAACCTAATTTTATTTGATGTTGATGCCCTTCTACAATACCATTTTTTATTCGATCTCCAAAGGGCTGCTGCCATATGTTGGAAAGATAAGGCCCTTAGATGCCCATAACCAGAAGACTAAAGGCAGAAGCATGCGCACCTGAGGGTAGAAAGGGTTAAGTTGAAATGGTGTCCATGGAAACAGAGGAGTTAGGAGTCCCATCAGATCCTGCAAATAGACCCAGAGGCCCAGGGCCAGGAGGGCTAGGGGTCAGCACAGGAATGCAACTGAGAATCTGGAAGATGCAAAGGAGCATCAAAGAGCAGGGGAGCTTATTCAATGAGTGAGAAGCTGTGGCGGCCATATGTGCAACTCCTCAGACAACCCGTAAGAAAGGACCTGCCCACCAGCTGTGAGGTGTATGCACAGCATTGGAGCTGGTGGTACACTCTTCTAGATGCTCTCCCCTGGCCAGTGACCCACCACAACAGCAGTACTACAGCCTGACCACTTCTGCTCAAAGTGGGATTCCTTTAACAGGCCATCATTGCTCTGGATCTTCTCAGTGGATTCTCTAAGTCTTTGTGTGATGGGCAGTGCAGTCTGAAGCTCTCCCTGCTCAACTGGTCTGCTTCCCAGGAGACCTGAACTGGCACAGAAGCCAAAAGTTGAGGGCAACTAGGACTCAGGCCACTGGCATGGACCATCATAATAGGAACCAGGTTTTCTATTATATGCCAGACATGGTTCTAGAAACTGTATGTGTATTAAATTTTTTTAATCTTCAAAGCACGATGAATGAGCACTACTATTATTACCAATTATAAATGAGTATTCACAGAATAATATATAAATACTCTAAGCTATCACAGCTAGTAATTTGTAGAGCCAGAATTTGTACCCAGACAGTCTGACATAGAATTAAAATTTATAACCTTTGAGCTTTCCTTGGGCAACCCATTTCAAGGCAGTTCTAGATAAACGTAAAAGACAAAGGAGCAAGGCCTTGTAAAGTATTTGCTCTATGTGTGGGGTAGCATTCCCGATCTCTCTCCCTCTCGCCTTTCCACATTGTGTTCCCCCCACAGTGGCCTTCCTTTCTTTCCCAGTCCTCTCTTGACCCCTTTCTTCACAGCCTTCACAAGAGTTCTTCCCTTGGCCTAGGCCAGCCGTGGGCAAATTACGGCCCTCGGGCCGGATCCGGCCCGTTTGAAATGAATAAAACTAAAAAAAAAAAAAGACCGTACCCTTTTATGTAATGATGTTTACTTTGAATTTATGTTAGTTCACACAAACACTCCATCCATTCTTTTGTTCCGGCCCTCCGGTCCAGTTTAAGAACCCATTGTGGCCCTCGAGTCAAAAAGTTTGCCCACCCCTGGCCTAGGCCCTACCCCCACATTCATCTAACTTCGCTGGTCCAAGGTCTACTTATCCCCCACGTTTGGTCAGTCATCAGGGCCTTGGGGAAATCTGTCCTGACCACCAGCCTGTGTTCAGACCCCTCTTACACTCACTAGTGGCACCTGGTGCTTTTCTCCCAGAACTCTTATTCAACTCCAAAAAAGTGATTGACTTCATAATGACTTGCTTGAAGTTTGTGAATAGGTTGACAGGATGGCTCTACCCTGGAGGCTTGGGTCTCAGCCACAAAGAAGAGAGGGCAGATAGAGGCTTACAGTAGAGACATAGCCTAGTCAGAAAAAAATATGTTTGAAATATTAAGTGAGGAATACCATTACCAGAGGTATGTAGGAAGGACAGTCACACTTGGTGGGAATTTTAGAAAGGATAGTCAACATGACAGAACCTACTGTAAACCTTCCATCTCCAAGGGTCCCCGAGGGACCTCCCTGAGGCTGTGGCATCCACAGGTGCCCTGCTATCACCATGCGGTATTTGATTGTCATAAAACGAGGCAGCACAGTGCAGTGAAACACCTAGAGGCAGAAAATGGGGCATTTCCTCTGGTTTTGATTTGGTTTTCATTTTCGCACTGCTGAAAGTAAGACCTCCCTTCCCACACCACTCGTCCTGTTTCCTTAACTGCGAAATACAGAGATAGACTAGATCATCCCTAAGGTCCTTCAATTCAAAGAATTACAGTCCTTATTTCTTTGTATGACTCTTCCATTGTTCCAATTTCGCACCCTTTTTAGTGTCATAGGTTTTTCCCCTTACTCATTAGTGATCAACACAATGGAAAAATGACCATTGGGGAACATTATTTGACTATTCTTGCCTTATATGGCGACAGGATGAAAGAATTATAATGAAAAATAAATTAATTTTCTGTAAGACTTTGAATTTTATAAAATTATTACATAAAAATTATTTAGCTTATTTCTCCTAAGAATTATATAATACAGATGGTATTATTTTCTCTTTACTGATGATGAAACTAATTATGGGGGCGCTATAATATGTCCCCCCCCCCCCCCCGCAAGGTCTCAGAGCTTGAAGCAATTTCTGGGGCTTGAACTAGCCTGTGATTCTGCAATGCTGTCATTCTTGCACATCATCAAGTGGGGTCAAGTATGAGGAACACATATTTGAGTAGTAGCATTAGTACACAGTGAATCTGCAAATGAACTTGGTCACTGGCTTTCATATGTAAGTCACAACAGAGAACTAAAGATGAATTATTTCATTCAGGATATTAGTTCACTGAAAGTCAATTTATTTTTAAAAAATAGTTGTTTGTGGGACTATTTAGCAAATAAAAATCCATATATTTTTGTTATGAGTGCACTTAACGCAAAACCCAAGGACACACATTTCAGTCATGTTTTAGGCAAAAGTTCCAAGTATCTCAGCTTTTACAACTAATAACGAAGTCATATACATAAGTAATACAGAAGGAAAAGAAGTTTGAGGGGAAAATCACTATGATGTTAAACTTTTAAAGAGTTATTGTTTAAAGACAGATTTTTTTTAAAATTCTGAAAACTACCTTTGGTCTTTTCTCTCTTGATGGATGAACCCATTATGTTGGAGTAGGGCTTAGATGAACATTTTTTTTTTCTAGAAAGACAACATGGGGGGCAGACTGGGGCTAGGAGGTGGGCGGTAGGCTAGGTTTTCATCTCCTGTTATTGGTCTCTGGGAGACACAAGGTGGGCCACGGTTACTCCTTTGGACCTTGCTTTCTCTATAAGTAAACTGGGAGCAACTAGTCAAAATGTTTAGAGGCGCCCTAATCGGTTTGGCTCAGTGGATAGAGCGTCGGCCTGCGGACTTAAAGGTCCTAGGTTCGATTCCGGTCAAGGGCATGTACCTTGGTTGCGGGCACATCCCCAGTAGCGGGTGTGCAGGAGGCAGCTGATTGATGTTTGTCTCTCGTCAATGTTTCTAACTCTCTATCCCTCTCTCTTCCTCTCTGTAAAAAATCAATAAAATATATTTTTAAAAAAATGTTTAGATGTGATGGCCAACAGGGACATTATTACATTAATCCTTGTGTGGAAGACTGGAGACATGTTAAATGCTTTCCCAGTCATTATCTTATTTTCTCTCAAATCCCTGTAAGGTAGTTAAGAAAGAGATGTACATGTCCCCTTGGAAGACAAGAAAACTGTGCCCACGTGAAGCAAATGGACTTGCCTCAAGTTGCAAAGCTAGGAGAGTGTAGAGCCAGGACTTGACCTCGGGTCCGACGGCTCTAGTCCAGCGGTTCCCCCTCCGCCATGAGGTGCTGCTTTGCACAGGCTCCACGTTTCATTCCTAACACACAACTTCGGGGAGGATGTGTAAGGAGACTGAGCCCGAGACCGAGAAGGCATTTATGGGTAAGAGGCGTCTGTGCATTAATGCGGTGAGTGAGAAGTCGAACCAACATCTAATTTTAGTATGCAGCCAGTGCAGTGTTCCTGCTAATCGTATTCAGTCAGGCTGACTGAGGAAGAGAAAGGGAGAAAATAAACATTTCACTTAACCTTTACAATTCGTATATTTTGATTGTTTCACCAGCTTTAGAATACCATTCCCCCTGTAATTGCCAGCCATTTTCTATGCTCTCCGCATACTCAGCAGCTTCTTTGCTCTCAGTTGTTTGTTCTCTCCTTCCAGTCTACTCCTCCGATGTTTCCTTCCCCTGCCTTCTACCTCCTGTCACTCCTCATGCCCACCGCCTTCAGGCCTGAGTCCCTGTCTGCTCTCTCTTCTCCGACCACATCGTAGACATGCAGCAGGCTCATAGGGAGCGGGAAGAGACCTTGGAAATGAACTGTTAGATGGTCTGCACATGGGATCTTCAGGAAGAGGAGGAGGCACGAAGCCCCATAAACCACAGAAGCAGGAAATGACAGCATCTTCACGGCACAGAAAACAAGGAGGAGGAAAAGAAAACAAGGGAGTGAAAGAGTAAAAGCATCTTTTTCTCCTGATATTCTCATCCTACCTAGGGTCAAACAACCACGAAAAACAACAATGAAACTTTGTTAAGTGAAAGCTATGGAATGGAAATAGGTTTTTGTGTTCAACATGGCAATTACGAATGCAATGATTAAACAATAATAGTACAAGAAGGTTGGGGTGGACCAGGCCTTGGAGTTGAATAGGCAGGAATTGTCATGCAGGAACTCCTTGGTGGGAGAATGGGGTTATTGTCATATTAATCTGAATCAGGAAGTTGTACATCCCCCCCCAACATGGGAGCAGGGTGAAAATTTCCCTGTTACCATACCCAGCTGGTCAGAACCCAAAGCCCCTAGAGTAGATCTGTGCTGTGCTGCTCAGTCCGGTAGCCACGAGCCACGTGTGGCTTTTGAGCACTTGTGATGCGATTGGTCCAGAGTCATTTGAGGCATAAGTGTAAAGTACACACCAGGTTGTTAACCAGGAAACAGAAAAAAAAGAGAAGAAGATATGAGATCTCAATGATTTTTAAAAAACTGATAACATGCTGAAATAATACGTTTGATGTTATTTATATATAGAATTACAATTACTTTTACTTTTTAAACCCTTTTTATGTGGCTACTACAAAATTTGGGAATACATGTGTGGTTTACGTTTGTAGTCCTCACTATATTTCTATAGCAAACTCTGGATTGGAGGTTCAGAGTTGCAATTAGGAGCAACCAGAAAGAGAAATCCTCCCCAGAATAATAATCAATATGCCCAGCGTAAGCAACCCTGGAGGGTATTTGAGGCAGAAAATTGTTTTCGGATTGTTGTTGATAAAATCTAGACAGTCCAAGTGAACTCTGAACAACTGTGCATGGAACTGGAGAAAACAGCCCAATGTCAGCAGCACACAGTAGCAGAGACCACCTCTTGGAGAAGGAGGTAGTGCAGGGAGCCCCGTGGAGTTAGAACAACTCGAGGTGGGGAAGCCAGACCAGGGAAGTCAGACTTTTTTTGAGTTTTGCCATATTTGCCTAAAGGTGTTTGGGTTTAGTGAGGAGAAATAGAAAGTTCTTAGTAGAAACCTATTGTTACCTATACACGGAGTGTTCCCCCAAAATGTATACACACTTTAACAGCTGACAGCACAATATTGAAAATGTATTTTAATAAACACTGCCTTTATAATTATTCAAAGTGTGTGCATACATTTGTTGGGGACACCCTATATTAGTATATAAGAAATGGCATATATTTGCATGCAACTGGTTACCCTGAATAAGCCGGCGTCAGTTCTGCATGGGCACGTGTTTTGTCATGCCCAGTGAATCCTGTTGCAGGCTTCATTAAGCTCCATTTTAAGGAACCTGTATTCTTGTGGCTCTCCATCTCCACTTCGATCTACCTCTGATAAAACTCCAGCTACTGGAGTGCCTGGGAGAAAGTAAGCTGTCCCTCTCACAGAACGGGATTTCAGCCACGCCCACCCCAGCAGAAGGTGCTTGGAGTCCTAGTCATGGTCCTGTTCAATTACGTTCCCGTTTTTCAAAATTCGGTGTTTAAAAAAAGATCCTAGCAGTTAAGATCTTTGCAAACCCAGTGTTCCAAGAGGAAATGCATACAGTGAGCCCTCAGTGTAACGTGCAATGTGGGTCGCTCCCACAGAGGGGATTTAGCGAAGACTTGCCCTGTCCCTTCTCTGTCCTGGAGCTGCCGTTCACAGCGACAGTGGCTGTGAACCTAACCCAGCCATGGGCAAACTACGGCCCGCGGGCCGGATCCGGCCCGTTTGAAATGAATAAAACTAAAAAAAAAAAAAGACCGTACCCTTTTATGTAATGATTTTTACTTTGAATTTATATTAGTTCACACAAACACTCCATCCATGCTTTTGTTCCGGCCCTCCGGTCCAGTTTAAGAACCCATTGTGGCCCTCGAGTCAACCCCTTAGGGTTTCTCATTCAAAATATGATATTGGTGTTTAAACCAATCAAGAAATTTAATACCAAAAACTATTTTTTTTGTCTTTAGTCTTCTTTGGTTCTCAGTGGCAACCCAGAATAGGAGGTGTGGCTATTTTTAAACCTTAGAGAGTACAGATGACCAAGAGCCTTTTGTGTATCTAACATAAATACAATCTAAAAGAAAGCAGCTACTGAATGAAAACCCAAAGACAGATTCTAATCCTCAAGTGGGAGATACCGCATAACAGATTGAAGTCTTTTGAATTCTCTTTAGAGATACCCCCGCCAAGAGGTCTTCTCTTTTCCTTAACAGAAGGAATAACTGAGGCACAGACTAGTCGGCATCTCTGAACACTCATGCATCCTGCCTCAGGCCTAGGAGCAGCTCTGCATTCTGCCTTGACTGTTAAGGATGTCGGCATCTACTGTTTCTCTCCTTTGTTCTGGTTTTCAAGGGTACAGACACCAATACACAGTTTCTTCATTACTCTTATCAACAGAGATTGCCAAACTCTACCAACTTCTCCATTTGATGGTGTTTCACAGAATATCATGTTCTGATCTTCGCGTTGTGTCTAATCATATCATGGGTAGCCAAGCTTGTGTTCTGTTCCTGAAAAGTTGTAAGGTCTTGGGCAGGTTATATAATTGGACTGGGGCTTGGTTTTCCTCATCTGTAAAATGGGGATGGTGATACTGTCCTCACGTGGAGATTGAATGAGACATAGCTTACAGGGCTATCCACACACATGGGATCATTTTCTCTGTATCGGTAACTGCCCAGCACATAGTAGGCAGGCAAATCATAGTTGCTGAGTAGCAGCTTCTTCAACTTCATTCTCCAAGGCTATTTTAAGAGACGGCTGGGAGCAACATCAATTTCCCCCATAGTGATGCGAGGTAACCCACAGTGCTATTCTGATATTGCCCATCATGCCACCAAGAAGGGATGTAAACACTCTGAGCAGGGGAAACAGTGCTGGAGAGAGCTTCGGGCTGACCCGTCTCACTCAGCAACCCAAGGAATAATGGTTAAAAAGTTCCCAGCTCTCAGAGGTCGCGGAGTTATTCACAGGATGCTGGCTGCAATCGTGCCCCGGGGTTAAGCACAGATCTTGTTTTCATATCTTGGTATTGCTCAATTCATTGATCAACTACTCATCAAAACACATAGTGTGCTCCTAATGGGAGACAAGTGCTGTTCTAGTTACTGGGATTCCAAGTGTGAACAAGGCGGGCAGTGTCCTGGCCCTCAGGAAGGGTCCGCTCTGGAAGCAAAATGGCATTTAAAAAAATCACCAAAACTCAGCTCACAGCCAGGGTCTATGAAAAGAACAACACAGGCAGAGCTATGCCTGGGAACCTCATCGCGGCGACCAAGGCGGTTCAGGTCCCATCGTGCTATGTGGAAGTGAGTCTGGAGGGGCCAGTGGGCCTCATGAGGCCTTGGGAGACAGGAGCAGAGGGAGCATGCTGGGCTGAGGATGCAAAAGAAATAAATCTTTGGTTGGCTTTTTGTAAAAAGGGGAGAATTCCTCCCTCTTAGGGTCATGAGGATTAAACAAGCTACGGAAGAAAGGCGCTCAGAATGGTACCTTACGCCGAGTTCATTAAAAACACATGGAGCTGCTGCCTGTGCATTCATAGAAAGCAACCACGTAACAGAGTCATAAAAATCCTAGGAAAAGGTGCTGGAGGCCTCCACAAGGGAGTGACTAATGCTCCTTAGCAGAGAGAAGGACCCTAGATGGGCTTCCAACATGAAATAGGTGGGGCCCGGGACTATGGCACAAGGAAATCGCAAGCGCCTCGCATGAAAGAGCATGGCTCCTGGCGGGGGATGGACTGTAATTGCTTCTTCTGGTTGGAATATGAGTGCCCTGGAGGAGGGGCAAGAGATGAGCTGGCTGAGCCCGGAGAGTAATCCCCGTTCCCCTGGCTGTCAGGAGCTCTGGGAGGCGAAGAGAGAATAGCAAACCTCCGAGGCCCGGACCCAGGCGCGGTGGGCCATTTGGACCTCCATCATCTGCGAGGTGAAACCCCGATCGCGTGCCAAATTGCCTCTCCGGGCTCCAGCTTCTCCCCACTGCGGACTGTTTGCCTGTCTGGGATGAGATAATTTGTCAGACACCAGCTGCTGATCATTCTTTCCTCATGGGCACATTTATTATTATGTTACAATACGCATGAAGAATCTTTACCATCACTGGAGTGAAAATGATTAAAATGTTGGTTTTTGTTTTGTTGTTTTTGGCCGCCCCCTCCCCCGAAATTCTCAACCCTTCCATCTGCCAGAGATGATGGCATCGGTCATAGACTGGGTTCGGGGAGCAGGATGGGCACCATCATTGTCATAATTAACAAAACAGCAAGCAGAGAACCCCCGGGGCTGGGGCTGGGGCTGGGGCTGGGGAGGAGGGTCCACTGGAGCTTTGTGAGCAGACCAGGAGCTTCTGCATCCATGGGAGCTGGGCTGTGCGGCTCAGAGAGCGCGCCGAGGATGGGCAGGCGGGCTGGCTGCCTTCTAGAGCTGCACCATGTCTAATTATGTACCAGGAGGCAAGAAAAGGTGTAGGTCTGTCTTTCCAGTTCAGAGGAAGAAAAAAAATCTGTGGTGTCTCGCGTCTAAGAAACGAACAGGCTGACCTTTCAGAGCGTCTGAAAGAAAAAACCAGATGTATTCCTCAAGAGTCACTGTGACTGAAGGCTTGCATTGTGCAGCCGCATAAAGGGAGAGCCAACCAGAAAACAGCAGCTGATGATCTGAAGCCGGGCTGTGCTATTGTCCGGCACACAAATGTTCTACAAGGACCCAGACCACCATGCGGTTCTCTGTGCACAGACTATGGGGTCCGGGGAGGGGGGGTGGCGGAGGGGCCAGGGCTTTTTTCTTTCTTTCTTTTTTTTTTTTTTTAACTCCTTTTCTTTCTTTCCTTCCCCAATCCCCTTCCTTCCAATCCCTCTACAGCCGCTCACATTCAACGGCCAGCAATTGTTCCCAATGACCCTCTTCACTCTCCAAATGGGAGGTGGGTCTCCCAAGATTTTCTCTTTGTACCTAACAGTCCCATGGTGCAGGCAGGTTCCAGGGAGGAGGTGAGGTCTCAGCTCCCTGGGGACAGTGACTGGGAATGGAGTGGCTGTGATTTATTTTCCATCCAGCAAAGTCAAAGCAAGGCGAGTGTGGGCTGGGAGGCAGACAGGAGAATTTCACCCCCACCCCCAACCTCATCAAGGGCTGCTTCCTATTGTCCTCAGGGAGAGCTCAGGGCTGGTGGTGCCAGAGGGGGAAGGGAGAAGGAGCAGCAGGAGGAGGTGGCTGCGTGAGATGGAGTGAGATCTTCTCTCCATTCCAGCTCAGTTCTTTCAGGTTTTCTCCAACACACGTTATCATCCTTGGCTTTTGTGGATGCATTTCAACTCCCCTCTAACCTGTAAAGTCCTTGTCTTACTCTCCTTCTTGTCTTCCCATTGCTCCCAGAATTATATTTGCTCCAAGCAGCTCTTAGTGAATATCCACTAAGTAGAATTAATTCTGTGCCCCTAGGTCTCTGGGTCTGGTTCCTCCTTGTCATTCACGGAGTGTGTCCTCCCAGCAGCAGCCTAGGTTGACTAACGAATGGATAGTGGCCCCTGCCCCCGACACTACCACTTTTTTTTTTTTTTTGGCTGGACTTGTTGCTGATTTCTGGGGTCCATGTCTATATTTACTAAACAACATTTATTGGTCAGTAGGCAAAAAGAAGTTCATCTAACAAGATGAAATCATAGCGCTCTGTCCTTTTAAGTCAGCGGTTCTCAACCTGTGGGTCCCGACCCCTTTGGGAGTCGAACTACCCTTTCACAGGGTCGCCTAAGACCATCGGAAAACACATATATAATTACATATTGTTTTTGTGATTAATCACTATGCTTTAATTATGTCCAATTTGTAAATTGAAATTGGGGGTCACCACAACATGAGGAACTGTATTAAAGGGTCGCGGCATTAGGAAGGTTGAGAACCACTGTTTTAAGTGATCTGACCACACTCTTCATAGTCCACTTGAGGCAGATGCAACAACCATCCAGTAGCAGGATCTTATCACCTCTGTGATTGAGATCAGAAGTCCTGCTCCCTGATGCTGACGCTGGACCATTCCGGGGTCAAGCCTCAGGTGCTGTCCCTAAGGTTTCGGGCTGCCTCCTGTTTTATATCTGCCACAGCACTGCATGGGAGGGCACTGTGATTGCATACAGGTTTGATTCTTTCTTGTCTCTCTCCCCCATTAGACCATAAGGTCCCTATAACAACAACTAAATATGTATGGGGTGTTTGGTGTGTGTCAGGTACTATGTTAAAAGCTTCACATGTGTTATCACATTCAATTTTTCACTTTGTGAAAAGTGTATTCCAAGTGTCAAGGAGAGTGCTTGGCACATTTGGAATTTAATAAATATTTGTTGAACCCATAGGAGGAAGGAATGCTAAGGCCCTTCCAAGATGGCAACAAACAAAAGCAAAGTCCTAGGAAATGAGACATTCCAAGAAAGCAGCCAAGTCTTAGGGACAACCTAAAGCATTCTTGAAGATACAGACGAACCCCACTCTGTGCAATAAAATGCATGGTCCCTGGACTTTTCAGCATGTAGTCTCACTTTAAAAGCATCAAGGAGTTGGCTATTTTAAGAGAATCCTGTTGTGGATTCTTTTGTTAAGCAAAGACTCAATTTTGTAATGAAAATGAACCATCCCCTTCCTCTGAAATAGTCATAACTGGCAAGACCATCACAAGTTTGCATTCTTCAAAGTGCTTTCCAACATCTACAACCATATGCGCACACACAGGCCTTTTGCACCACTGGAGAATCCAGTGTGTTAAGCTATTTAGTAACAGATCCCTTAAGTACTGAGAAAGAAGTGCTCCCATTTAACAGATGAGGAAACTGAGGTTCGGGGAGGTGACATAAATTGGCCAGGGAGAGTCCCTCGGACAACTTCTGCAGCTGAAGGGTCTTCTCAAGCATGCTGTCATTTTGAATCCTGACCTGGGATAATTTAGGATTATTTAGGATTATTCTAATTTAGAACGGAATTTAGAATTAGCCTGGCTTCTTAGGTTGTTCTCAGATCGTAGATGCCTGTTTCGTGCCCAGATTTATTAATTTACTTTAAAAATATTTATTCAAAGCCTCCGATGTGCCTGCCATTGCTCTGGGGACTGGGAAGCATAATAGGAAACACAATAGAAAAATAAATCCCTGCTCTCAAGGACTTTGCTAGAACCTCACTGTCCAAAGTGATAGCTACTAGCCACATGGGAATTTAATTGAAACTAATACAAGTTTTAAAAGTTAAAAATTTAGGTCATAAGTTTCAGTAGAGAATTTCCAGTCCTCAGATACTTGAGTGTCAAGCCCTTCAGTTGCTACACGTGACTGGTGGCTACACTTAGTGCAGGTGCACTGTCGCCTCTGCTGCAGGAAGTTCTATGAGCCAGGGCTGCTCTGGATGGACAACAGACAAGTACATACAGCGTCTGGTGGAGGGAAGGGTATGACGTCCATTAACGCAGGTGAGTGACAAGAGGAGATGGGCAGGGAAGTGCTCATTCTGGGTGTGAGGTCAGATCCCTGAACAGGGGCCTGAATGAAGAGGCCTGGTGGTTTGGGGGAGAAGGACATTCCAAGGAGGGGAGCACATCGGACAAGGGCCAAAAGGTAGCATGTTTCTGTGTTTGAGGAACATCAGGGTGCTTCTCTGGCTGGAATGGGGTGAAAGAGGAGGCAGTAATTGGGGATGAAATTAGAAAGGGAGGCTGGGCCACATCATAGAGGGCCTTGGAGGGTCTGGTACACCTTGGCACTGCATGAGGGCAGAGCACCAGCAATTTGAGAGTTCTGACTTTCCCTTCTCTTTCCATTTCTCCAGTATCCATCCATCCATCCATCCATCCATCCATCCATCCATCCATCCACCCACCCATCCATCCACCATTAACCTCCCTATCTCTATTAATCAATCTATCTTTTTCTCTCTCCACACCTTTGTGTTTTATAACTGTTCGTGCCTTTGTAAGTAGATGTCTCCTATTTGCTGATGGTACCCTGGAGGACCCAGAGCACACAACAGCGTCTTGCACAGACAGCGTCAAGTCTTCTCAGCCCAGAACTCTGATTCTGAGACTGCAGGATCTGGCAGGCATGCTGCTGGTTAGGGGCGGGACAACTGGGAGAGTTAGGCGATTTTCGCCCTCTGCCAAGAGATGCTGTGTGCAATGAGCATTACTGTGGGTAACGAATACTACTCGTAGAGTTTACTATTCACCAATAAAGGTGATACAACACTCTTCTTATTCATTCCTTTAATATGCTCATTGAGCGCTTCCTGTGTATCCAGTGGTTTGCCCAGGAATGAGGCGACTCCCAGGACACTGGACTTTCCGTGCTAAAACCAAGAAAGTCACAGGCAAAGATCACAGGGGAAGATGATCAGCCTACTTGAGGGGGACATGTGACTACAAAGACGAGATATGTTGCTTGCCTTCAACACCACACAACGTCACGGCCTAGGCAAGAACCCAGACACTATAGAGTCCTAATGCTTTGCTACAGGAGATCACAGTTGCTCTAGCAAGTTGCATACCTGCAAGGCCTCAAAGCAGTGAGGGCAATGAGGGAAGGCTTCCTGGTGGAGGGGGATATCTGCGTTGATTCTTGAAGATGACTAACGATGCCTACCTTGTGGCCCCAACTCTAATGCCTTCTCCGGGGTCTCTGTGGCAATCTCGTAACAGGTAGGTTGACTACTTACACCCACAATGTCCCATCAGATCACCACCTGACCTCTGAGATTCTTCTGGCTTCCAAATGCTCCATGTCTGATGGCTTTGTTTGATTCGGAAGCACTAGAAGGGGAGGGAGTGGCTACATAGTTGTCCACGGGAATATCACTATTTGGGCAAAAGGAGGCTGTTGATCACTTCTGTAATTCCTTCGTGGCATAGAGAGAACCAGAGGGCATCTGCAGGAATGTATATTCATCTAAATTCACGGGCAGAGGGAGCCAGGCGGAAAGGCTGTTCAAAGGTGAGCTGCATCTTGCTCAGTGAGTGTGCATTTCTCAATGCTCAGAAACAGGCATTAAAACCTGCAGCACAGTCATTTGGAATTTCAAAGGTTTCTTCTTCAGGGGGTGGGACACAAAAGCCACCACTGTTAGTCACATAATGCTGGGATGGTGGGGGACAGCAGCACACCATTAACAAGGTCTGCTCAGCAAACCTTTATGGAGAAAGGCAAGAGCTATTCCGCCGGATAAAGAAGATGCCTCATTACAGTGGCTTGGGACAAAGATTATGATCATTATTGCTTTTGAAAATTCACTCCTATATTCTACCTAGGTTGGGAGTGTTTAAGAGGGGAAAGGCAGTTTTGAAAAGTAGTTCATAGATCACTAAAGAATCACAAAACACTCAACATTCTCTCTCTCTCTCTCTCTCTCTCTCTCTCTCTCTCTCTCTCTCTCTCTCTCTCAGGTGTCAATCCGAATTTAGAATAAATGCAACACCCTCATCAAGAAAGCCTTCCTTTCTTAAGGCAGACGTTTTCCAGTAATTCTCTGTATGGTTTTAAAAGATGCCCAAATCCCAGCCAACAGTTTTGAGGGACCAAATAAGATGGAGCTGCACCCACATAAAGCTACTGGTCCTTCAACATCATCTGGCCTGGCTTCGCTTGGCTTCTCCCTCTCCTTTGTTTTGGAATTACACGAGGCGAATGCCACAGATCTAAGTTGGAAAACCAGGAGCCCAGGCTGCAGAACAGCCAGCAGACAACAGTGTCTCTGAACTGCTATTGTTTCTATTTTAGGAGCACACTGAGTGATTAGCTTGGGTAGCAGTAACATCGCATTACCTTGCACAGGCTGGAAATGCCTTTCAATAAGGAGGCAACACGGAGGCCATGTGATACAATCCCGTAGACAGAGCCAAGTGGAATACATCAAAGAGAGCCTTGATGCAGATGTTTCATGCAGAAGAAAATTAGGTCAGAGACCACTTCAATTTCAGCTTCTGCCAGCCTCGTTTGAGAGCTTCCAGTGAATTCGTAATGAATAGCTTCTAGGGCACTTTTCTCTCATTCAGTCGCAGGCTGCCACAGCCAGATGAGCGTTCCATGTGGAATCTTCTCTCATTATTTAAAACTGCCACTTTGTGTTCTGAAATTCCAGAACCCTTCCAATGCACCACCGCTCAGGCTGAAACAAAGGACTCTGAAAACACGGGGAGAGCCACCACTCTGTATCATACCCTTACGCTCTCTCTCTTTCCCTCTCATATCCTTCATATCCACCCATGGGCTTTAATTCATGCCCCAACCCCCTTTTCTCCTGTCTATGAGGAGTCTCGGTGATATTGGGCTTTTAAAAATCTTACTCAACTTTGAAGAAGCTGAGTGGCCCTTAGATGACCAGAATGCTTTGTTGGCTTCTTGCAGGGATGAGCATGCATGTGTGAGTGTGGCGTGCATGTACAAAAAAAAAAAAAAAAAAGCTATTCTCTGAAAAGAGCAGAGAAGGGCAGTGTGACCTCAATGAAAGTGAATGATGCATCTTTTCCCTGCCTACCCCCAACTCCATCTCACATGTAATTTATTATATTGGAGGGCTAGAGTCTGGAGCACCCGGTATCTTCCTCTTTCCTCTGCTCTTACTGCCTACCCTTGGCGGGTTTCACACTGACAAATCCTTGCTGACTGGGTGGGGGTGAGTAGAGGGATCACTTCAATTCGCGCCAGGAGAAGAATCATTCGATTCTAAATGCATTTGGAAGACAGGGGCCCAGAGACAGACAC
Organism: Myotis myotis; assembly: GCF_014108235.1. Taxonomy (NCBI): domain Eukaryota; kingdom Metazoa; phylum Chordata; class Mammalia; order Chiroptera; family Vespertilionidae; genus Myotis; species Myotis myotis. The sequence continues at coordinate 19,795,203 of NW_023416316.1, forward strand.
ACAGGATCACAGAGGCGCCTGACGCTGGTGACACTCTCATTTCCCACGGGAGAGGAGAGGAAGTGGCGGCCGGGCTCCAGCTCACTGTGACACAATTGCTTTGTTTTGCTACCTCCAAGGCACCGGGGCATTCAGTAACGGCTTTTCTCAATTCTAGGGTTTGCAAAGCTAGTGGCAGAAGCTTCAGAAAAGCACTCAAAGGCCCGCTCCGGCTCCAGTCCAGGGTGGGAGGCCCTCATGCACATGTTGCCTGTCCTGTCCTGCCATTTAAAATGCTTTCTCTGGCTTAAAACGGTGGTTCTAGTCTCCCTGCCTTTCTTCTCCAACTCGGTCTCTTTCCTGCCAGCATTCTCCTGTAATCTTTTTATCGTGATCTCTCTCTCTCTCTCTCTCTCTCTCTCTCTCTCTCTCTCTCTCTCTCTCTCTATTTCTGAGGAAAGCAGATGATCTGATAAAGAGATGTAGTTTAAGTTCCACCTCCCTGTGACCTAGGATAAGCAACCCTCTCCTCTACATTTAGTGTCCTCACCAGGAAAAATGTGGGTTCTGATCCCCGAATCCCTCGCAACGTTGACACTGACTCAAGACATAGTCTTTCTCATGTGTTGTAGGCAATTGACATCATCTGGAAATGTCTGGCTGTGGGTTGTAGCCACAGATCTACCTACTAAGATGCTAACAAAGACCCTGCTCATAGGATTAGCATCAAAGGGCCTGGGCATGTTCATGCAGCAGCAGGACAGCCTGACTTCTTCCAGGTACACTGCAATGGGGCAGCCCAACACAGGAGAAACAGCACTGGCTTTAGGTCAGGCAGATGTGAGTTTACATTTAAGCTCTGGCTGTGTGACCTCAGACAAATCACTGAGGCTCTCTGATCCTGAGGTTCTTCCACAGTAAAAGTGTGATAATAACCATTATAACAGGTTACAAGATTAAATAAAATATGTAAAATATATGTGCCTGATACGTGGTAGGGACTCAGCAAATATTAATGTGATTTTTATTATTGCTATCAAAAATTAACAATGTAGATATATATGATTATATTTATATCTGTTTATATATTAACATATTTATATATGTTTATATATTAATACAGTGGGGCCTTGACTTACGAGTTTAATTCGTTCCGTGATGGAGCGCATAACTCAAATTACTCGTATGTCAAATCACTGTGATGTTCGCTGTGCCAACTAGTGGTGGGGTATCTGAAGTTGGCTCGTAACCCGAATTTTTTTGAGCTTGCAACTCAAAGCAAAAAATCGGCTGAGAGACAGCTCGTATCTCAAAAAAACTCGTTAGTCGGGACACTCATAAGTCAAGGCCCCACTGTGTGTCAATATCTATATTATGCATAGATACATATTTATATATGCATCTGCATGTATATATGCAGAAATGTCACCTATGATCTAGGGTAGTCAAAAAATTTAACAATGTTTGAATTCACTTCTTTTTGCTCCATGTGAAGAATCTTTTAAGAACACGAACACACACACACACACACACACACACACACACACACTTCAATTTCTAAAGGCAGTAGCAACTAACATCCATTTAAAATTCTTACTGAGATTTTGCACATAAGTGCTCAATAAGTGTTATTAGCTACACTTATTTTTATTTACAATAATATCCTCAGCATCATGAATTCCCAAGTTACCATGCACCCCTTCCCCAGGCCTCTCCCTGAAGAAGCTTCTGTTTTTGGAGGAACACGGGCAGAGAAAACCTATGCAGCTAGAAGTCACAGCTATGGACTTGGTGCTGGGCTCTCAACCACAAAATCACAGCCCACAGAGCCTGGCAGGTGAGAAACTGAAACCCAAAGAGGTGACATGACCTGACCAAGGTCACAGAGGAACCCCAGTTCTCATCGAGTGCTCCCCTATGTCCTTAGCTGTATGATTCAATGGAGGCCACGAACAGAAGATGCTTGGCACAGGCCAGGTGCTCGCCGCATGCCAGCGCCCTCCCTCCGCACCTGCCAGCGCTCCTGCAGCGGCCCTGGCGGAGGGCCACCGTCACGCAGTGACTGCGGGCTGTCTGCCACCAACGGCACCACTGTCCAAGCGGAGCACTGCCTGCCCAGAACTGGCCCTGGCCCCTGCCAGGTTATGGGGCATGGACAGCACAGCCCTCCATGGCCATGGTGCTGAGCAAGCTGGGCCGGCACCAAGAGGAGAGTCAGACCTCAGGCTGCCAGCCCCTGGCTCCGTGTGCTGGTATATGACCATGGGAATTTACAGAAGCGAGCGGGGCCAAACGGGGGAAATGAAACACACATTTGCTCTTTTCTACATTTATTCATTCGCTCACTTGTTTACTCATTTACTTATGCATTCATTTAATTATTCTTTATTGGACACCGTGTTTGGAGAAATAGGGCTTCTAAGATTTCATTACTTAGCAAAAGAGACTATGTGGATCGAGATACAAACCAATTACAATACAATATGGCAAGTGCTATAATAGCAAAATACTGTGGCAACACAGCAGAGGGAGGCATTCAATTTTCCTGCTTCACAAGTATTAGATGGAGACGAGATTGTGTAATAATCGGGGTTTGATCAAAGAAATAAAGTAACTGATATATATATCTGATATATATATATATATATATATATATATATATATATATATATATTTTAGAGGCCCGGTGCACAAAATTCATGCGGGGGGGGGGGTGCCCCTCAGCCCAGCCCTCTCTAATATGGGACCCCTTGGGAGATGTCTGACTGCCAGTTTAGTTAGGCCCATCCCAGGGATCGGGCCTAAACCGGCAGTCTGACATCCTTCTCACAATCCAGGACTGCTGGCTCCTAACTGCTCGCCTGCCTGCTGGCCTAATCCCCCTAACTGCTCTCCCCTGCTGGCCTGATCCCCCTAACTGCCCTCCCCTGTCGGCCTGATCCCCCTAACTGCTCTCCCCTGCCAGCCGGATCACCCTAACAGCTCTCCCCTGCTTGCCTGATCACCCCTAACTGTCTCTGCCTTGGCCCCGCCACCATGGCTTTGTCTGGAAAGACATCCGGTCTAATTAGCATATTACCCTTTTATTAGTATAGATATACACATACATACATACATGTTACATTCATATATATATATATGTATATATGTGTGTGTATATATATATATATATATATATATATATATATATATATATATTCTGACCTTACACAGGAATTAGTTTAATAGTCTATGTATAGCTATTGTCTTTGCCCGAGTTTGGCTGGCATTTTCTGTAAAGGGCCAGATAATAAATACTTTAGGCTTTACAAGATATATTGTCTTTGTGGCAACTACTCAACTCTGCCAATTTAGCACCATAGCAGCCCTAAACAATTCATAAACAAATGGCTGTGTCCCAATACAATTTAACTTCCAAAAAAAAAAAAGGAAATGGGCCAGATTTGTACTGCGGGCCATAGTTTGTGAGCCTTGGTCTTTGCGACTGGTTTGGAGCCTGGAGTCGGCAGGATGGACATTGAGCAGGAAGATGGGTGTGAAGCAGAGAAAAGCACGGACAAACCAGAGCCCATGAGACAGCCCAAAACTCGCATCCTACTCTCACTGCCTTCAAGGCTTCAACTCAGTCCCGTGTGAGTCCTGCAGGAGAAGTGGTGCTGCGCTTTCATCGTGGTGCTAAACCTATTATGCGGCCCAGGAATTGGAGAAACTGAAGGAGGATCCAGGGAGAACTGGAGTTACTGCTGGTTTCGCTGCTGCCCATGGCAACAAGGCAACTCAACAGATAAGTGACAATAGATGGGCAATGGTGCCCCGTGTTTCTGCATTGCCCTTCTGAGTGTAAAATGAATATGGATTCTGCTTCGATTCAATCATCTAAAACTCATGCAAAGGGTCTCTTATGAGCCACACGAACTTGGACCAATGTAGGGGAAAGAATTCTGAGAGAGGCCATTCCTGTCTAGCTGAGTGATTCAATCAAGTCCACGCATGTGAGAAAGTTCAGAGAGGAGGTTACGCTGGAGCTGGACCTTTCGCACAGGGAGCATTTTCCAGTGGAGGGCATCCACGATCTGGGACAGCCTGCTCTGTGACTCCAGGACAGAGTCCACAAGGAAAAAGAAACAATGTGTTCTTTTGCCTGCCAGACAGTTGAAGAATTTATTTTCTGAAGTTTTCACTAATTAACTATTTTCATCAGAATCCAGATGTGAGTAGGGCCGTGAGTTCTGTGACAGGCTCAGCTCAGTCTGAGCATCAGTCTGCCTACCCAACCTCAGCAGGTGAACTCACCCCTGGACCAGGTGGCTGCTTTCTCCATACAGCTCTGGACATCCATTGATCATGTTCACATATAATAATGTTTAGAAGGTAATTCCCATAACATTTTATTCTGAGTCACGACAACAAAAGTTTTAGTAACTTGTTCTCTCCTCCTGTGTTTTGTCTTCATTAATGATCTCAGATTTTGTGAGATGTTCCGGCACCATAAGTTATATTTAATGCCCTTTTCTTTTCAGTTCCTTCATTGTATTGATAGCACCTCCACAATATCTCTGGCAACCACCCATTCATCCATTCTCTACCCATATGTTTATTCTTCCATGCATCTTTGCATTTATTTACCCACTCATCCATCTCCATTTTTTTGCTACTACCCTATTTCAGTCCTCTATAATCTCATGCTTAAATGATTACAAGATCTAGTAAATTGATTTTCCTGAAATGCCTAGTGACTGAATAGGACTTAGAGTAACATAGGCTTAGATTTGAATTTGTCTTTGTCCTTTACTAACTGTACAACTTTGAGCACATAATTGAAACTCTCTAAGTCTGTTGTGGAATGAATAGTATCTACATCTCAGGATTGTCTTGAGCACTAATTAAAATAAGTTGTATGAAACAAGTAGTATAATGCCTGGCCCATAAGAGAAACTTAATAAATGTCATTCCATCCTCCCATCTTCCCTATTTCTCCTACTCTATCTACTTGATACCTTTCTTTCAGGTATCTTCACAAACACATGCAATTTTTACCTAAGATCCAGGCCTTTGCTGAAGTCACCCTTCCTCCTAAAATTGTACCCTCCCCAGTTCCTAACTTACCGTTGAGACTCACCACTATTTCTGACTTTAGATCTTTGATCATGCAAACTCTCCTTCCTGAATTATTCATATTCTTATTTCTCTTTGTAAGAAATGTATCTGACTTCTTGGATCTATCCATTCCCCAGATAAAATGGTACACCTTCCCGTAACCCTTCTTGAATCCCCCAAATTAATACTTTTACTCCCACTGTATTATTACAAGACTTTTTTTTTTTTTTTTTGTAGAAGGAAAAAGGGAACTGCATTTCTGAGCACACTCTGTTGAGTGTTGATACCTCTGTCCCATACTTTTAAGTAATAATTATCTTCACTTTTTGGCAGAACTTTCCCAAGGTCTCTCAGCTAATAAGGATTAGAGAAAAGAGTTGAACCCAGGACCCTCCGATTCCAAATACCCTTTTCATTTCCTACTACCTTACCTTCCATCCTCTACTCTATAATAGCAATAATTATATTCTTACATTTAAGAAAGATTGAGGGGAAAAACCATGATTGGCTCATTAATAAATTATATTAAAGAATAGGGATAGTATCGTATTGTATTATGTTTATTTACTTATTTTTGCATCACCTTAAAAGTCCTGGTGTGACCATTTAAACCTGCCAGTGGGGACAGGGTAAATGTTCAGTTAAATGGCATTCAATGCCGGAATAGAACCTTTTCTAGAGTCCTTATTCTCAGGAGATTTTTTCCCCAATTTCAAACATAGTGAGTTGCCATAAACCGTTCAACCACCATATTCTCAGGGTAGGATCAATTTTAGCTTTCTTTCTTTTTCTTTTTTTTAGTAAGGAAGTCTGCAACAAAGAGGAAAATATTATTATTGTTATTTGGTTACATTCTTATCACAGTATCACAGTAAAAGACTCTTCTTACATTGAAGAGCCCTGGGCTATATTGTGAAAATCCTTGGGCCAATCCCTGCTGCCAGCAGACAACCAGCCCACTTGCTTATCTCTTCACGGTGTTAATAACTCTGTAAAAGTTAAATGTGTTTTATTTATAGGTTGGAAGAGCCTTCGCCCATGAGGGGTCTGAATAAATAGACTTTCACCATCATTCTCCAACGAGGTTGGGAAGGAACTGCTCATGAGGAAAGCCTGGAGGGTACAAATTGTCAGAATGAAGTATGGTCCTTTGTTCAGAATCAGAAGAGTTAACCACTCACATCATAAAATACCAGATGAAGCTCATTTCACCAAACAGGGGCAAGCAAAACGAGAAGAAAGACATGGTGCCACTTAAAATGCCCAAGACGTAATCTCCCCGGGTTAAATCAAGGCAAGGTCATTTGGCATCCCAGAGGTCACACTTTTGCCTAAAGGACCCAGGAAGCATGCTTCCTGGTAGCACAGAAAAGAGAGCTTTTCTTTTATACGTTTAATAAAATATTATGAGATTGATGAAACAATGCAGAATAATCTCCCTGTTTGGAAGTGTTTATGTCTAGTTATTTGTACTTGAGAGGAAAAGGAGCAACTCAAAGTGATTAAATTAGAGGAGTGTGAAGATTAACCCAACATCATTAAGTAATTATATTATGAGTTGAATAAACATGAATCAAATAATCATATTATATATTAAGGCTGTTATCTCTTTGGGTAGAAACGAGATGGTTATCCTTTTTTTATAAACCTGCAAAGTCTGTGCTATCCTCAACAAAGGAGCATGCTGCTGATTCACCATGTGCTTTGAGATCTTTTCCAAAAGAATAGGTTTTTGTTGCTCAGTCTACATGAACTTGTCTGGTACCTCTTCTGATTAATGGCACTTATTTCCCCAGAGAGCTGCCTGAGGCTAAAGGCAGAGATATGATACTGAGACAGAGCTGACCTAACTGGTTCTCATGGGGTTGATCACATGCCTTGACCTTTCACTAGTGTTCTAAGCATTTGAGTTAACTGGGTGGGTGTGCCTCCCCTACAAATAAGTCTCAGCTAGGCCATCAAAGGGGAGGTGAGATTGTCAGGTATCAGGTTACAAGTACTGTACCTTTAAGACAAGTTGAGGTTTACTTTCAAAGCTGAGTGTGGGACCTTCTAAAGAGAAGTCCTGCATGGCCATAAACTATTCATGGAACTGATCATGTTTCTAGAGCTACCTACTTTCAAGTTCCCTTACCTTGTCTCATTACCATCTGCCTCATCTCCTTGACAACTCTGATCTCAGATCTATCTTCAATTTATTTTTATTACAGTCACTCTCTCATCCTGGGTATGATGTCTAGTCTTGTTGATTTGATACTGGACCTTGATTTACCTGACTCCACTGTCCCTGCTTGCAGTAGATTTGAGAGTCATATTTGTCAGTGTCTATTCTTGATTCTATCCTCTGCCCCCTTTTTGGCTTTGCTCTTTCTGTAAAAACATCAATAACTCCAAGAGGTCCCACTGCGTGACACAAAGTCAAAGGCAGGACAGGAGACTAAAAAGGCTCCTACGAATGAAGCGGAAGGGCCATATGCCTGAGGGACTGTGCTCCACCACCCTTGGCAATAAGTCAAGAGAGGGGTAGCGCAGTTCCATACTTCCCAGAGAACTCTTAACTAAAGAATTCTGCACACATTTCAGACTATATTTCAACCATCTCTAGCTCTTGAAATATGTCAACTATGTCTTTGTGCGTCAGCCAATGCGATGCCATGAGATATAAAGTGCTTTGGAGTCAGGCAGACTCCTGATTCTACTTGTAACTGTGTCATCTCAATCAAACTTCCTAACTTCTCTGAGCCTCAGTTCCTTCATCTACAAAATGGGGATAATTATATCTACTGCATGCTATCATTGTGAGAATTAACAAAGATAATGAATACGAAATACAGAGCATTTGATATGGAATTCCATAAGTAGGGTTTATTATTATTATTGTCATTATAGCGCCCTAATTCCTAAATTCTGGCAAGAATGGAGAAAAATTTAACTATTCAGGCAGCTAATTTCTTGAGAGACGGGCCACAGTTTTCTTCACGCACTAGGCTGGTTGATCAGTGTTGTAAGTCACCAGTTGGCTTCCTGCCTGAACTTTTAATCTTGTCCCCATCTCAATTTAAAGAGGGTGAGAAACCAGAGACATCAATCGTTTCCTTGTCAAGGACAACAGCCCCTTCCTTCTTCCTTAGTTCTCTCCTGAGGCCCCATCCACCCAGTGCCAAAGGAGGGGACTGCCGCTGAATACAGATCACCACGTGCTGGGGGAGGCTCTTTGCCTCCATGGGAGCCAGGAGCGATTTCACTGTCCCTGTGAAAGGCTGTGATGAGTCCAATCCTGCCCTCCCACTCCTCCAGGGGTTAAGCACCCCACCACGTTTCACAGGCTCCCTGGATAGTGATGTAACCATGAAGATGGCAGTTACCCAAGGTACCGGGACACAGACTTTATTGATTTGTTCTCTAATGCATTAGGAGGAAACAGGAAACCTCGGGAAGGTCACAAACAACAATTGTGCATTGACTGGCACAGACATTCACTTCATTCAGGAAAGTGCTGTTCAAGTGGCCTTGCTATCAGAGAGGAAAGGAGACCATAGGTGCACAACTCAAAAATAAGACAGTAACCATGAGCTTCTCAGAAGGAATCAGAAAGCAGGACGAATTTTGTTCAAGCCCAAACTTGACGGGGAGTCTTTGTTCAGTTACTGGCAAGGGCAGATGTTCCGTCAATGTTGCTCAACAACTGGGTGAAGGAATAAACCAGGCAAAGGTGATCCTTTTACATCTCAGCTCTGTTGATTCTCTCGGCTGTTCCATAGCATTCTCCCATTTGATTCTGTGGTTACATGTCCTTCTTTCCATCTCCCCTCCATGATCTTTAAAGCTAAGCCCATGAGAGAATTTTCCATGCAGTCTCACTGTTCTCCTCAGCTTTCTCCTTTTCATGATCCTCCTTGGAACCATCGATCATTGGGGGGGAAAAAATCACAACATTTTGGAAGGTGTCCAAGCCTTCCTGTACCCTCTTTCCTTCCAGACCTGTGCTCTGATTCTTTGGAGTCTGCCTCCCCTACGTTTAGGCTAGCCTTTTCTTCCTTGATTGTTATAAGAGATGACATCCTCCTTTGAGGATTCTGGCTATTTCAACTTTATGAACCAATTTTTGCTTTCTGGTGAGCAATTATTCCACAATGTCAGCTCCCCATGTCAGTCCTCTATCCTCTGAGAAATGAAACCTTCTACATACTCACTTTTTTCCAAATGTTTGGCTTGTATCATTATGATTAGCCCAGGACTCAGTGGAATATGTCCATTTTTCTAGAAACATTTCCATATTGATTATTAGAAAGTGAAAAATTAGAAAGCACTAAGGAGAGATGGACCTTCAAACCGTACTTTTGTTCAGGCTTCTGTGGGCTCTCCAAAGACATTTCTTCTGAAGTTCTGGTTTGAGCAGCCATAGGAAACACCATGTTGGCAACAGGAGAAGCATCAGGGAAGTGATACCTCCAGCAAGAAGCATAATGCTAGACGTCACTCAGAGGTGATGTGGAGACTGAGTAAGGACAGCCCACGGCTTCTGTGGAGCTCAGAGTCTCTCAAAGGAAGGTTGTCTGTCACAACTCCGCAAGTTCTTCTCTTTGTAACTTAGGCATGAGATATAAATGTTGTGGGCCATAATAGCCTTATGTTGAAAAGGGATTACTAACTTGGGGTCGCTATGAAGATTAAGTGAGAAAGTGGATTATAACTAGCCTAGCATATAGTAAGTGCTCAATAAATGTGTGGGTGTTCCCCTCCCCCCCCAACCCCACGAGGGTTGATAAGATGTCTAGCCATTGGAATATAATTTGAGTCTCTAGGATAAAACAGCTAGCATTTCTTAACCACTAACTATGTGCCAGGTAGTGCTAAGCAATTGCATAGTAATATTTTAATTCTCTAGATACAAATATTATGCTCATTTTTCAGATAAGGAAAGTGAGGCTCAGAGGGATTAAATAACTTTCCTTACATGATACAGCTAATCACTGAGAAAGTCCAAGATTCACATCTTGAATTTTCTCACACCAAAGCCCATTCTCTCAACCACTTTGTTATAAGGGCATTTTGGAATGAAGAATCAGAGGTATGACTTTAATAAGCTAAAAAACCAGTGAACTGCAGAACCCCTGGGGAAATAGACGTTGGAGAGTGGAGGTGGAAATGCACTAAAATAATAGATTCCAGAATCGATCTGGTGAGCAGGGCTGAGGAGAAGGGGATTAGTAGGATTTGTAAAGTTGTTATTAGTATTTGCCAAGGGTGTTTGCCATCTCCCATGTTCTTGGGAATTTTGCCTTTTGAATATGTCTCTGGAAAACAAGATTTTTCCTTCTTCCTCTCTTGATACACTTATTAAATTTTTTTTCAGCACTGGGCCCTATACTAGACACTAAGAGTACAAAGATATGGGCCATGAGGCCAAATTTTATATTTGACATGTTTGAATTATAGGTTCAACAAGCTGAGTCTGGAACGCAAGGCAGGGGTAAGATATGGATGAGCTTTGACTTGACTTCAGTAGCATCTTGACATGTGCCGTGATTTGGGGCTGTGGGGGATGCTACAAGCACTGCCACTTCTAAAACTCACTTTGAACCAGTGATGATGCTCATGATTGTCACTTGGAGACCCCAAGAGGTTCATAGATGTGGTGAGATAAATCCCCTAAACTTGAAGGTGAAAAGTGGTGTCTGATGGGCATATGAGTTTGTCTTCTGAGGAGTATCCATAGCTTTATTCTCAAAGAGTCAGTGACACAAAATGATTGAGAACAAATACCATTAGAGTTGGCTCAGAAGGAAGAAAAATGAGACGAGAATATGGGAAGGTCAGTGAAGAACACAGGCAACAGAGGAGAGTAGTGGCCATGGGGATGGAGCCAGCAGGTATAAAGCTCTTTTAAAGGGACTAGGGATGATAATCAAAATTGACAATAGACCAGGTGTGGAAGGTGAGAGAGAAGATGAAGCTTCAATGTTGCTTGATTTTCTAGCTTAGGAGATGGGTTAATTTGCCAGGAAAGGTTATAAGCTTTGGGGGAGAGGGGGGAGAGGGAGATAAGTTTAGTATCGGTATTGTGTGCTCCTTGGAATGTGATTATGGTATTGTTATTTTCTCTATGAAGCCTAGAACACATATTGGGAAGTATAATTTAACTCATTCACATACCAGGCAAAGGAGGGAGAACATGCCGATTTGAGATCTGTACTTCAAACCCCAAAATGAACTGTTTTTAATAAAGTTTGGACATATTCCTAAAATTGAGGGGCATAATCCCATCTCCCATTTCCAGTCCTTCTTCCCCTTCATAGTCTCAGAGACAAAGGTAATGATTCATAATGACTGAAAATATGCGTACACAATGCCAGATGTTTAAATAAATCCTTAAGAATTGGCATAATCCAAATTTCTTCCAATCTGGGTATAGGACCAAGATAGCCATTTCCTGAATTTTCTCTGTTTTTAAAATATTTGGCCTTGTGTAGATATAGTTAGTTACATAAATGACTTGGCAATAGAAAGAAGAGGTTGAGCAAATACTGTGTGCCAGTATGACATCTCTTTGTAAATATTAGCTGTTCAACAACATATTTTAATGGCATTAGCCCTGTTTTATTTTCTTTGTTTCACAAACGAAGAAAATGAGAGTGAGAAACTAAAAAAATTGCCCAAGTTAGCAAAGTATGAAGTGGCAGAACTCTTCTAATCCCCACTCTATACTCTATCTGATCACACCTGGACTTCTGGCCCATTGATCCATTTTTTTTTTCCAGTGCTCTCATGCCCTCTATGCCTCCCTTTTCCCCTGGAATCAGCTTAGATTTCACTCCTTCCATCATTTTCAACCAGCAAATCTCCACCCTTGATGCCAGCCCTGCCCACTTCACTCCAGTACCAGAGTCCCTGATGGTGGCCTGGAGAAGAAACGCAATCATGCTCACAGGTCTCTCTCACCTCCAGTTTGTGACCACACACCTCAAGTGGGCCCTCTACCTTGCCTGGCAACCTTATCTCATTTGTTCAGTCAATCAAGTCTTTCATTATTCAAGATAACCATGGTCAAGTCTTCTCATTTCTCAAATTTCCTACCCTCTCCCTTTCTTTTTCCCATGAAGACTGTGTTTTTTATTCGACTGGAAACAATAGTCACAATCTGAAGATAAATACACCCAGTCTCATGACCAAATTTACCAACCTCTCTCCATCTTGGTTTAGACTCAGCCTTCCTACTTATGTATTTATTTAGAAGAATTGTTCATGCTGCTATGAAGGCCAACACCTCCATAGCCAACACCGGAGCTCACCCTGTCTCCTTCTCTAGGACTTTGTTCTTCCGCAGGTGCCTTCCCTATGCCTTCAGGATCATTTTCTTCTCTGCTGATCACTGCCATCAGCAGACAAACATACTCTATCTCCCATCTTAAGAAAACAAAACTTGCCTTTAACCCACTTTCCCTCCCAGCTCTTACCACGTTTTTCCTCTCCTTTAAAGCAGAACTACTGAAAAGAATTGTCCATCTAGTATTGCTCTCTTCATTTTCTTACCCCCAAGTCTCTTCATAAACTGTGCTAATCAGACTTTGGTTCCCATTCCTTCATAAACAAATTTTAAGAACCATAGTTGTCAATGTCACCAAAAAAAATGACATGTTATCAAATCCAATGATGAATTCTTGGGACTACTTGGGACTACTTTTAAACTCTTAGGAGCTGTGACAAAGTTGTTCACTTCCTCCTTCTTCAAACACTCTGCTTTTGTGGCTTCTGGGATAGTGTGTTCTGGATTTTTCCCTCCTTCACTGGTCACCCCTTCTTAGTATGTTTGCTCTCTTCCCCATCCTTGCTCCAACCCAAGGTGTGGGTTCTCTGTTGTCTTCTCTTCTCCACCTGAATTTACTTCTGGATGATCTCTTATAATCTGGTAACTTCCAAATTTCCATACCTTGTCCTAACCTATTCCATGAGATATGAGGTATCAAACTACCTATCAAATACCTAGAGTGTCTATTATGTATCTTATACTAATATAGCCAAAACAGAGTTCTTGATTCCTTCTTCCTCCCTTGAAATACTTTGCTCTTTTAAAATATTTTTTCTAAACCTGGAAATCATTCTTGATTTCGCTTTCACCCTCATTTCCTACATATAACTCAGCAAAAATGGTCATAGTTGCCTTCCCTCCATTGCCACTGGCACTTCCAGTCTAAGCCACTATTCCCTCTTGCCGGGACTACAAAAGCCTACAAGTTGATCTCATTGCTGCTACTCTTTCCTCTACCCAGGCCTGTTCTGTACCCAGCAGCCAGTGTTCTTTATAAAATGAATTGTGTTCTGTCCTCCTAAATCTACTTCAATTACTGTCCATTTTAATGAGAATAAAATTCAGACCACTTAATGGCCTACCAGGTGTTACCTGTTCCAGTCACTGCTTACCTTTCTGATCTTATTTCCAACCACGTTTTCCATTGGCCAACTGTGCTATATCTACCCTGGCTTTCCTTTAACACACCAAACTCATTACTGCCCCAGGGCCTTTGCACTTCTCGATTCCTATATCCAAAATGCTCTCAGCTTAAGACAGTCATAGAACTCCTGTGTTAAGAAGTATAGAGCAACTTAAAAGCATAAGCTATAAGAGTTAGAAGAGTCTTAAGGATCTTCAAAACCCACCCCTGCATTTTATAGGTGAGAAAAGTGAACCCAGAAATGTTGCAACTTGCTCAAGTCCATTCAGTAGGCAACCAAACGGAGACCTCCACACCTCTTCCCAATTCTCTTTACTTTGACCTTTGTTAGGTGAGCATTCTTATTGTTTTGGATTCAAATTAATTGATTAGTTTTAAACTACAACACAATTTGTCCATCAGATGTACATACTTTTGAATTCCTTTGACATATTCTTTCCTGGAGCAGTGGGCTCCACTGGGTGAAGTGGGACAGAGAACAGAGGATGGGAATGCAGGGGTGATGACACTTTAATGACACAGAAGTATCTGGCTTTTCTCTGCAAGATCAAAGTGCCTCTCGCAGGTGTTAATTTAATTCTCTGCCGGCCTTCTGAAGTAACTGATGGAGACCAACGCACAGATGCGAAGACCGAGTGTGTACCTCACGTCAGAGTGACTTTTCTAAAATACAGCCCTGGCTGCTTCATGCCTCTAATGTCCTTCCATGGCTTCCTTTGCCCTCAGGATAAACTCCATCTCTGTCACTGGACTCCCCAGCCCCTCGCAGCCCAAGCTTCCATCATTAACCTCCTCCCCTTGCATTCCCTTCTATGGACCCACTGCTCTCACCCAGTGGTTCCTGCTTCAGCCGCGCAGGTGTCATGCGCATTGTCCTCTCCTCTCAGGCCCGGCCCAGGGCGTTTCTGCTCAGAGTGCCCTTGGGTACCTGTCCTTTGTAACAAGAGCAGGTCTCATGTCTTCTGTGGAGCCTGTGGGGCCTTTCTTAGCCAGTGCCATTGGCTTCCCTAGGATCTCGAGCATCTCATGTGTGTCCCTATTAGGGCATTGATCAGTGTACAAAGGGGTTTTGTTTGTCTTGGCCCTTCTCCCCATCCTGCTGGGTCCTGAGCTCTTGGTGGGCAAGATGGGGTCTTATTCTGTTTGGTCTCCACAGAACCTAGTCCAGAACCCCGCACATGACAGCAACTGAGAATGTGCTGGGTGAATGCATGTGCCTGGCGTGCTGGCAGGGAGTGGGAACAGCCTCCCCAAAGAATATTTTAATGGATGCTCATCTGCTGCCGCCTTGAACACGCCTCGTTCACTCCCACTTATATTTCACAGACTTCACAATCATCTCTCCCCAGGGTCAAAGAGACCAATTATCTGGCGAGGCTCCTTCTGGCAGGCACTGCCCGGCTCTCCGAAGGGCCTCCTGAGCCATCTTCCAGGTCCCGAATGTGAACACATGCCGTGCAGTTTCACATTCATTTGTTTACTGTAGTGCACTCACTCCTAGTGGTTGCAAGAGGACTGCTAGGGGGCCTACGGATATTTTTAATAGGAACATACTTATTTATAAACAATTTAGGAAGAACCCTTTTCCATTTGCAAAGGCAAATGGCCACCTATTAAAACATTCTTTAGGCTTAAAAAATGTAGACTTTTTGGTACAGGATAGAAGTCTCTGATTGCTCTAAAGAAGGTTAACCCTAGCTGACAAGAGTATACAGCGATATGTTTTTATTTAAAAAATTATATGGTAACACTTTTTTTTTTTCAAGAGAGAGAGAAAATAAGGCGGGGGGGGGGAGAGAGAGAGAGAGAGAGAGAGAGAGAGAGAGAGAGAGAGAGAGAGGGATATCAATCAGTTGCCTCCTGCAAGTGCCCTGACCGGGGATGGAACCTGAAACCTAGGTATGTGCCCTGACCGGGAACCAAACCTGCAACCCACCCCTTGGTCCATGGGATGACACTCAAACCAACTGAACTACCTGACCTGGGCAGTAACACTCTTTTAAAAAGGTCCCTATGGCAAGTGATTCATTTGAGAGCATCAAAAAGTTCACTTAGTAACATAGATAAATAAGAGGTGTTAGAAGAAGGGAGGACTAGAGTTAAAGTTGAAGTTATTAAGACTGAAATTTGTTTTCTCCCCCCTATTCTAATAATCAACAAAGAAGCAACCTCACTTTCTCTATTTATTGACCTCTAGGAATATAGGGGCCTATTAATTTCCATGCCAACTTTGTAAACTTCTGTCCCGCTATCAGTACTGTGGCCTTCCCTATGCAGCCTGTCCTCCTAGATCATACTCTGGGTACTTGAGATGCCAGAATGGCCTTAGACCCAATGTCCATGATCATAAATAACATTTAACTTTTTTTCCCCTCAAGTTTTCTCCATCTTCTTTATCCCTCTTTCACTTCCTCCTCATTTTTCTTTTTCTTCTTCCTCTTAATCAAGCTTTGCACATTGAGGTGGCATTCGTATAGAAGTTAAGAGCAAGCCTGTGGAATCAGGCTGCCTGGGCTCACAGTTCAGCTCTTACCCAGTCAAGCAGCATGAACACAAACGCATTTACTTTTCTGTTCCTTGGTTTCCTCATCTGCAAAATGGGGATGATATTAACGCTTCCTCCTGG
This sequence comes from Myotis myotis, assembly GCF_014108235.1. Taxonomy (NCBI): domain Eukaryota; kingdom Metazoa; phylum Chordata; class Mammalia; order Chiroptera; family Vespertilionidae; genus Myotis; species Myotis myotis. The sequence continues at coordinate 19,811,358 of NW_023416316.1, forward strand.
AGTTGTTAAGGCGGGTAAATAAGTCAATTTGCATACAACAATTAGAACAGAGTGGCTGTTCCATAACTTCTAGCCACTAGGCCACATTCCTTCAGATTATGTCCTTACATTAGATTCCCTGAAGTAGAACTACTGAGTCACAGGATACGAGTACCTCTTCTCTTCCTACATCTAACTTCCCCCAGATCATTGACTGCACTGATTTCTACTGGATGGAGGTGGTATCTTCAAGGACGTGGTCTCGCCGAGGGCTGAGGATGAAGGCCTGGAGAAGGATGATCCATGGTGACTGTGGTGCTGCCTCAGCACTGGGCATCTGAGGACAAGGCAGCCAGAGACTCAGCAACACTATGAAACCAGCGATGAAGGGGTGTCAGGCAGCAAGCTGATGCTGGAGAGAAGTCGAGGAAAAAGATGACTGCCTCAGGACAGAGGCTGCTCTTGTCAGAAAAATTCCCAGGAACACAAAGACAGACGTGCTAACGGTTCTGTGAGTCATCTCCAGGAATTTGTAGAACAAAAGGGTGATCACGCCATGGCCACTCAGGGCGACGAACAGAGAGCTGTTTTATGGAAGGACCAAGGAGGGCCGGAGAACACAGAGCCGGCCGAGTCATTACCACCCTGGTGATTCCTGACCCACATTCACAGGAGCTGGTCCCCCTTTCTTCTTCTTCTGTGAGGGACGGGAATAGTTCAGTTCTTTTCAGTAGACAGAGAGGTTCTGGGTATGCGAGAGGCTTAAGAATGACTGACAGTGAGGTCTGCAAGGAACTTGACACACGCTGACAGGACCTGACTTCCCAAAATAACTTACTTGCCAGTTCCTTGTTGCCAGTAATTTAGCAGCGGTTGGGGCGTTTTCATGGTCGCCTTGAAAGTCAGGGCACCGGCTGACGCTATTGTTACTGGAAATGATGAAAAAAGGGTATGATAACGACGAGATTGAAAGGAAAGAGAAACTAATATTGACTGGGTGCACCAGCGCTGGATGTTCCCATATGCTTTATCTCAATTTATTCTCACCGGCCCCCGGAGAGGGGGTGAGGAGTGGATATAACCATTTCCACGATACAGATGTGCCTCACAGAGGTTATCATGCCCACGGTCACACAGCAGCTAAGCGCCCACCAGGGGCTTAAATTCCTGTCCTCTCTTCAAATCCTGGGCTCTTTCTTCTACATTATATGCAAACACTACACACACACACACACACGCACGCACGCACGCACGCACAAACTGGGGAAGAAGACCTGCACATAACCATTACAAAGGGTGCTGGGCGTTTTTGCTGACCTATATACTCTGTGTTGTCTGTTACAACAAGGCCCAGGGAACATGTGATTTCTGCCAGTGCTTTAGCATATAAACCAGATCTGAGATAACAGTCTTGAGAGTCGGGGACTAAAACAGCCTGATCATAATGGTTAGACCATTTGAAGGGCCAGCAACCTTCACCCAGAAACCCTAGTGACTCAGAGCCCCGCAGGGAGTGGCCCTCCGATTGCTCGGCAAACCAATTGTGTTTCCAGTTGATCTTCTTCGCTGAGCAGCCAGAGAGCCCTTTCGGTCTCGCCCACTGGGAGCAAACCTGAGGCTGCCCGGCTTGTCAGAGTGCCCGGCAAGTTTGTTGACCTGATTAACCTATGATAATTATCTTCTGAAGCTACATGGTGGGCAGAAGGGACTAGACAGACAGCCCTGTTGGCTCCGCTTTCACAGTTCATTTCCACAGGGCACTCCCCTTTGGGTCTCCGAACATGAGCTAACTTCATCCCCACATATTTTGCTCCTTTTTCGGCTTGTCCTTTCCCCTGCCCTCTGTCATGCACGTGTCAGGGTCACTGATTTCCTTGTATAAAGAGATGCAGAGTGAGGAAGAAAAAGAAAGGTGAATTGCTCATCTCCAGGCCAAGCTAAGCAGTATGATGCATATTAAATATGAATGCTTTGCAAAGCAATATCATCTCCCAAGAATTGTAGACTCTTTTTTTTTCAGGCAAACAAAAGAAGGAATATCCCAGAATGCTCGTCACTGGAAAGAGCAGAATGTCAACTTTTCTCTGCATCGGCCCAGCCTTGAGGACAGGTTGGTTAGGAGGACACGGTTTTTATGGATAGAAACCTGGTTTGCATCTTGGTCTTGCACTTTCCTAATCTTCTGAACTTGAGCTGAGAAATCTCCAGCAACTGGAAGCTAGGATGACATTGCATAGTGTTACCTGGGTGTCACAGCTAAGGGAAAGCCCAAGAAATGCACAGGGACAGGCCAGGTATCCAGCAGTCAGGTGGAGTCCGGAGCCTAGGAGGCACGGCAGGAAGGGACTCCTGAGGGGAGCCTCTTCAGAAGGCTCAGGGTGCCTCTTCTGCTCTATAAAAAGATGAGTGTTGCGTTCAGGAGACGGTGTGTGACAGGGCAATTTGCTTTGGCCCGAAGAGACTGAGAACAAGAACTTCTTTTTATAAACCACAATGCCCCTTGAGAATTATGACTTCATTCTTTTCTTGAAGTAAGGCTCAAAGAGCAGCTATCAAATGATATCCATCCACTTGGAAACCCTGCTCTGCCTTACCGGATTGCAGGCAGGGGGAAGTCACATCATGTTCTGGGCCAGCGGCATTCAGGTCTGCCTTTCTGTTCTTTTCGTACTGATTCCCTCATTTGCTCATGCAAGGGGACCTGGTGGCAAATCATGCAAATCACCTGCTACTTCCATTTTTAAAGAGAAAAATACAATGATGCTAAAATAAAATTTGGAAAAAGAAAATGAGTCAACCCAAACCACTTTTGTGTTTTTCTCCTTTGATGCTCTTTATAGGAATCCACTCAGATTTGAGGTAGTCATAATCATCGTGGACTTTTACAATTTTTGCTTCTTTCACCTAAAATTATATCATAGGCCTTTGATACTGTCTCATAGCCTTCATAGCTATCATTATAGATTGTTCCATAGTATTCCTGTCTCTTAATGTTGGATAGTTAGGCCATTTCACATTTTTTTTCTCATTCAGGCTAATGCTGCAAAGAACATTATCTCTTATAGATGCATCTTATTCTTTTGAATAATTTCTTTGGGATAAATCCCTAGTCTAGAATTCAAAATTCTTGATATGCATTACCAACTTGTTTCCTGTGGAGAGCAGTTACAGCATTCTAGACAAGATCAAGCCTCAGACTGACTTGCGGCAAAGCCACATACAAGTCCCAGCTTTGAGGGCAAAGCTCTCCCAGCACAATTATAGCCAAAGGGTGTAAGCTTGACCTTATAGTCTGACCCTACAGTCCTAGGTAGCTAAGGGATGTGGGCTGCAGGGGGTGCAGCAAGTACTGCCAAAACAAGGCTTGATGGAGTTCAGAGAATGGCAAAAACAGGAAAGAAGCAGATTTGAAACTCACAAGAACATTGTAAACATCTTGCTCTTGTTTTGCTTTGTGTGATCTGACTATAAAATAAAGATCCTACTTACAGGCAGGGTCACTGTTTCCTCATCCAGACACAGTGGTCTACCTGGTCCCAACTATATTCTCTTGTCTGTCTTCTTTAATCCTTCACCACCCCTCCTCAGGTTCACCCATGGCCGTGCTGGATGCGATACAATTTCCCAGAGACCTGGACTATGTTTTATTGCTCCCAGAATATGATTCTTACAGAATTGCGGGACTTGGGTGATATTTATCTATTTTTAATTTGAAAATACTTTGCTCCCAAGGCTTATTAACTAACTGCTTGTGTTTCCTGTCAGATGGTCTGATTTTACAAAAACCAAACCTGAGTTGGGTATCCTATGTGTGACTGTGACAGATCAGACCTGAGTGCCCTGAGGAGTCTTATTTTTCATCCCTCCCTGGCCTGCATATTGGATCCTCTGACCCTGGCCTCCTGCTTGCAGCCCATTTTCCAAGCACTGTGCCGGGCACAAAGGGGAGAAAGAGTGAGCAGGTTAGGGGTATGCGTAGTTTAGCGGGGGAGGCCAAGAAGGGACACACAGTACGGGACAGGGAAGTCCCCAGGACCAAGATGAGGAGCTGAGGAAATGCTTCTCAGAGATGAAGCTCAGGCTGACATTTGGAGGATGAATAGAGTGTTTCAGGCCAACATAAAGGAAGAAGGCATCTCCGTCTACCATTACCACCATCTCCCCTGGCCCTTTCCCTTCTCAACATCTCACCATACCTGAGTCACACTGAGCTACTCACACCTTCATGATCAGTTTGCTCAGAATGTTCCCTGCCTTGGAAGCTTTTCTTCATCCTTATCCGCTTGCTCAAGTCTTACTAAGTCTTCAAAGCCCCTGTGAAATACACTCCTTCCCTAGAAATTTACTCCTTCCCTAGAGTTCACCTGACCCAGTCTGCAGATGGAGGTGCCCCAAAGGAGGAATCCTTCCGCGCTCCTCCCCTTAGGATTCCTTTCCTTCCCATAGCACTTAGCATATATGACAGCCACAGCTTTCAGCACATTTTTTTTTTTTTTTTTGCCTCCTCCACTGAACCATGAACTTGGACTCTGTGTGACTCCTCTCTCAGTGTTGCCTTTGCTGAGCTGGGGGGATGCTGCGTGACTGCTGAGCCATGATAAACTAATTGAAAGATCATCTCTTGAAATTCAATCACACCACGGCTGGAACTCAGTAGCTTCTCAATAAACAAATACATACTGAATACATTTAAATATTCTAGTTCAATTTCCACTAGGTTTTGCTCCACTGCATGTTTTTTTTTTCTTTTTCTTTCTAGTAGTGCTTGTGGGGAAGTCCACCTTCTATTACACGGGGTTTTCTCTTCTGCCTGAGAAACCTGAGCCTTCCTGAAGACCATCAGCCGCCTTCGTCAGCCCCACCCACCAACGGGCAGGCCAAAGCATGTCTCCTTAACACAGAGCCCTTTTTTCTCCTTGTGAGAAAACCAAACCTCGTCTGCTATCTGAGATGAAAAACCCCTGCTAAAATAGAACCCACTGAGTCTTCAGCCAAGCAGGCGGCTTGGCAGCAATGGGGGAGGTGAGCACATATTGAAGCATAAAATTTCCCAGGATTAGGGCATTTCATTAGGAGGCTTCTAGATGTGTTTTTCTCTCTAAAGACTTCTATGAAAGTCCAGAGAATTTACCAACTACAGAGAAACCTTCTTTACCACCAGGAGCTCTGTTGCCCATTAATTGTAAACAAGTTTGTGCGTTGATCTAACAAATGCCCTCTTTTTTTGGTACACCCTGTTTCATTTTTAATTAAAATTGTGGCACTGGTTTGTTTTAAAAACAATAGTGAAGACTATGTAGGTTGAGAAATAAATTATCATTTGAAGGATTAGAGTGGCTCTTCTTTTGATTTTAATAAAGATTAGAAGGAGAAAAAGAAGCACAAAGGAATGAATGCAGCTCCCCCAATATAATGAGTGAGACGGCTTTCCCCCCCTTGCCCAAACAAAAGAACAAATGTATTAAACAAAGAGTATAGATTTGACAAACCATCCCTGCTCTCGCAAAGGATTTTCAAGGGGATTTGGAAAGTTGTAGCCTGCCCATGTTCTGTTATTTCTGAGTATATTAAAGCCAGTACTCTGTTAGCTTAGGTATTGTTTTTGTGTGTGCTTTGCTTCCTGGCAATAGAGTCTTTCTTTAAGAAAAGCAATTGGGAGATACCCTGGTCCTGGTTAATCTGTTCCCCTTTTCACACACAGACCATTGTCTGTGTGCTTCCCAAGAGGCACCGGCATTATGTCTTGGGCCCCCTCTCCCGAGTCGGCAGCCTGTACAAAGGGAACAGTATACATCTTTCGAAGAGCCTGCTGGATTTCCATTTGACACTGGAGCTGTTTGGCTTTGTGCAAACCTCAATGCAAAATGTGCTGCTTCCCAAGGAAAAACAAAGGACAAAGCAAGGAACAAATTTGGTGGTGGTTTGCCAGGGCTCCACTCAGACCCTCACCCCAGAGGGGAAGAGTCGGGGAGGCTCCTGCTGCCTCTATGGGTGACTGCACGGCTGGGAGGACCCGGTGAAAGACTCGTCCCCATGGGGGTGTTGAGTGCCTGGTGGCCTCTCCAGAAGAGGGACTTCTGGAACCGTCCCTTTGTCCCTGCCGGTATCCACTATGACATTCCATTCAGGGCCAACTATCTACACTCCTATCTGTCAACCCTGATGACACTCCCTGGAGCCCTTCATGACAGTCATCCTTTTCATGTTGAGACTTAATTACTACCTCTTCACTAGTTTTTTGTGTGTGTGTTTTTTTAAAAATCAGGTTATAAATATGGCCTCAGCCAAACACTCTAACATACACAAGACCCTGTTTTCTTCTCTTCTCTCCTTGCCATCCAAGTTTCCCAAGCCTGCTCTCCACCTCCAACTCCTGCTTACTCCTCAGTCTCTGCAGTGTAAGTGCTGTCCTTGACCCCAACCTGGCTCAGGTCACCAGTAACTGCCACGTCATTAAGGCCTTATTTGTTTTTTTCCTATCACTTTTGCCAGACCACGAGCACTTTCAGGACTGAGGCCATACTTTATTCATCTCTGTGTTCATAGCATCACGGGGCCTGTTTGATTAAATAAGCTCATTCCAGAACTATCACATTGTCACAGCTTCTCTTCCTGAGCTATGAAAAAAAAAAAATGTTGTGAGCTCTTTGCCTTGTACCAGGCTTGGTGCTGGGATTAGCCACATACATTTTCTCAGGAATATTTTTGCAGATGAGACAGTGAGGCTCTGAGAGACTAAGTAACTTGCTCTAAATCACACAGCCAGTTAAGTAGAGATGGCAAATCTACAGGACTGTGTTTTAAAGGCATTTTTGTTGAGGGGGGCTGGTTTGGATTACGGTCCAAATATTCCAGGCATTGAGACAACTTTTTATACAGATGGAAGACTCACGTGAAGTAAATGTGGCTCCCCGAAAACTCAGGAAGTGGTTGCAATCTCAAGCTGCCCTCATAGCTGGAGAGATTGATTCTCTTTTGAGAAATGCATGACTCTCATAATTGGAGAAGGAATAGTAGTAATAATAAGTAATATGTAATGACTTATGCTCTACTATGGTAATAACCCAGAGTTTTATTAATACATTTATTAATTTTATTAACTAAATGAATTTTCAAAATAATCCTATACAGAAGATACTATATAGTCCTATTTTATAGATGAGAATGCAGAGGCACAGAAAGATTAGGTAACTTTCTCAAGGTCATTCATATAGCCAGTAAGTAGCAGAATTAGGATTTAAACTCAGGCTTGTATCATTCCAGAGTCTAGTACCATAACCACATATTATCCCATGAGGTAGCTCTCTTCTTTGTAAAATTCCAGGAATTTCCACATTTGCTGGTGTGTCGGAATATCCTGAATTCTTATCATGGACTAGAGGCCCGGTGCATGAAATTCGTGCAAGGGACTCGGCCCTCGCAGCCCCAGTTTCGTCCAGAAAGTCGTCGGCTGTTTGGTCTAGTTAGCATATTAGCTCTTTATTATATAGGATTGTCTCAGCTAAATATGGTGAGTTTTTCCATCACTTGATACTCTACCATCATTTTACCAGTTTACCATCTTGTTTGCTCTTTGGGGGTCATCCTTAACTTCATCCACCTTCCTCTTAGATCATGAACCCCCAAACAGATAAGTTCCCAGGAGTCATCTGCTCTGGCAGAACTCACAAACGGGCCAGTCTTTGTGGTCATGTCACATATACTATTTGTGCAATTTATGCCATTCTTCCTGCTGATCATACCTCCTGAATCTTTTTTCAGTGAGCTGCTGGGGCACTCTCCCATGCTTCTTAATGGGTATTTTGGGCAGAAGTTCAGGCAGTTCCTTTCATTTATCTTGGATAAATTTCATCTTACAAGATTCATTTAAACCATTTCTGCAAGTGCTTTCTTCAAGTCAGCTACCAATTTGGCACCAAGAAATATTAAAAAGTGTATAGGATTTGGAATCAGAGAACTTTGAATTTGGAGTGTAACTTGTCACATGTAAATTAGTAGATCTTGGGTAATTCCCATTAACTACTCTTGCCTCAGTTTTTCCACCTGTAAATTAGGGCAAATGGCATTAATTCTAGAAGACTGGGAACCCACTGAATTTTAAAAACTATATTTCTATTATTATTATAATCCCAAATATTTCAAGCCTTGCTAACCATCCATGACCCTAACCCAAAGTCATAAAACATATGACAATGTATGTTTTCTTAGCTTTTACTCCTGCTTACTCCTCAAGTCACTGCAATATGAGTACATTACGTTTATATTACTAATGTAACCTATTTTTTTCAAAGTATCCAATAATTTGCACTTATTTCTTAGAAATACTTGGTAATTGTTTACTGAGAAACTAGCAAATGAATATGAAATACCTATTTCTAAAAAAGCTTCTGGTGACCTTTAATATTTCTTTAAAATGTTCAGTAATACAGTTACATGTCACAAATGTTAACAGGGAATATAGCCTTCTGGAGATATAATCTTGGCATCATGCAAAGAGCCTGGTGTTTATAGCCCATCTCTTACCTAGTCAATGGAAGGGTCATCTCTACTTTGTAGGCTTCCTCTGGTGGTGGTGGTGGGGAGGGGGGGATTGGCAGCAGGGATGGGGAGTGTACAGCTGGCAGCCCTTGGTTGGAAATATGAGAAATTACAAGGGAACAGAAAAAATATAAGTTTTATTCCTGAACCAGCTCTTGTTCAGAATTTCACCTTGATAATACTGATCACTCTAACCATCTGAACTTCTAAATTCTGGGACCTTTTGCTAGCCTTGACGTTCAAAGTCATCCCAATCTTTCAGCATTTTATTGACTTCTCAGATTCTTCTGTGACAAGCTCTGATCACTTATATCTGCCTGAGCCTTGCAGAGAAGACTTCTGGATCTGCTGGTTGCCGCTGCTGACATCAGATGCCTGCCTAACGCTTAAGGCTTCCACAATCCCTTGGCCTAGAGTTTGAGCTGTAGATCAAACTCTTCTATTACCAGTGAGTAGAGAGCTGTACACTGTATTCTTGAAAGTCTCTGTTAGGTCTTCAATATGAGGAAAGTTCACAATAAAGCATTTTTTCCCTATGCTCAGACAATGGAAGCCTGCACAGCTGGTTAAAATGAGATATGATGCTAATGAGGCGGGCAACAAAACTGTAGTGAAGATGATAAATTTTGGAGTGAGACAGACCTGGGTTTGAATCCCAGTTTTTTCAATTATTGATATAATGTGGGGGCAAGATACTTCCTTCCTAAGCCTCAGTTTTATCACCTCTAAAATGGAGAGAGTAATTCCTATCTCAGAGGATTAGTGTAAAGATTCCATGAAGTAATGTATAATAATTTATTATAGTGTCTTGTGCATAATAAGCAATTGTTTTTAATTTGATGGCACCTGTTCTGCAAAATTCAGCCCAGCCTATCTGATCCCAAAACCCATGCTCTTTCTACTGTGTTAGGTGGTTTCAGTATATGACTTCAAATCTATCAGTTGGTTCACATGGTCTCCCTTCAGTGATAGACTGTCCATTGGATTTTTTTTTATTACAATGACTATATCGCTCATTTCTTAAAGTTCTAGTTCATTCTTTGTAAAATAGCTATTTTCAGTGTCTCATTTTCAATACCTTTTAACTATTTAATTTACTTGCTTTGTATGGCATTTTTATGAAGTTATTTGATTATCTGACTGCCAACAATCACTAGTGATAAATCAATTTTTGGATGTTTTTAGCTTTGGATTGAGAGTTCATTTTGAGAGGATCTTTGTGGGAATCATGTTTATTTTTGATTGAAGGTATCTGCCCATAAAAAGTAGTGGTATTTGCTTCTTCCAAGTGCTTCAGGGGTATTAGAAGCCTAGAACCCATCTTTGTGTGATATTCCAGCTTGGGGGTTTCAGGATCATATGAATAATATAAATGAGGGCCACAAATAAACATTTGGTACAAGTTGGTGGTTAAAAATTTCACGAAGATAATTTCTGAACTGTAAGCTGGTTTATGGAGACAAGCTATATCATCATCTCTCTTTGGGGATAGGCAGATTAGTTCTAGTTTATCCGTTTATTGCTGTGTTAATCTTCATGATTCTGTTTGCTTTTTTTCAAGTGAATAAATTCTGACTCTCCCCACCTTGTATAATAAGCACAAGACCCCATCTTCTATCACAATATGGGCATTAAAACTTAAGCCCTTAGGCTATTTACTGAGAATGGACATGCCTACCCTTGGTCAACTCAGGGCAGCTGCAGCATCAGCACACATGCTTACTAACTTGCTTTTAGTTTCTTCTTCATTTCTGACCCTTGACCTGTGAAGATTTCCCTTTCTCATATTCTAAGCCATGGATCTAACAGGATGTTTGTTGTAGTTTATCTAGCATTTATAAGCATTTTTAGAAGGAATTCCCCCCCCCCATCCCCCTGCTGCCCAAGAACATCTGCATAATATTGGAACCACAAGTTTTGCAATGGAAGACTCTCTTTCATTGCTCAAGACATCCAATCCTAACGCTTCCTTCACTGTGGACATCTCTACTGCAAGGATGGTACTTATACGAGTTGACTGGTCCTGGGATTGTTCTCTAACAACATGAGGGGTCTCTTTCAAGCTTTTGTGTCTTAACTATTTCCTGCCCATTAAGCATGAGTAACCCTTAAAGGGGGCTTTGTCATTTGGATTGAAACTATAAGGTATTAAGCAATATCCTAGGTGGTTTCCATTCCTCTCAATTTGTATGTTCCTACTCTCGGCAACATTTGCCCCCAAGAGAATAAGAGAAGTGTCTGATTACATGTGTAGGTGTTTCCTAAGAACATGAAAATCCCTACAGAATTGAAGTCTGAAGAGAAAGGAGATGCCTGCCTTTTCTGGGCCACACGAATTGTGGAAGGAGATCCACTTTTACTACTTTGGGTAATGAAAACTGATTTCCCATCAAAAAATGTTTGATCATTGCTATTGCTCAAGATCCCTAGGTCCTACTTCACCAAAACAAAAAAAAAATCCAAAAACTAGAATCATTTGCCAAACACAAATCAACTCACACACACTGCCACCTTCCTCCATTACTTTTGGTGCCGAAATGAGCTTCAGATCTTCTCAATAAAAGTCATCAGGTCTGTACAATCCAGACAGCCTCCCTTTGGCCTGGGAGGTGTGTCTGTTTTGTTTCATATCACCTCATTCTGCCGTAAATTGTGACTTCTGGGGCACGAGGGCAGCACAATTACTGAGCTCCTCCTTTAAGAGCTTAAGCTTCAGAAGTGAAGGAGCAACATGTTTGCTGATTGGCCAGAAGCCACAGGATTATTTTATTTTAACTAAAGATATATGAGGCATGGAGGAAAGAACATCAGCTTTGGAATCAGTCATAAATGAATTCCAGTCCCAGTTCCCTAACTCACTAACAGTGTGATATTTGGCAAGCTACTAAACTTCTCAGAGCCCCCTCAAATATACGAATTGGAATCAATTGCAAAGTGCAGAGAGCTGGTACTTGTGAAAGGCCTAATTTAGGTGCAACCTGGTATAATGGAGAAGACTATAGAGCTGGCCATCTAGATGTAGGTCCAAATTTTGGCTCTGCCCTTTCCTTTTGTCAAAAATGGAGACGACAATACCTACCACACAAAGTTATTGTGAGGATCAAAGTCAATGAGAAAATCTCTATGAACCACTTGGTCCACCATGTAAGCTTCTTTCTTGCTTTTGTTAGCACTGTCCTTGGGTCAGTGCATATCACTTCTAGCCCTTGCTCCCCCAGGGACCCAGTGATTTAACTCTGAGTGCCCTCTGGGCAGGAGGAGGCCAACTGCTCAGTTTTCCACCTAAGTAAGGTGACCCTTTCATTCTCCTTCCCTTGATTTTCCAGACAGAGGGGTTATTAGAAGCTGGGAATGGCTCCAGGCCAGCAGGCCACTTCCTGCCTACTACCTGGCCCTCCCACGGAGCTTTCCATCTTACAGCCTCTGGGGCTCTGACAACAGGGCCCAGGCAAGAGGTACTGGCTGAGCCCTCGACTTGGATTCCTGAGAGGCCTCTGGAATTTTCTGGAGACAGACTGGGCTCTGTCCGCAGCCCCAAGCCTGGAAAAGAGTGAACGGGTGCGTGGCACGCTGTTACTTTGAGCCTGCTCTCTCCCTGGGGCCTGTGGTTTTAAAGCTTTAATCGCTGAGATCAGAGCCGTTCTGTTTTATTACTGTGCCAGAAAGGGCCACCCCAGCCTAGGGCCGGTGGTGGAAGCTCCTTCTCGAGGCCTTGGCCTGGCCTTGAGAAATGATTGCTGCAGGGCCTTGAGCCTCCTGTGGGGTTTGCGTTTCCCTTCCTATGAAATCCTCCCTGTGCTCAGAAGGCCACTCCATGTTCCCATCTCTCCAGCTCTGCCTCTGGCTTCTTTAAAGGCTTCAGTGTTTCCTCAAATTATGGGACCCAGCTGCTCAGGGCCCTTTGTTCACTGTCTCCAGGATGACCTTTCAGATAATTCGTCCCCACTCACAGGGACTGAGCTTTGCTGGTATTTAGAATCAGAGCTTCCTTGGCTAATCGGAATTTATTATCCTCTTTGTTAGAGGACGCTGAGGTTCTTTTTCTCCATGGAGGGCTGTCTTCTGGGTGAGTGATACACGGGCTGGCCCTGGCTCTCTAATCCTGGCAAGCCTCGTCTTCAGGGGCCCCAGAGACTCTGTGTGTGTGTGTGTGTGTGTGTGTGGTGTCTATGCATGCTCACTTGGCCATGGAAAATAAAGGCTTTCAGAATTGTCTAGGATAAAGGAATAAGATTAGAGCAGAAGGAACATGGAGTTTTCTGTGGCTTGGCGATAAAGCTTTACTATGGCTGTTTAATTATTCTTGCAAATCTGATCCAATCTTGTTGATGGAATTTTTATGATGGTAAAATACGTATAACATAAAAATTACCATTTTAACCATTTTAAGTGGACAGTTCAGTGTCAATAAGTACCTTCACATTGTTGTGCAACCATAACCACCATCCACAGCCAAAACTTTTGTGTCGTCCCAAATTGAAACTCTGTACCCATCAAACAGTGACTTCCCATTCCTCTTCCCCCAGCCCTAGGAAATCGCCCTTTTACTTTCGTCTTATGAATTTGACCACTCTACATACCTCATATACATGGAATCACAGAGTATTTGTTGAGTAGTATTTCATTGTATGGATGCTGCCACATATTGTGTATCGTTCACTTGTTAATGGACATTTGGGTTGTTTCCACCTTTTGGCTATTGTGGATAATGTTGCTATGAACATTTGTGTATAAATACCTGCTCAGGTCAACTATTTTCAATTCTTTTGGGTCTATACCTAGAAGTGGAATTGCTGAATCACATGGTAATTTTATGTTTACTTTTTGAGTAGTCACTCTGCTGTTTTCCACATTGGCTGCACTACTAGTTACTGTTTTGTTTTGCTTTTATGACAGTCACCCTAAGGGGTGTGAAGTGTATACTCATTGAATTTTGAGGGTGATAAAAATGAGAGCAACTACAATACTGATCATTTATTAAAGTCATAGTACCAACCTTAAGTCCTCACCATGTCCCTGATGGTTCTTGGAAACTGTGACTAAAAGCAAAACAAAGTATAACGAAAACCATTTTACCTCAGGCTAAGTGATATAAGTAAGAGTTAGGGTCTTATGGCATATCTCTGGTCATAAAAACATCACCAAACTTCTAAATAAGACCCAAATATTAAACATTGACATAAATGTGAGCTCTACATATGTTTAAGAAACATCAAGAAAGCCAACTGATATAACATCAAGCAAGCCACCCCTCTTGCTCCAATGCAGAGTCTCCGGTGGCCAGAGTCTATCCAAGTGGCTCAGGGCAAAAGCAGGAACCCAATCTCAGGGCTCCCTTCTGTCCCCGGGCCACACGCACCCACCGCACACTCACTCAGACGGACCCTGTAGACACATGATGCACTTCACGTGCACATCTTTGGGATGTTGGAGGAAACCTGAGTCCCCTGGAGCAGACCCATGCAGACATGGGGGAAATATGCAAACTCCACAGAAAGTGGTCCCACCTGGGAACTGATTTTTTTTCTTATCAATGTTAAAACAATGAATGAAATTATGTTATTCAAGAGCCTGCTATGCTAAATATTTAACACAAATTATCTCATTGAATTTTTAAGACAACCCTATGTGGTTTGTTATTATCTCTATCTTACAGAAGGGAAAACTGAAACTCAGAAAAGTTATATAACTTGCTCAACATCAAAGAACTGAAGATGAGTGGAACTGGGGCTCAAGTATAGGGCCGTCAGAGTCCCACGTTCATGCTCTTTCCACCACACAACTTGTCTTCCGACCACCTGGCTGTGCTTAGACAGAAACTTGGGAACCCCCCACCCCCACCCATGAGTGCACGGCTAATTCCAAAAGGCTTTAAAATGCAAAGCCAAAGGCTTTGCATAAACGTGGAGCATTGGGATGCTGGCAGGTTTCCTGGAAAAAAATACACCCACATATACACACAAGCACATAAGTCACTGAAAATATAGTTACTCAGGAAACATGCCAAGCCCTCGTTGAGCCCCTACTAGGTGCAGTGTTGCTGTTCTAGATCCTGAGGCCACAGGAGTGAGTGAGTCGTGGTTCCTTCCTTCAGGGACCAGTTGGTGGATGTACACCTTCTCAGGTAATTACGGTACAGGGCTCGCGGACTGTGGCAGAGCAAGTAACTATGGCACAGTGTACAGGGTGTTGTGACTGAGGAACAGAGAAAAGGCCTGGGGAGCACAGATGGCGAGAATAATCAACTCCATCCTTAGGCACAGATCAAGAAAGAGTTCATATCAATTCATATTTCTATCAACTTGAATTGAATGATCTACAACATGATCAGTGAAGGAATGGTGTCAGCAGAAGGAACAGCAAATACACAGGCTCAGAGGAGGGAGGACATGTGGTCTATGTGAAGCGGAGCAAATATCTCAGTACAGCTGCAGCATAAGGGGCACGTTAAGGAGTGCAGAAACAAAATTAGAAGTATAAATGTGGGCTATCTCATTCACAGCCTTTCCTGTCCTACAAAATGTCTCCATTGATTGTGTAGTTAATGGGGATGAGTGATACACGGGGGCGGGGGGGGGGGGTTGGGGGGGGGGAGGCACAGAAAACGTTCTGTTCTAAGCATGACAGTGACCTGGTCACATTTGTGTTGTAGAAAATCACCTTTACATAACCTATGGTGGAAGCATTAATACTGCGGTGAGATGGGAGGTGAGATCTGAGTCTAGCAGGAGGGAGACGAAAGTGTAATCGCCCACATAAATTAATCGCTTTCTATGTGACAACACTGCTCCAAAACAGTACATGCATTACTCATTCCATTTCCATAACAACTCTATGAAAAGTGTAGTATTCTCTCATTTTACAGATGGAGAAACTGAGGTCAAATAGCTCTCCTAAGGTCACCTTGCACTAAGGCTGTGCCTAGCATTTTAACCAGGGCTGTCTTTAGTTCACAGCCCAAGGAAGACATGGCAGCTGAAATTAGGGCAGTCGGGCTAGGGAGAAAAGAGCTAATGGGTACCCAAAGTATTTGGAAAGTGGAAATAACTGGAAATGATGGTCTAGATTTAGGAAAGGAAGGACTGAGTCTTTGGAGAATTGTGTGATTGGTTCTGCCTTCTGCTGAGAGGAGGAGCACAGGAGAGTGGAGGGGAAAGGTGGTGGGTTCTGTTCTGGACAAGCTGCAAAGCCTGCAGAAATCTTATATTGATCAAAGAAGTCTTTTGAAATATGAATTTATATCCATTATCATTAATGATGAACCTTCCCTTGAAATGCCAGCCACTGACAGTGGCGCACATATGTAATATAGAAATAATTTACAAAATAGACAGTTATTCAAGGTACATTCTCAAGGATTTTTTTTTTTTACTGATATAAATGACTGATCAAAAAACTTTAGAAAATAATTTTATAATAGATTCAGAGAAATCAAGATTAAAATCATTTTCAATGACAAAGCATTGCCTAAAACATGCAGACTATATTTTGTGATATATGGTTTTCTTAACTACTTGGTCGATGTATACATAATGTGTTCTACTACTTGTGAGTAGATCTATTAGTATATGTTCAATGCTGGTGAATCTGTCCCATCCTCTTGATCCTCACTCTTAATGTCATTTCATTCCCTGGTCATATTTTACTAATTTCAACAATGTAACCTCCTTCTAGAATTAAGTCTGTAAATCCAATCTCTATAGAATCTCTGGAGAGATCTTTTAAAAATAGAATCTAACCATGTCATTTCATTGTTTAAAATATTTCAATGGCCCCATAACCCATAAGGCATTCGAAGCATCCAAAGCCTTGGGCAACTGTGACATTTCTTCTTCTCCCACTGCCAGCCTCAATGAGATATTTACAGTGATATACACCAGCCCTGCCATTTCACAGTACAGTGTTTTTCATGCCCTATATACCAATATTCTCTTTCTTATTGATCTGGAAACTACCTATGTATCCTCCCAAACCTTGATCTTGTCTCCTCTAAGAACTTTCCTCCAGTCCCCAGCAAAGTTGATTGTTATTTTCCTCATGTCTACCATATACTGATTACACAGCTGTTTAACACTGTAATAAAAAAATACACCTGATGTGTGTTTTGTCACTGACTGTGAGCTCCTTGAGGGTAAAGACTTGATTTGTGTATTTCTGTAACCCCTTATAATATGCCAAATACAAGAAATAGTTCAACAGTTGTTAGTGAGCTAAATGAAAGAATGATTATCTATCTATATATAAAAGCCTACATGACCCTTACAACCAGTCGACTGAACGACCGGTCACTATGACGACGCACTGGCCACCAGGGGGCAGACGCTCAATGCAGAAGCTGCCCACTGGTGGTCAGTGCACTCCTGTAGCCAACCTCCCATGGCTGGCCAACCTCCCGCAGTCCTTCCCCCTGGCCAGCTGGGCGAGGTAGCCCAGATTGGCCCCAATCTCCGGCCAGGCAGAGAGACCCCACCTGTGCATGAATTTGTGCACTGGGCCTCTAGTTTACTGTAAGAATTACATACATTTATGAATATGAAGAGTGCCTAACAATTAATAGGTGTTATGCAAGTATTTGCTTTATAAAAAATATATTTTTATTGATTTCAGAGAGAAAGGGAGAGGGAAAGAGATAGAAACATTAATAATGAGAGAGAATCATTGATCTGCTGCCTCCTGCACGCTTAATCCATTGAGCCAAATCAGCTAGTATTTTCTTTTTAAAAAAATTTCTGTGTAATTTCTTTCAATACTTCCTTCCAGTGGTTTTGTCATAAAAACAGATTAAAGGAAAGAAACATGCCTTTGTGTCCTTCATAAGCCCTAACAGAAGCACTCAGTCAACCTATTCACACATTCATTAAGCATTTGTGATCCCCATGGCCCAAATTTCTGCTAGTTTTCTTCCTAACTGTGCAGTAGGGCTCTCTTAATACATTCAGAAACCCCACCCCTCTGTAGCAAGGGTAGATTTGCTTTCTTTTCCCCACCAGCATTCCTGAAATCCTCTCACTTTCCTTTCTTTTTCAATGGTACTTTCAATCTCTTTTGAATCTCAGAGATCCTTTGCAATGGCATTAATCTTGACTGCAAAGGACTGTCACATTCTTTTGGTTTGGATTTATCTCTGTGAATTTTGCCCTAAATAATAATAATAATAATAATAATAATAATAATAATAATAAAGGAATGCATACTTCTACAGCTGAACACTGATGTTTGTTTTTCTTCTATGAGGCTGAACATTTATTGATGAATCCACATTGTACTGACAGCAACATCTTCAATAATTTCATGGTTTGTGTGGCAGTTGGTAACAGTGCATGCACGTGGGCAGGAAGAACTATGCAAATATCAATAATAATTATGCTTGGTGTATGCAAATTCCACCAGGTATTTTCAGAAATTAATCTTCCAAATTACTTTTGCACAATTCAGTAAAATTGAAATGTGCATTTAAATAACTGTAGAAAAATTTAAAAGCCATCTCCACTCATTTAAATCATCCAGTTAAGGTGCTATTATAAACAAAAGGATTGTAGATATTTCAGACACAGCAGCTATACTGTCAAAACAGAATCACAGAGCTCATGAGGGCTATGCTTTGCTTGTAGACAACTTGCCAGGGATGACATTGTTTAGATTATTTTGTTTGGTTTAAAAATTTATATTCCTCGAAAGTCATTACTAAAAGGAAGCATTATTATTGTATTTGTTCATATACTCATTTACCTATTCTTTATGTGTTGATATCTCCATTTATCTCAAGCCATCCACCCAAGTGCATGTTTATTAAGCATGACTATGTACCAGGGGCTGAGCTAGGTTTGACTTGAGCCTCCAGTCTAATGTGGGCCACAAATTTATATAGTTTAGCCATGTTGGGGTCTTTACATTTTCTCCATGACTTTAATGTCAACTGTAGCTTTGTATGAAAGCTGGATTTCTGGTGGGCAGAATTAGTGCATTACATAGGTAAAGCACTTTTGGTGTCTTCTTTTGTTTTCGAGCAGTTTTAAGTAATAAAATTATGACTGGAGCTTTAAATGCTGATAATGTCCCTAGGTTTCTCTGACTTCCTTGAATACTTGGAATACGGTTCTCAGGGAAAGAAAGGATCATTGAATGAAAGGATACAGGATAGAAAAGTACACAGGTCCTGCCCACAAGCAGCTGCCATCTCCAAGACAAGTGGGGTAAGGAGCAGTAAGCCAATTAGTAATGCTCATGATTAGAGCACTGTAACCACAGACCATGACATCCTTTCTCCAGGAAGGATCAGGATGCTTTCAGGAGGTCCTTGCGTTGTGCGTTGGGAATGGGTTTTACAAAGAAGGTGGTGGACACAGCTTTGGAAGTGGGAATGCTCCAAGGCTTTGACCTTGGCTCAACAGC
Organism: Myotis myotis; assembly: GCF_014108235.1. Lineage (NCBI taxonomy): Eukaryota > Metazoa > Chordata > Mammalia > Chiroptera > Vespertilionidae > Myotis > Myotis myotis. Next base: position 19,830,267 of record NW_023416316.1, read on the forward strand.
TATCCGACTGTCAGGTCTTGACAATTCGCCACATCAGTAAAATGGGGATGGTAACACCAACCTCAAAGACTTTGGGGAGGACTTAGCTTATGTTGGCCAACGTGCTCATTTTTATATTGAGCAGGGGATCCTTGTAAAGGAGATGGCCCAGGGCAAAGGCACAGAAGTAGTAGGAAGTCATATTTGAACAGCAATGAGGAAGCCAGTTTGCCTAAAACTTGGGATTCCTCTATAGAAAACCAGTAACTACAAATATAGAGGCAGTAACTACAAATGTGCCATTTGTCTGTTTAGTGACCTTGAATTTGTGACGTAACTGTTTGGATTTTTAATTGCCTATCTCTAAAATGGGTCAAGCCAACATGCTGCCCCAAGTGGTGGGAGGCTAAGATGCAGACATGTCTGCAGTTAAGGACTTTCTGTTTTTCTTCTGATCGATGTTATCTATTCATTTGATTGTCTCTGGATGATTTGGTTTCTGTTCAGGAAACTGGTAAAAGTACACACTTCTTTGGTCACGTGTTCTAAGTCAGCTAAGATGTGTTAATACCTCCATTTGAAATGTGATGTATCAAATGCACACTTTTGATCTAGAACATAGGTCCAAAATATCCTCTTTGTTTTGTTTTTATTGTGATGTTATAAGCCAGATTACAGCATGCTCGCTTTTTGTTTGTTTGTTTTATTTTGAGAGAAACATTAAAACTATCCCTTCAAATAAATTAGCAATCTTATTGTCATTGACTCATTTGATGGACACAATTTATTCTCATCCTAACAGATACAATCTGGTTCTCAGATTAGACAATCTATTTTGTCTCCCTACACTGTAGAATGCTATTAGCTTTTCTTTTCTGGTCTCACATGACTACATCTGTGATCCTACAAATGGCATACTGATAACAGAAGTCAAAACAAGTAGAATGGTAGAGAAAGAAAGTAGGAAACACAGAAAGAGAGAACAGTGTCTTTCTCATCTTTCAACTCATTCATTCAACAATTATCAGGTACCTGTAGGTGACTGGTATTGTGTAGGAGTCCAAAAGAATGCTCAAAGAGATGTCAGAGGGACTTGGCAGCTGGGAGAGAGAGGTGGTGAATAGCACCAATAGTCAGTGTTTTGAGGTAGGATGTTCAGATGCTCCAGAAGCATTAGGGAGAGAATGACTAATTAGGCCTGAAAGTCACGTATGCTGGGAAGGCCTCACGGAGGAGGCGATATTTGACTGGATCACAAACACAAGAAAGAAGATAGGTTAACGGTATTCCAGGCAGGGGGTACTATTACCTCAATGATTCAAATACAAGGCAGACAAAGGTTAGGCCATAGAAAGGTATAAAACTTTAAGGGTATCGGAGAAGGAAACAGCATATTTCATAAAGGGGGGAAAAAAGAGACACCTCAAGGAGAAAGCGGTATTTAAAAGAGCCTGTGACATTTCAGGAGGCACAGAGGGGGCTAGCAAGGGCATTGCAGATAGAGGGAATAGCATGAACAATGGCTTGGAGGTAGGAAAGCTCAAGAGGGTACAGGGAGCATGGAAGAGTCACGTATGCTCTGAGTACTAGCTGCATGCAGTTAGGACTGGGAATGTCAGGTGGTGTTCATGGGTGGAGAGCTCCAAATGTTGATATGAAGGCTTGGCGTCTATTTCTATTATTTGGTAGGAGGCACTGAAATTTTGATTTGGGGAAATGAAAGGTCATTCAATTTAATTCCTCCAATATTTTCTGAGCCCCTGCTCTGAGCCAGGTACAGTGGCAGGATCTAGGGACATACAATGAATTAGACATGGTTCTTGCCTTCTTGCATCTTCCATTAAAATATATTTATGTCTATGCCAATGCCTATATCTGTGTCTACACCCACACCTATATCTATATCTGCATTCATAGTTCCATGATTTTCTGTCTGTACCTGTATCCAGATATATAGCTACTAGAGGCCTGGTGCACAGAATTCATGCACTGGGTGGGGGGAAGGGGCACATGTCCCTCAGCCAGGCCTGCACCCTCTTGCAGTCTGGAAGCCCTAGAAGGATATCCGACTGACAGCTTAGGCCCAGGAAGCAGACCTAAGCTGGCAGTCAGACATCCTTAGCACTGCTGGGGAGACAGGAGAGTCTCCCACCACTGCCGCTGCACTGAGCCCAACTCAGGGCTTCTGGCTGAGCGGTGCTCCCCCTGTGGGAGCTCACTGACCACCAAGGGGCAGCTCCTGTGTTGAGCGTCTAACCCCCCTGGTGGTCAGTGCACGTCATAGCAACCGGTTGTTCCCCTGTTCAGTCTATTTGCATATTAGTCTTTTATTATAGAGGATGGAGAGATTAAGCTTGACAGTGTTGTGTCAGGTGGGTTGAAACAGAGGAGGTGAGATGTGGGGGTGTGAATAAGCATCTGACACCGGAGTTAGAAGGCCCTGCACTAGTCCAGGTGGGAGGGCATGAACAAGAGGACCATATAGTGTGGCAAGAAGAGCACTGTATTTGGAGCCTAAGAAACTTGATTTTGAATCCATCCTCTAGCACAAACTTTTTTGCAAATTTATCCAAGTCATTTCCTCAGCCTTATTCTCCTTATCCATAAAAAAAAAGGAATAATGACATTTAGGATAATGACATGAGATTAAAGGTGATATATGAAGTGCTTGGCACTGGTTGGCATCAGCGGTTGGCAATGGCAATGTCTGTGATAAAGAGGCTGCAGTGGCTTTGGCTTGCCACTCTCTGCTCAGGAAAAAAGTAGGTATTCTATCCCAGGAATTGAGGCAGGTTCAGTGGCTCCCAGCAGAGAATAAGGATGCGGCTTTGATTGAGCTGCCCTTTGTCCTCGATGCTCCGTGCCCCAGGTAAGGAGCAGATATTCCTTGCTTGGCTGGCAGAACCAGGCTCACCTTGGGAGGCCCTTTCATGGGCTGCTCTTCCCAATCCACCAATGAACCCACTGACTCGGAGCCTCTGCGAGGCTCTGGCAGTGAGCAGGGTGGCAGCTGCCACCAGGCCAGGTTGCTCCATCTCCAGCAAACATTTACAGTGGCCCGGTGCCTGCTGCTCCTTCCCTGACACACAGGAAGCTGAGAGCTGGGCCAGCGAGTGGCAGCCAGGATGATGCTGCCAGCGAGCACAAGCAGGAGTCAGGCTGGCTCCTAGCTGCTGGAGGCTCCTCCGCTGTCAGCCCCACAGCTGGGGACACAGCTCCTCCCAGGAGCTCACCTGAAGGAACGGCATGGGCCCTGGCTTCTTCTGTCAGGTGGCTTCCAGGGATGATGGTGCCATGGTGAACAAGGAGGAAGCCAGGGTACAATGAGGGGACCTGCAGAATGTGCCCAAAGGCAGATTCCGTTGGGGTTCGTTCCTCTTTGTCCAGGATTGAGCCTTATCTCTATGATCGTTAGCATTCATTAGCAGTTGTGTGCTCATAGGAGTTTACCAACCAACTCCTGAAGGAAGGAAGAAAAAGACGAAGGAAAGGAGAACACAAGTGAGAAGGGATGGAAGGATGGGAAGGAAGGAGGGAGGGAAGGAGGAAGAAAGAAAAGGAACGCCGTGATTTGTAGTTTTTGATGATTTCCATGGTATAAAAACTCCCACCGCAGAAAACTGCAAGGCACCAACACGATCTCTCTGAATGTGATGTTGAAGAGATGTACAGTTGCACAGTATTCACAGTATTTCCACCACTGATAGCTGCGATACAAATAATATCAAGAGTATACTAGCAGACCATAGTAAAAGATATTAAACTAGTTAGGAGGTGAGGAATTTTGAGCTCACATTATCTTTATTCTTAATATAATTGATCTTATTATACCATTATATAGTTTAACTTTTAATGATGGCTGCATTTGACAAATAGCTCACAAGATTCCTGATTTTTTTTTCCCCCCCAAAGCTTCTCTATTTTACCTTCTCTGAAGATTAAGCCTCCAGTCTCTTGATTTCATTTGAGAAGGAAGACTGCCTGGCTGATTGGTATGTGGCAGGGAATCCGGGGGTCTGATTGTTTTTGGTTTTGTTTCTTTAAAGTTACTGAGGTGGAGTGCACATAAAATAAAAGCAACCATTGTGTAGTGAACCATGCAATGGTATTTAGTACATTCACAACGTGTACAACCACCACTTCTGTCCCGTTCCAAAACATTTCTGCCATTCCCAAAGAAAACTCCTGTGTTCGTTTCCCAGGGCTGCCATCACAAGTATCAGATTCGGGGGCTTAAAAAACAGAAAGCTACTTCCTCACAGCTCTGGAGGCTAGAAATCTGAGACCATGATGTCAGCAGCATTGGTTTCTGAGGCCCGGGGGGGCGTGTGCAGGCCTCTGTCCTTAGCTTGCAGATAGCCCTCTTCCTGTGTCTTCACGTGGCCTCCCCTCTGTATGGATGTGTTCTTATAAAGATACTGGGCATACTGGATCAGGACCCACCTCAATAACCTCATTTAAACTGAATCACCTCTTTAAAGACCCTGTCTCCACATTCAGCTATATTATGAAGCACTGGAGATTAGGATTTCCGTATATAAATTTGGGGGGTTACAATCAGCCCATAACAATTCTATACCCAGGAAGCAGTTTCTCTCTAGTCCCTATTCCCCTCAGGCTCCGGCGATCAACAATCTACCTGTGTGCTGTGCCTATGAATTCACCTGTTCTGGTTATTTCATACACATGAAATGGACCTTTTGTGTCTGGCTTCTTTCACTTAGCATAACATTTTCATTTTCATGGGAGTATGCGATTTAGAGGAATATCATTACTCAGATGTGATATAGTTTAAAAAATGAGACCTAGTGGTCTAAAAAGCTACCAAGAACAACTGCTCCAAAGTTATTAAGGGATTCTCTTGGGGATCCACAAAACTGACCAATAGCTGGCAGATAATCTTGCCTCCTATTTACAAACCCAGAGGCAAGAAGACTGATGAAGAAATCACAGAAATAGTTGAGGCAACTCAGTTGTTAGAGACTAGAGAGAGGGCCATGGGAGGAAGAGGAGAAGGTTTCATTAAAGTGATTAGAAAATGCATATCACCGCCAAAAGCTTAAATATCACAGATTTGAAAAGTATATGAAAGTATAATGTAAAGAAAATTACATATCACTTCTGATAAGGTAACATAAATTCTGTAAACATTTTGACATATCTATGTTGTTATCAAAGAATAACACATATCAAGAAAAGTACACAAGTGATGTTATTTTAGAAAGTCAACACGCCATGAATCCCCCACTCATACCCTGGTATGTAAATTACCAGTTCTCTAGGAGTCTTTCTCACGCTTCTCCTACTAAACGTAATAATTGCTAGTTTGGACCTATTTTTAAGCTTTGTATAAAAAGAATAACATTATATACTCTTTCATTTTTTGGCATATTTTCCCTTACATTCTGTGAAATGATCCATATAGTTCTGTGAAATAGTTGCTCTTTCATTTCTTACTATTCTATTGTATGAAAATAATACAAATTTTTAATTGATCTTATTCTTTTTAAAAAATACATTTTATTGCCGAAACCGGTTTGGCTCAGTGGATAGAGCGTCGGCCTGCGGACTGAAAGGTCCCGGGTTCGGTTCCGGTCAAGGGCATGTACCTGGGTTGCGGGCACATCCCCAGTAGGAGATGTGCAGAAGGCGGCTGATTGATGTTTCTCTCTCATCGATGTTTCTAACTCTCTATCTTTCTCCCTTCCTCTCTGTAAAAAATCAATAAAATATATTAAAAAAAATACATTTTATTGATTTTTTACAGAGAGGAAGGGATAGGGATAGAGAGTCAGAAACATCGATCAGCCGCCTCCTGCACTCCCCACTGGGTATGTGCCCGCAACCAAGGTACATGCCCTTGATCGGAATCAAACCCGGGACCCCTGAGTCCACAGGCCGACACTCTATCCACTGAGCCAAACCAGTCAGGGCTAATTGATCTTATTCTTGATGGGCATTTGGGATACTATTGCAACGTTCCTATGAACAATTTTATTCTTATTTTTTGTGCTCATGTCACACTGACAATTCTGTATCCGAGAGGGTGAGTCCGCCAAAACTTTGCTTCTTGGGTTAAGTATTTATCTAGAAGTGGAATTGCTGGCCATACAGGACATATGTTCAGGGTTAGTAGATCTTCGTTAAAGAGTTTTCCACATTGGTTGTACCACTGTACACTCTTACTGGCTGTATGAAGGTTCAAGTTACTCCACGTCCTCACCAATACTTGGTGATACCAATTAACTTAAGTTCATCGTACTGATGAGTGCTATATTTAGTGATGCATAATTGGGCTTTTACTGGTAGTTTCCATCTCCCTTATGATTTACAATGGTAAGTTTTTCACACATTTATTCACCATGTAAATGTTTTCTTTTGGAAAGTCCCTGATCATCATTTGCTTATTTGTTATTGGTTCTTTCTTTTTCTTATTGTTTAGTTAAAAATTCTTTATATATTCTGGATGAGTCCTTTATCATAGGTATATGATACATGATTTACATATTATATAACATTGCATGTATCTTTTATATTTTATGAAATGTTATTGCAAATATCCCAATCTGAAACTTTCTTTTCATGAGTAGAAGCTATAAATTTTACCATAGGTCAATTTATCAATCTTTTCTATGATTAGTGCCATTTATTTTCAGTTTAAATAATCCTTACCTACTCCATGATAATATCCTACATTATTGTCTAAAAGTTCTACTACTCTTAATTTCATATGAAGCCTAAGATCTATTAATCTTTATATCTGGTACAATGTAGAGGTCCATAGGAATAGCCAGTTGATCCAGCACCATTTATTGAAAAGACCACTCTTTTTCTCAGCTGTGGAACCTTTGTCATAAATCAAGAAATTGTGTATGTGTGGTATTGTTTCTAGACTTTTTACTCTATTCTATTCATTTATTTTTCTATCTTTAATAGCATGTGTCTTATTCAAGCCTTCATATCTAGCAGAATAAATCCTTTAACGGTTTTCTTATTCAAGTTTTTTTTTTTTTTCTATTCCAAGCTATTTGTATTTTCAAAAATATTCTACATTGATTTTGTCAATTTCCTCAAGAAAACTTGCTGGGACTTTGCTAAAAACTAGTTTGTTTTTGTTCAAAATTCATGAGCAGGTTTTGAAATTTAGCAAATCTTCCTTCTGCCTTATATTAAGATAATGACATGGTCATTCTCCTGGTGGTGAATTGCACAGATTGGTGTTTGTAAGGTATACTGACCTTCTATTCCTGAAACAAACACAATTTAATCATGATGCACTATTATTTTATGTTAATTTGCTAATACATTACGAGCTCAGTCACAGAACGAATTAAACTCGTTAAGTCAAGGCCCCACTGTACTTTGTTTAGCATTTTACATACATACTTGTAAGAGAAATTGGGCTATGGTTTTAGTTACAGATAATATTCTTGTCAGATTTTGTATCAGGATTATGATGACTTCATAATGACTTGGAAATATTTCCTGTTTTTTTAGTCTCTGAATTTTTATAAAATAATATTGTATGATTATTTTCTTATTTATAAAAATACACAGGTGAAGTCACTTGGGTCTGCAGAATTCCCTATTAGAAGACTATTAACTATACACTAGAGGCCCGGTGCACAAATTCGTGCACAGGTGGGTCCCTCAGGGTGGCCTGCAGAGATTGGGCCCCAGCTCATGGCCCCAGCCTCGCAGCTCCAATTCGCATCCCCAGCCTTGCAACTCTGAAGCCCCACCTGGCACCCCACCTTGGCCTGGTGCCACCCCCTCACCTGCTCCACCATCCCGCCTGCAGGGTGATCGATCAAGGCCGGGCCCCCAGCCCGGCTCCTCCAGCGCCTAGGAGCCGGGTGGCAGCCCCGCCCCCACCCCCCAGTCGCCTTCTGTGGGGTGATTGGCGGGGTGATTGGGCCCCAGCTCACACCCGCCTTGGCCTAGTGCCACCCTTTCACCTGCTCCACCATCCTGCTGTGATCCCACTCTCATCGGGGCCCATCGGGGCTGGCAGCACCTCCACTGCCGCCCACTGCCAACACCATGCTGCCGACACCTGCCATCTTCCACACCGCCCCCTGGTGGTCTGTGCACATCATAGTAAGCAGTCAAACTCCCTGTCTCTGGTCAAAATCTCTGTCAAAAGACCGCCTGAGGGGACAATTTGCATATTAGGCTTTTATTATATAGGATTGAATTTCCTTAGACTATTCAGTTTTTTTTAGATTCTTCTTAAGTTAATTTTGGTGAATTGTATTATTCTAAATATCTATTAATTTTTTTAAAGTATATTTTTATTGACTTCAGAGAGAAAGGGAGAGGGAGAGAGAGATAGGAACATCAATGATGAGAGGAAATCATTGATTGTCTGCCTCCTGCATGCCCCTCAATGGGTATTGAGCTCACAACCTGGGCATGTGCCCTGATGGGGAATCAAACCTTGACCTCCTGTTCAGAGGTTGACACTCAACCACTGAGCCACGCCGGTCAGGTGATATTTATTAATGTTATCTGAATTTCAAACATATTGATCAAGTCTTTCATAATAATCTTATCTTTTTAAGACTTATAGTTTATAATCATATCCTCTTTTAATTTCCAATTTTGATAACATTTTCTATTCCTTTTTTCATTTCATTAATCTTGTCAGGAATTTTTAAATACTGGTAATTTTTTTCCAAATAATAAACATTTTCTTTTGATTTTTTTATTGCTTATTTTTTATAAGTTAATATGTTCTGTTCTTTAAAATAATATACTTCATCTTTCTTTTATATTTATTTTCTCTTTTTTCTCTAAGTTCTTGAAATGGGTACTTAAAAGATTGTTTTCAGCCTTTCTTCTTTTCTATTATGTGCATTTAAAGCAATCAATTTCCTTCTAAGAACAGCTTAAGCTGTATTTCATATATTCTGCCATGTGGTGTTTATATTATCATGTTGTTCAATATATGTATTTTCTAATTTTCATTGAGATTTCTTTATTAGTTTATGGGTACTTTTGATAGCTTCTAGAGTAAAAAAATTAGTTTATTTATTTCCACTCTTTCTTATACAATGCTAAAACCATGAAAAGTCACAACTTGTTGGTAAAACTTGGGGTCCTGTAAACTTTTATATGTAATAATTTATGTGAGATTAAAAATTTTATTTATTAATTTTGAAAGAGAGAGAGAGACAGACATGATTTATTTGGGACAATTTTATTGGGACAATGCTCTAACCAACTGAGCTAGGGCTATTTGGGATATTTTTAAAAAATAATGTTTTAAAATTTTTCTTTGTATTAAACACTATAAGAGTGCTTTTACTTTTCTAGGTGATTGAACTTTAATTATATTTCCTTGTTACTGATTTCCAGTTTTATTGCACTCAAAATAGAACTGACCCGTAAAATCTCAACAATTTATTTCGTTCTTCTTGGAGGATTATAATTAACATTTGTAAATGTTTCATAAACCTGTGGAAAGAGTTGCATTTGCTATTTGTAGACTTAGATTTCTATATTTGGCTATCAGGAAAACAATCCCATAAATTAGATGATGTATATTTCATTTTAAAATTTCTATCAATTTATTCTTAAATTTCTAACTATTATTACTTGGTATTTTTTAGTACTTTATTGTCAAATTCATAAGAGCCATAGCTCCTATACCTTTATCTTGGTTTATGCACTGCATCAATAACAAGATGGTTTTTCCATCTTTTAAAGGATTTTGGCTTTGATCTCTACTGTATTTTAACATTCTATCCCTAGGGAGTTTTTTTAATTTGCATTTGTCTGATATTGGACTGACAATCTTTTAAATTGTAACCCTTCAAAAATACTTTTATTTATGCATATCTAATGGTTATAGTCGGAGTGGTTTTCTTACCAATGTTGAGGAGTTTTTTTATCTCAATAAGAGAATTATCTCAATTACAGCTATAATCACAACTGTTCTGTTTTGTCTTACTTTTGTTACCTTGATTTATATTTTATATTTTTAATAATTTCTCCTTCTATATTATGCACATATGTAGAATAATTTTTAAAAATATATTTTATTGATTTTTTACAGAGAGGAAGGGAGAGGGATAGAGGGTTAGAAACATCGATGAGAGAGAAACATCTATCAGTTGCCTCCTGCACACCCCCTACTGTGGATGTGCCCGCAATGAAGGTACATGCCCTTGACCAGAATCGAACCTGGGACCCTTGAGTCCGCAGGCCGACACTCTATCCACTGAGCCAAATCGGTTAGGGCAAAATAGTTTTTTTTTTTAAATTTCCACTCTATTAAATAAGGAAATTAGCATGCTTTAATTTCCTTTCCCTCTTCCCCACTATTTTTTTTAATTTAGTTGGTATAACCTAGAATGTTGGGTCCATATTATTATAATTCTAATTTGGCTTTGATTTTTAACAATAATTCAATGCTTTTATTTTTTATTTACTGTACAAACATTTTGTATTTATAACAAAAGTTAGAAGATAAAAATATTCATCCTCAAACTTTTTTATTTAAAAATACAAATAAGGTTAACTATTTTGTCATAACTATTATTTTGTGTGAAATAGGAATCAAACTTAAATGTTTTCTCAATTATTTAGTTAGTTTATATAACATTGGAGTCATCATCCTTACCATATATTATATTCTTATATGTGCTTTTCTATGCCTAACTATTACACTGCAGTACCTCACAATAACACAAACTAATACCAAATAATAGCTCCCTTTCAGGACTTCCCAACTCCTTGATTCATATCCAAGATATAGGCTAGGATAGAATAATAATTATTATTATAACTATATGACAGGTCCTGTTTAAGCATTTCACATATATGAACACCTTTAATCCTCATAATAACTCTAAGTAGGTAGGTACTATTATTATAATTATAGATGGTAAAACGGAGGCACAGAGAAATCTGGAAGGTCACCTAATTAGTGGGAGATCCAAGATTTGAAGGGCAGCCTGGTTCCTGAGACCACTCTCCTAAGCACCCCACTGAGCTCCCTCTCTACTTGCCTCACAACTAGACCGTGGTTCCCACCTGCATTGTTGGGTTCTTCCAGGTGCCATCCTGATTTTACTGCTTTACTTGTAGGGACTGCATTTCCCAGCCTACTCTGCCTGCCTCCCCTCAATGCACTGAGATGGACAAGATGGGTGAATGGATAAACACAGAGGAAGGAATCTAATGTTGCCTGAGTCTTAATACAGCGCAGAGCAGGAAGAGAGCGAGTCCCTGGACATTTCCTGTTTACTTGAGATCTTGAGTCTCTCATTCTAAATAAGACTATGGAGAAGAAGACACAAAGTATCTTCCGACTTAATTTTAGACCTTATTTATTTTTAATTTTAATTTTTTTGCAGGAAGCAATCTGATCTGTGCCATGCTCTGGAACCTGGACATGTTTTCCTCAATCCATCTGTTTGTACCTTACAGTGTCAATATATTTCATATTTATCCATTATTTCTTAGCTTCAGCTTTTAAGGCTGGTTGGAGTTTTGTTTTCTGTAATTGTCTCTATGAGTATGTTTGCAAAAGCTGTTAGTCAACATTTTAAATTCCAAGCAGGTTGTCCCTAATTTCTTTTTCTCTGTTTGCTTTAGTAAAGTTTTTCCAAAAATAGGCTCTTCTCCTGAAACTTGAGTGATGTTTTCTTCCTTTATTTTGCAGCATCTTTTCACTGTCAACATTTTTGTTCTATCTCTGTTCAATCAAGCAGAAAGAGGACACATTGTACACAAGACTGATCTCTTGTAAACAGGATGGGTGGATCCTTCTTGATTTTCCCTCATCTGTTTTTCCCTTCATTGCTTGGCTTTTAGAAGTCCCCTCTCAGATCCTAGGTTGGAGGGCTAGCCACTTTTCTAGTTCTCCCCTGTGGTTCTCAGAGCAGGGAAGGTGGGGGCGTTAGCATGGGCCATCCTTTCGGGAACTTCATCTCTGTGTTTGATGCTCCTGCTGTGCCCAGAACTAGATGTTTCCCCTCCTGGCTAATACAGAGGCTCATATGCCCCTCCTGCCTCCTGTCTTGTACCATTGCCATGACCCATGGAGGCCTCGTCACTGTTGGACTGTTCTCTTTGGTAGCACCTCTGCAAACCCACACTGGGATGCTGTTCAAGCTGTTACCGAACTCAAGAGGTTTGCCACCTGGGGTTCTCTGTTAAAAAATAAGATGTGGCTGTTCCAAGGTAGTTTTATTTATTTTCAGCAAGGAAAGCAGATAAGAAAATTAAGGCCAAAGCTCTGCCTCTGGGAAGAAAGGTTTTGCCATTGCTTAGATACACTATTTAGTCAGTGACGTGTTGTTTTTTCTTTGCAGTTGCTCATACTTACCCAGTTGAGTTCTTGTCAAACTCATGTTGTTTACAGCTGGTCTGCAAAATACTGTGCTACCCATTTTAACATTTCGCAAGAATACAACTTAGTAAGAATGGCTCAGACCTGGAGACCCTTGTCCGATCTCACAAAGCTGCAGACGGGTTCCCAGGGCAGTGTTTCTTCTCTATGCCATCACCTGCCTGCCTTTGCCCTCAGTTCTCCTCCTCTAACTAAGAGAGCGTCTGCCAGGGTTTCCCACTGTTGCTTGGTATCTTCCGCTCTGGTCCAACTCTACTCTTCCTATGAGAAAGTCCTCAAAGTTCAAGGAATGTGGCCAGTAACTTTCCTGACTTCTCAGTACCAGTGCAGAGTTGTCAGAATTTTTCTATTCCTTTGTTACTTTGGTCACATCAATGAAAGGCTAGGAGGGTGCCTTTCAAGTTACCACTTCCACTGAAGTCTTTAACTCATATTCATTATTTTGGGGGCGTTGTGCCAGGCAGTTTCACTTACGTGGTCTCATTTAATTCACCAAATATCCCTTTAAGATATTTTATCAACATCCCATTTTACAGGCAAGTAAACTGAGGTTCAGAGGACCGTGTTAATTTGTTTAAGTTTGTACAGGTAGTTTTCAATGAATCCTGTAGGAAGCAGAACCAGTTTTCCTAATAAAGTGCTGCTTTTTTCTACTCCTCTGCCTTATCTCCAGCTAATTATCATGCCTGGGAAAGGTACCCAGGAGCCCAGGTCCAACCTTTGGTGGCATGTGCTTTTGCCACTTTCTTGCTGTGTGACCTTGGACCCGTTATTCAGTTTTTGCTGTGGAATAATATATTTCTTTTTAGATTTTGATGATAGAATACATGTCAGGGGTTTCAAACTCAAATGCCTTTAGGAACATGGCAGGTGGCATAAATATTTTAGGTGGCCTCGTGTAAGACTGTAAGGATTGATGGGGACTGTGAAACCCAAAGAGGACTTGTTCTCCTGGAGACATCAAATTTGTTCAGAGTCACTGGGCTGACTGTATGCCCACCAGAAGGGCTAATGATATATAAAGGAAAAGGACCAAGTGCTGTCAAAGATGTGGTACAACTGAAATTCTCATAGACTGCTGGTGGGAATGTAAATTGCACAATCATTTTGCAAAACACACATTCTTTGGCCCATTTCCACTGCTGAGTGTACACTCAAACCAAATGAGTAAAGCTGCCCACACGAAGATGTGTTCAAGAACGTTCACAGCAGGACGATTCGTAACAGCCCCAAACTGGAAACTACCGTGGCTACTATAATCAGTCAGTACATTGTGGCATATTAACACATGGAAAAATACAGAGCAATGAGAAATGAAGACACAACAGCTACCTGCAACAATACGGACACAATTTTTGAATACAGTGGGGCCTTGACTTACGAGTTTAATTCGTTCCATGACGGAGCTCGTAACTCAAATTACTTGTATGTCAAATCAAAAAGTGAACGAGTGAGACATGTGATGCTGGGCTGATGTTGTGGCGTTCACTGTGACGTTCGCCGCGCCAACTAGCGGTGGGGTATCTGAAGCTGGCTCGTAACCCGAATTTTAGCTCGCAACTCAAAGCAAAAAATCGGCCGAGAGACGGATTGTATCTCGAAAAACTAGCTAGTCGGGACACTCGCAAGTCAAGGCCCCACTGTACAAGGTTGAGCAACAGAAGCCAAATGTCAATAAGTAGCGAAGAGTAATTCATGTCATTGCAGCCAGGATAGAAGCTAATGACTAGAAGGGAGTCTGAGAGGGATTTCTGGGGTGATTCGACTGGGCTGATCTTTTTACTGGCGTTCACTTTGTGAAAATCACGGAGCTCTACTCCAATGGTTGTGTACTTCTTTCTATGTATGTTATACTTGGATATACAAATTTAAAAATGACAATAATTCCAAACTCTTCCCCCAAACAGAAGCCCTAGACTAGAGATTAAAAATGGTGGCAGAGTAAGTGGATGCTGCATGAACATGCTCCCAGGAACAAACTGGTATTACAACTAAAATACAGAAAAACTCCCCAAATAATCAACAGAAAATTCACAGGAGAGAACCCTGAAAGTGGAGACCACATAGAGACTGGTAGGAGGGGCGGAGACGTGAAAGGGCTGGCCTGGTGCCCAGAGACAGCAATTGAAGTCCCGGAGAGATATCTCAGCTGTGGGGTGTGCCACTGAGAACTCTGGAATCTAATCCCCAACTGGGCCCCCCAGCAGAGAGCACCAAAACTGAGGAGGTTACCCACATCTGACTGTGAAAAGTGTTGTGCCCAGATTTCATGATTCCCAAGAACCCACAGGGAGCCAGCGAGTCCGATGCAAAAGCAAAGAGTCATTCATTTCAAACCTAGGTTTGGCTCCCCTGCCACACTCACCGATGCAACGGTAAGCTCCAGTGGCCGAGAGAGAGAAAACTCTGTGTGGAGAGAGCTTTTATAGGGGGTTGGGGTAAGGGGAGGAGAAAAGACTGTGGGCCCTGCCGATTGGCCAGGCGCGAGTCGGTGTCTCATTACACAGGATGTGGTCATAGTGATGGCGTGCACTTCCCTTGACTATCTTCCGGGAAGAAGCTTGCTGAGCACATGGCCAAGTTAAGATGGAGGGCATAGCCCTTACCCTGGGGCAAGGTGGAGGGCGTAGCCCTTATCCTGGGGCAAGGTGGAGGGCGTAGTCCTCGCCCTTTCAAAAAGCAGTGGGGTGCTTGTCTGCCAGGGAGTGGCTGCTGAAAAATCAGGCACCTTCTTAATGGGTCAATGCACAAAATTCCCTGTGGAGCCAACCACCTTGTGCTCCAGCAGAGGGAAGGTGAAGCAGACTGGAGCTGTGAGAGCAGAAGCCAGGGCTGGGGGACTCAGGGAATAGAGCTCAGAAGGCAGACAACGCAAGTTTCCTGGGCTGAGTCATTCCCTCACCCAGCAGAGGACATATTTCCCACATAGACAGCTGCCTTGCCCAGGGGAAGGGGGGGGGGGGAGAGTTGTCACACCCTATTGGAAAACACCTTGCCCTGAGGCCACTTAAGAGATTAACATAACAATTAGCCTCCAGGCAGAAGCAACTGCCCCACCCTGTTGAAAAAACTCTCGCCACACCTGAGGATGATTGCCTGGGGGGCAATTCAAGTCAGAAGCCTATCAGTCTGTAGGCAGAGGCTATCTCTGGAGGCCTTGAGTCTATTCCTGATCTAATTAGTCAGAAACAGCCTTTAACACTGTCCTGCACTAGAGATTGAGATGCTACATGCTGCCCTATGTTCAGTGAAGCATTATTTACAATAGCCAAGACACGGAAGCAACCTAGGTGCCCATCAAAAGACAAGTGGATAAAGAAGACGTGGAATATCCTATATAATAAAAGGCTAATATGCAAATCGACCAAATGGCAGAACAACCAGTTGCTATGATGCACACTGTTCACGAGAGGGCAGAGGCTCAACACAGGAGCTGCCTCCTGGTGGTCAGTGTGCTCCCACAGGGGGAGCGCTGCTCAGCCAGAAGTCGGGCTCACGGCTGGCAAGAGCAGTAGTGATGGTAGGAGCCTCTCCCACCTCTGCGGCAGAACTAAGGATGTCTGACTGATGACTTAGGCCCGCTTCCCCTAGGGAGCGGGCCTAAGCCATCAGTCGGACATCCCCCAAGGGCTCCCGGACTGCGAGAGGGCATAGACTGGGCTGAGGGACCCTCCCCCTGATTGTACAAATTTCGTGCACTGGGCCACTAGTAAAAAAAAATATATATATATATGAATATTACTTGGCCAATGAACAAACAAAATAGAAACAGACTCATAGATACAGAGGACACACTGATGAT
Source organism: Myotis myotis (assembly GCF_014108235.1). NCBI lineage: Eukaryota > Metazoa > Chordata > Mammalia > Chiroptera > Vespertilionidae > Myotis > Myotis myotis. The sequence continues at coordinate 19,846,409 of NW_023416316.1, forward strand.
TGCCAGATAGGAGAGAGTTAGGGGACTGGGTAGGAAAGATGAAGGAATTAAGAAGTACAAATTGATAGTTAAAAAATAGTCATGGGAAAAAACATAGTCATGAGGATGAAAGTATAGCATAGAGAATATAGTCAATACTATGTATGGTGCCAGGTGGGTACTAGAATTACCGGGGGGATTACTTTGTAAATTATATAAATATCTAACCACCAGCTGTGCAACTGAAACTAATATAAAATACTATTGAATGTCAACTGCAATTGAAAAAATAAAATAAAAAAGGATCTCAGTTAGTCCCAACAACAGAAGCTGAGACTGGGATCCTGGGTTCATTTTGCAGAAAAACAAACTACAGCCCAGATAAGTGAAATAATTTCGCCAACCACACTCTGCTGAATGGCGGGGTCTGCATTTGACCTCAGACCTTCCAAATCCCACCCTGAGGCTCCCACTTGGTGAAACCGGAAGCCCGATCTCCAGGCATTTCCTCATTTCTCTGTCTCCTGCCTCTTGGCCCCTCCCTCCTGCCCCACACGGAAGCTATGCAGGCCCCCTTTCCTACAGGCCACCACTGTGAGTGAGCCAGAGAAGAGTCCCGATCCTGTGTACAGCATTGACAATCCTCCTGAGGCCTCCTGTGGTTGTGGAAAGGGCACCTGCTACAGGGAAATTAGCACCATATTTATAATTTCCTTTTCTCAGACTAACCACATTGGAAATCTTGGTGGATTGGGTCCCACTGCTTTCCCAGCAAAAGCCTGTGTGGGTAGGACGAGGGCTACTGGGGCGCCACCAATGCCCTCTTGGGAAGGGGCCCTCTGCTTCTCCCCTGGCAGCCACTGGGAGACCCAGACTGGCCCAGCTTTGCGGAGGAGAAAGGAGGAATCTTGGGGGTGCCAGGGGCTGAACTGCAATGAGGCAGCCGGATCTGACACAGGGTAGGTACTTTGGAATAAGCAGAACTGAATTTGAATCCTGGCTTCATTATTTCTTCACTGTGTACCTTTGTCCTCTCTGAGCTGCCAACTCCCCAACTGTGAGATTAAGATGTTAATGATAACCATGCAGAACTCTGGGCGAATTCATAAAACCTGGTATGCAGAGGGCCGCATTCACAGGACTGATATTTTAAAAGGGCAGTCCATATTTCCTCACACAGTCATGCAGGGTAAAATGCACATTCCTAGACCTGTTCCTGACAGAGTCAGAATCTCTGGGGGCAGGGCCCCAAAAATCTATCTCTTCATAAGCCTTTCGGGGAGAGACAGTTTGAACAGAGAGATGTCGGTTCTGTGGTACAGTAGGCTAAGGGGCCCAGGAAGCATCAAGCAAGGTCCCCATAAGAATCAACAAACACTTCCCATGATGCTTGAGCCAAATCTTGGAGCTAGCATAGGAACTGACCTCTTAGGGAAAGACACGGACCCGCCAATCTTGTCACTGGAAGCGCAAATGTGAAATCCACAGGGTACATGGTCAGGAGTGGGAGGAGGGAAACGGAATGGTTGAGAGACACTGAGGGGCGTCAGGGATGAACCGACTCAACACAATGACCGTGCACCTGAGCAGGGCCATGAGACTCGCTCCCGCCTGTCTGAGCTAGACAAGGCCAGAGCTGCGGCGGTGTACGGGCAGATGTCTCAGCATCCTTCAGACCCGCTGAGTTGGTTTTCTATGCTTCCCTGTTCCCCGGTATGTCTCTTCAGTAAATGCTGGTCACACTTGAAAGTGGTGTGGGTTCTTGCATCATGAAAGAATTACTAACATGCTATGATAAGAGGTTTTGACTTTATCATGTAAAAGAAAAGGGAGGGTAGCTGGGGCAGATATCATGGTCATCTAAAAGCAGCCCTTCCCCTGTGCCGCCACCTTCTTTGCTGACGTAGCCATCACCCACTGTGGAGTGGGCTTGCCAGACACTGGCTGCCCCGCACTCAGGGGCAACAAGGGGAGCGTCATGTGACTGGCCAATGAGACCTACAGGAAAAGTTTCAGGAGGACTTCCCGGAAAGAATGCCCTTCGTGATAAAAAGTTGGCTACACCGCCTCCTTGATTCTTCTATGCTTTTGTCAGTGTGTGAAAATGTGATTTTAGGAGCCGTGGCAGCCAGCTGGTTTCCAAGGATAGAAAACCAAACAAACTTCAGAGAAACCAACCCATGCATCTGACATCACCACACCAATAACTAACCAACTTTCAAACTGGTAAACGTTGGGTCTATTGTTTGTGAGAAAATAGATACATGTATTTGTTAAGCCACTTCTGATCTGGAAGCTTTGCTGATATAAGATCCATTGAAAGGCTTCGATCAAGAGGTGGAGAACACTGCTTCTGTGTTCTTAGGAATATTCCAGGGTAAGGTATGAAGTATGTTTGGGGGGCAGGGTGGAGGAGTGAAAGATAGAAGCAGGGAGACCATTAAGGAAATTTCTAGTAATCAAGGTAAAAGCAATAAAAACCTGAACACACACATAGAAAACCAACTATGTACTAAGCCAGTGACCTGAAAACATTAGTCATTCTCATATCATCTCTAACTTTTTTACTTGATACGTTTTTCCTTTAAATAGCTTCCTTTCATAGCAGAGGAAATTGTCTATCATAATTTTTATATGCTAGTTATTTCTTTTCAAATACCCATTAACTAAGTAAGGGAATTGTCGTTTACTTAGAATCCACTTCTAATTATGACAAAGTAGCTTTTAAGGGTGAATTCTCCTATTGAGAATAACTAGTAGCCTGGATAGAAACATTAAAAAAAAAATCAGGATGTGAGAGGCCAGGACCGTAAAGAAAAGAGGAGAACAGAGACATCCTGACAGTTCTCCCTTTGAGGGACTTACTGTTCTCAGGTGGCAGGTGCGAGAGGAAGAAGCGGTCTCGCAGGTCTGAGATACAACATCAGAGTCTGGGGCTTTGCAAACACCATGGATTGTCACTTGGGAATCACAGAAGGCCTGGAGGTAGCAGAATAAACCAGAAATAATCAGCTTTCTCAAAGACTGAAATGAGCCTCACATCAGCTTAATGTCTGATTGCAGTAAAGTACACTCCCCATAATGTACCTAATACTAGTTTAGGCTCATCATTGCTGTCCCTGCCTCCTGCAGCTCCGTCTTCTCCAGGGGCAGAGGTCTGGTGAGAAAAATAACAACAGGGATACCGACTATTGATTAAGCATTAACCGTGGATCAGATTCTTACTACTACTTTGTGAACGAGATAATATTATGATCTCAATGATCTGTTTAAGAAAATTGAGTTTCAGAGAGTTAAATAACTTGCCCAAGGTCATAAAACTAGTCCACGATAGAAACCAGCATGGACTCCCTTCTGGCTGCAGAGCTGGGGGCACTCATCGTACCCGCAGTCTGTGTCGTGCCAGGTTCTAGCTGGCCGTCTATACACCACAGCAGAGCAACAATGCAGCTGTGTCTACAGTGCCTGTCATACCTGAGCCTCATGGACCATGCATGTGTCCAGCTGGCAGGTCGAAGCATTTATATATATTTATATATTTCAGAGAGGAAGGAAGGGAGAGGGGAAGGGAGAGAGAGATAGAAACATCAATGATGAGAGAGAATCATTGATTGGCCGACTCCTGCACGACCCCTACTGGGGATCGAACCAGAAACCCAGGCATGTGCCCTTGACCATAATCAAACCTGTGACCCTTCAGTCTGCAGGTCGATGCTCTATCTACTGAGCCAAACCTGCCCTGGCCATCCACTTCCTCTTTTAGGCAGCAATGGCCGAACTGAAGTGCCTGGAGCTGGGTCATAATTCCAAGCCCCTCCCTCTCTCTTGGTCCACTCTCCCGAGGCTTCCTGGTACCTGCAGCTTTGCCTCACCCCACTTCATCAGTCGTTTTCTCCTCCCATGAGGCAATGGTGCCAGCCATTCTTTACATCCAACCTGATCTTTTTTCTTGCTTTTCAGCAGACAGCTATCTTCCCTGAGTCCATCCTGTTCATTTTTCCGACATTGATTTCAATAAAATCCAGTGCATCTGGTTCTATTGTTCAGGCTAAGCTCTAGGCCACAGGTAGTAAACTGTTTCCACCTCAGATGTTCTGTTCATCTAATGGATCATGGCTGCCTGGAGCATGGTGGCTAGAAAGACTGGGAGGCACATCCCCACTCAGAGGTAGAGCCTGCCACGCGTGATGAATTATGTTTGATGTGAGCACGGGCTGTGAGGGGAAGGGAGTGGGAACTTAACACACCACGTATTGGTCTCTGTTGCTCTCTGCTCTGGACACTGTTCACCTTCACCCACTACCCTGACTCTCTCTCTGGAAGAATGAGCTGCATTTGGGTTTTGAAATTGCCTTCTAGCAGCAATCCCACAAGGAGGCGTGCCCAAGGTCACATTGGGGTCCTTCGAAACTCATTTCAGATGATGTTTACAGTGGTCCAACACCTTGCCAGGAAACCTCAGAGAGAGACATAAACCTAGGCTCCCAAGAGCAAATTCTCTACTCTCGCTGCTGCCCTCAGGTGTCTCTCCATAAGTCTTTCTACCGCTGTATTTTATGGTTTATGAACCAAGAATTTATAGACTCTATCTGACAAAAGATTTTCCCCCTGAACTACGACTATTTTTATACGGGAAGCCTAGCAAGGTTATAAAAATGGAATCACATTTAGTTATACATTTAATGAATCACCTTCTTTATTGAAAAGAATCAGGTTACATGAAGTCAGGATGGTCCCTGAGCACCAAGAACATATCTTTTGCATTAAAAAAAAAATGTGTGAAAGAGGGGAACTGACTTCCATCACTCACTTGACAGTGGTTGTGGGCACCCTGGAGTAGGTTTTTCCTTTGCCTTCGAGGTGTTTCTATACACGCCTCCCTCCCTGACTCTGAGCCTCTCTCTAACGAATTGCCCCTATGTGTTCAGTTTTCTTTTCTCTGCAACCTCAATTATTTCCTTCTCTCTCCGTGAGGAGTTTCAGCCAAATTAACAACTTATAGTCCCAGAACTTCCAGAAAAGTAGGTTCACGTCTATGAGCTATTTCTACCTTTGTACCAGGAAAATGTAGCTATTCACTTACCTACTTACCTGTACTACCTGTTATTGCATACGCTAATCCATGGGAAAAGGAAGAGACTGTGACTAGAGGGTGCTGACAAGCAAACTGAAAAGGGTGAAACTGGGGAAGTCTGGGCCTGGGAGGAAGTGTAGAGGTCATATAATCTACCCACTGGCTCCCAGTGAGAGTGCAGACAGACCCCGAGAGTTAGGCAGGATGTTAACGACCACCAGTGTTATATGCAGAATTATGTCCCCTCACAATTTCTGTGTCGATGTCCTAATCCCTGGGTTTCTGATAGGCTTTTAAAAGCTTTCCTTCTCCTTAATCTCTTATCCATTTTTCCTCCCTAATCTCTACATTTTCAGCTTCTTAAATATCATTTCTGCTAGTTGAGACCAAAGTAAGCCCTGAGGGTCTATTCCAGTTCTTTCCTGTTTCTTCCATTTCCCTTTGCCTAGTTCTTGAGATAGATGGGCTACTGTTTTAGAAGCCAAAAGAGCCTTTTTAGTTTTTGAAGCTCTGTGTATGTTTGACACGGAGACATGTGTGAATCTTTCTGGAAGTGCAGAGACTCCAGGAAGCTCACAGCCAGCGATCCTTTGGTGAGGAACATGCATGGTATGTGGGCTCCATCTCAGCCTTAGGTTGCAATGCCCCTTCAAGCCTGCACAGCCCTTGGTCGCTGCAGAAATCTGGTATTTCTGGTGGCCACAGTCCAGTGCGGGGGAACTGTTGAAGGCCAAGCTCCAAGGCTGCATCAAGGGCTGAGACTCAAAGAAGGAAAGATCTTCCGCAAGGATTGCCAATCTACCTGACTTGCCAATCAGGGCAGAAATCATCTTCACATTCTACACTGTTGGGATGTCAGAGGGACCTCGGTATCCAACCCAACCATCTCTTTCCACAGGGGAGGATAATCGGTCTCCAATGAGGGGAGGTGACGTCATATGACAGTGGAAGGGAGACAGCGTCCTGGGCTCCGCGCTCCAACTCCGGGACTCTTGCCTAGCATCGTGCCATGTACCTAACAGCCTCACCCCGCATGGCTCTGATGACTGAAAGGTGATGCACATATGACAAAGCTAAACTGCCCGAGGATGGGGTTTGGCAGATCTGGTCAGGGCTAGCTAAGAACAGCCCTTCTATGGGCCCTATTACAACCACCCTGGCCAAAAAGTGGGAATCAGCACATCCCTCAGGCATCACGCAGTGGAGAGGACAGAGGCCATCACCATCCACTGAGCCACACTCTCTACAGTATAGGGTGATAACGCAAGAGCCCAGGATCTGCGTCCCACTTCTGCTGCTTCCATGCTCGAGGCCTTGGGCAATGCATTTCCCTTCTCTGGTTCTCAGAGTCCCCATCCATGGCAGGCAGAATGATGCGTCCCAGCTCCACCCCGCCCTCCCACCCCAAGGTGTTCACATCCCAATCACTGGAACCCGTGAACAATTATCTTACACAACCAAGGTGTTTTTGCAGATGTGATTAAGAGATGGGGAGATTATATAATTCCCCACTGGAGCCTCCAGGAACGATTGCAGCCTTGCCAACAGGGATACCCCCCTTGGACATCTGAACAAATCTGTATTGTTTTAAGCCACTTAGTTTGTTATAGCAGCAACAGAAAATGAATAATAATATTATCAAATAATAGTAATAAATAAGCTATTGTAAAAGTCAGTTATTTAAGGGACCTGTTCTCCACCCCACTGGCTCTGGCCGAGTCCAGGCTTCACTCTCTCTCACCCGACTATTCCAGCCCGCTCCCCATACTCCCCTGCCTCCTGCCTCCAGCCTCACGCCCCTGTGCATTGTCCATACTGGTGTGAGAAAGATCAGTCTAAACATATTTCTGATTTCACAACAACCTTCGTAAAAACCCTTCACTAAGTTATCGTCCCCTAGACTGCTTGTTTTTAATGTCTGTATTTAATGTGCTCAACCTCTTCTCTTGGTAATGTAGTGTTTTACAAGCCACCCAGCTTTGCTAAGTTTCCTAAGCATTTGTCTTGCTGGGCAAAGTCACTGAATTTATGTAGGGCTATGGAGGGTGGGCATCCATTTGCGGTTCTTTGAGCATAATTGGTTCAGAGTAACTGATACCCACTGTGGCCGGTACTGTGCCGTTTTGTTCTCAATTCATGGCTCCTTCTCACCAAGGATTATCTCCCCATGGACCAGAGTGTCTATTTTCTGCCAGGAACAGCTCTGTTATCTGGAACACAACACTGTGCTCTAGATTATGAAATGGTCCTGCATTAACTGTGTCAGATTTGTTTGAGGATCTCAAAATGTAGCATAAAGATCACTGAACTGGCAGTTGAGAGATCTGTGTCTGGTCCAGGTGGCCACCACGTGCCCGCAGACATAGCACACACATGTCGTAGCTGCAATGTCCTCATCTGCATAATAGAAGAATCTGGACTCTCTGGATTGAAATTATGTGATGTGTGAATTCAGATATCTTCCTAAATATCAATGGATGTTTCCTAGTCTAATGCATTTTTCCTACTTGCAATTAGGAAAACCAGAGTTCTGAATGTGATGTGATTGGTCCCAAACCATTCAGAATACCAGAGGATAATTTAAAGTTTTGCATCCAATTCATTCATTCATGAAGTCAACATGATTTTTTTTTTTTTAGTGTCTATTATATGATTTGCACCTCGCCAAGGACTGAATCATAATAATAACAATAAGAATAATGAATAGTAAACTCTTGCCTTCTAGTGACTACTATAAATCACCTTTTGTATTAGACACTGACCTTCAGAAAGTATTTCAGTTCCACTTTTGCATTAGGGGAGATGACACATATTTTAAAAAATTTTCCATCTTCCATGTGAGGTTCTAGGAATTAAAAAGGAAAGGACTGATGCTTAAATAAAGTTGGGTTTTTCTTTTTCGTCTTATTATTCTTAGTTGTCTCTGATGTAATGTCTAACAACTCATAAACAATTCTTGCTTGAATTTGTTCTGAAAGAGGACTATGAGAGAGACCAGGACCCTAAATGGAGGCATCAAAATCTGGAGCCAGGCCACCTGGAGCTGAATTCTGGCTCTGCCACTTAATAGCTGGGTGACTCTGAGCAATTTACCTAAACTTTTCCTGCCTCATTTTCCTCAACCGAAAACTGAAGGAGATGGTAAAAGTATACACATCACGAAGAGGCTTTGAGTAGTGAGTTCATACAAACAGGGTAAGTTCCTAGTACAGTGCTTATATAGTAACTCCTACACCTGCTGGCTGTGGTAGCTATAGTAGCGGTAGTAATAGAAGATGAAGAAGTAGTGAAAATAAGACATATTTGTACATGGATGATCCAGGCAAAAAATGAAATGGCGCCTACCAGATACAAACTACATTTTATTCTGCCTAAGAGCATTCGTTGCTGTGTGGCAATTTCTCCACAGATGAAAATGTCAAAAATTAGCCATCTTCCCTCACTATGTTTCTAGGCCCTGCAAGCAATCTTCCGAGGACTAATTCAACTTTCCAGGTACCTTAGTCCTGGGAAAGTGGTGTGGTAGATTGACAACAGGATGGCTCTGGCCACAGGAAAGTGGCAAATTGGCATTTTAAAAATCAATCCTGTGTGAAATTAGTATCAGCATGTCACTGAGAGTCTCTCCTCTCCAGGTGCACTGATAAGATCATTTTCTGGGCTTCTAAGACCGTGGGTCCCAGTCCCTAGATCGCGGTGGATTTGGGAAATGATGCTCCTCTGGGTTGGCTGTCCATCCTGCCTCACGACCATTGCTTCGACTTCCTCTTGTTCTGTGCCCTTTCACTGCATCCAGACTTCAACAGGTTCTAGCTGGCCAAACGGAAGTCCCTGGGGCTTAGACCTGGTGGGATCTCTAAGCTTTTCAGCCCACAATGAAATAATACTTTTCCATGGTAGGCATGCTCCAGGAATCAGGGCTGAAAGCTCCAGATTAGAGGCGCTGTGTGTCCTACTTAGCACAACGCCAGGCACATAGTGGGCACTCAATTAATATTTGTCATACAATTTTATGCACACCCGACGATTATAACAAGCCCTTCTAGGAAGATGTGGATTATCCTCCTCATGATAAATAACAGGAACAAAATGTAATTAAACAAGCTATACATTCTAATATATTGCATACAACTCTTTACTCTAAAAATCCATTTAAACTCTCAGTCTGCTTAAAAAAGGAGGGGCACTCCTTTGCACGTATTCCATTTCTAACACTTTCAAATCATTTTAATCTACCAGTAGTGGTGGAGAAGGTCATGAAAAAAAAAAAAAATCTCATTCCACAAAGGCAATTTAAAAGAAAGAAAAGCCAGATAGTACATTCAGAATGAGAGATATTCTGATGTCTATTTTAAGGAGAAGGTCAACTCAAGGTCAGAAGACAATCCACGGAATTGCCAAAAATGAGAGACTCTACTTCCTGTACTTTAGGGATTATGGCAAAAGTCTGACCTGCTTGAGATGTCCTTAGCAATCGGACTTCTCTGGTCCAGCTGATCAAGGGCAGTATTCATTTATGAGGTGGCCTTTCCCAACATCCAACCAAAAGCAGCCACCTAGATTCATTTGAGTCCCAGATCCCACCTTGGGAAAAGCAGCCAGAGCAACCACCAGTGGCACTCACCAGGCTTTCTAGTTGTTAATTTCTGCTTTTATATTTTTAAATTCTTTCATTATGCATTTAAAAAATACTTTTGAAATGGTTTTATTGTTCTTTTCACATTTCTTTAATTTAAAAGTTTCCTCTTTAAGAAAAAAAAAAAGTAAAAATATGTGGGTGTTTATATTTGGATACCTGTCTTGTTTTTGTTTGTTTCCATGTTTTTGAACATCTATCTCTTATTTGCTAACTTCTAATTTCATTGCATAAATGGCTAGTTAACTTTTTTGGAATTTATTGATTTCATTTGTGGCCTTGTTTATGGATGAATTTTATGACCATATCACATGTATTACAAAATAGAGTCTTTGTTGGTTGGGTAGAGAGTTCTCTAAATATTATATCAAGCCTATTTGATGTATTGCTACTAAAACTCTTCATATTCTGATTGGTTTTTGTCTGCCTGATTTTGTTTTCTGGAGTGGTTTGTTCAAGCTCTCAACCGAAGATCATTGGCGTCAATTTGAACACCAAGAGGAATCCTCAATTTGAGTGCAGTGAAAAGGGAAACTTTATTCGGTGCAAACAGCTCAGTTGTGACACAGCAAGGCTGTTAGGAGGCCCTGGGGCCTGTTGTGCACACAGCCCGTCTGAGGGGAGGAGTGGGCCATGCTTCCTGGACTGATCTTGCCCTTTTCAGTGAGGTTTCAGAAGTGCTGGGACTTGCCTCTGGTGAGCTTTATACTGTGATTGTCTTTAAGGCACGGGTGCTCGCCTTTCTCAGCTGTCTGTGGTCCTGCCTCGTTTCTCCCTTCCCAGCTCCCACAATATTGCTTTTCCAGGGGGGCAGCTCCCCTGTGAAGACCAGCTGACCTTGGGGATGGAATGGGAGTCAGACCTATGCACTTGATGGCACCATGTCAGTCGGGCTGGGTCTTTCTCTTCTTCTTTCTTTCTACCCTTGCGGGGCAAGTAGACATTTTCCATTAAAACTTCCTCTGTGCCTTTTGGGTGACAGTTCCCCCTCTTTACACTAATCTCATGTACTTTCTGCTTTTAAAGAATTCTTCATTGTTTCTGGAGGGCTCCACTTCTTGGTTTGGGACCTCACTTTGGATTTATCTTTTAGATTTTTCTATATAATTTTAGGGATTTGTTATGGGAGAGGAAGCTGTAGTAAAGCTGAGACTGTCATCTTGTCACAACAATTAGTGACATTTTAGTGAAACACAGACTTCTGTGACCACCATCCTCCTTGTTCACTTGAATCCTCTGATTGAAAGAGAGTGAGAAAGTGAGGGAGGAGATGAACTTGGAAAGCTGTTTGAGGCTCATTTGAGGAAGGGGCATCTCTTAAGTAGCTCAGGGTTGTTTATCCTATTTCCATGTCCTGTAATGACAGGTGCCACCTGCAGCAAAGGAACAAAGAGGGCATTCTGCAGAAGGACGGGATCGAATCAGAAGCTCGGCTATAGACAAACCCCAGCTGGCTTCTTTTCACCCTGCCAATGAAAGGCCCTGTGCTTGCACTGTGGCTCCATTATCCCTACAGCATCAAAGCCAGGACAGGCCCCTCCTATCTCGGATGCTGACTGCAGCTCTTCAGCTGAGCTCTGCTTCCTGGTGCAAATGCAGCTGCACACACTCCACAGGTTCTTTGAGTGTCTTCTTATTCTTTCTTGAGTCTCACTGAGGGTAGCAAGACATTTCTTCCAAATGAGTTGTTTCGGTGTTTGAATTTCCAGCTCACCACGTTATTATTCTTTTATTAATCACTAACTATTTTTATTTCTTAGATGTGCCAAAATAATCTTCAATAATCATTCATTGAGGTCATGTTATGCACAAGTCCCTCTGGATAAAGAGGTCAGAAAAAACATGGTATTCCCGGAGAGTCACCAAGGTGTGCCTGAGGGAAGGGAATGCACAAATGAAGCAAATACCTAGAGTTTTGTCTGTCTCAACCCCCTTGTCTCCTGGTTATGGCAGCCCATCTTCCTTTGAGAAACTGCTCCTTTCTCTGACCATGTGATTTTGGAGAGACCAGGAATCCTAGAGCCCTGCCCTGGTCATGCTATCCATGTTACCTGCTTAAATATATCCTCCATCCTAGTGACCAGGGTTAGTCCTGGAGGTGGGCACATGACTCAAACTGGCCAAGCTGAGTCCTTCCTGAGGATTAACAGACACTGAGGCAGTGGGAAAGAAGCTGTTCCCTCCTAGTTCCTTCAGCTGGGATGATGTAAGCCTGGAGCTGCCTCAATACGTGCCACCTTTCTTGCTCTACTTTCCAGGCAAGATGCTCCTCCACATAAGAGAAAATGAGACCAAGACCAGAGGAGACAAGGTGGAGAGAGATGGAGATGGTGTGTGGGGGGGATATATATATAATTTTATATATATAAGTTTATATATAAAATTTATATATATAAAATAAAGAGCCAGGGTCCTAGACTGAAGGCTCGACCAGACCAGAAGTCAGTGCTGGGTTGCTGTGGTGACCCAGCACTGACTGGGGCCACTGCGGGGGCCCTGACCCAGCACTGACTGCCTAGGGGGCAGTGGATCAGGCCCGAAGAGAGGCCTGCAGAGAGAGAGGCAGGGTCTGATCTGTAGCCTCTGTGGCAGCCGTTGATCAGAACTTGCCTCTCTTTCTCTCCTGGCCTGGCCAACGGCCGAGCCTCCACTTCTCTCCAGGCCACCACAGGGGCTGCTGATCAGCCCACCTTTCTGACCAGGGCCCGTTGATAGGCCCAGAAACGCTGACTGGCATAGAAACTGACCAATCAGAACCAAATCTGGGTGACTGAGGAGCCAATGGCTGCCTAGGAGGCAGAGCTTTTGACACTGATTGGCATAGAAACTGACCAATCAGAACCAAATTGGCTGGCAGAGGAGGACAGTTAGGGGTGAGATCAGACTGGCAGGGGAGGGCAGTTAGGGGTGAGATCAGGCTAGCAGGGGAAGGCCATTGGGGGTGAGAACAGGACGGCAGGGGAGGGTAGTTGGGGGTGAGATCTGGCTGGCAAGGGAGGGCAGTTAGGGGTGATCAGGCAGGCAGAGGCAGTTGGAGGCTAGCAGGGGAGAGCAGTTGGGGGCTCAATCAGGCTAGCAGGGGAGGGCAGTTAGGGGCGATCAGAGAAGCAGGCAGAGGCAGTTAGGGGTGATCAGGCAGGCAGGCAGAGAGATTAGGGGCAATTAAGCAAGCAGACAGAGGGGATAGGGGCAATCAGGCAGGTACGCAGGTGAGTGGTTAGGAGTCAGTGGTCCCAGATTGTGAGGGGGTGTCCGACCACCGGTTTAAGCCCGATCTGGTGGTCAGACATCCCCCGAGGATTCCTTGATTGGAGTGGGTGCAGGCTGGGCTGAGGAACCCCCCTCTCCGTGCATGAATTCATGCACCAGGCCTCTAGTATATCTATATCTATATCTATATCTATATCTATATCTATATCTATATCTATATCTATATCTATATCTATACCTATACCTATACCTATATCTATCTATCTATCTATCTATCTATCTATCTATCTATCTATCCATAGAGAGAGGTGATGATCTTATGTGAGGTCTTTTAGCCACTCAAATCTTTTACCTTGCCCTCATCCACTCTATTTAATTATACCTTGTTTTCCAAACATTCCACAACTGTCTTTTATGAGTCCTTGCACCTGGTTTATAACACAGGGAAAGCTCTTTCAGTGCCTACTTTCCTTTTGTTCCTGGGAAATGCCCAATCATCCTCCCAGGCCTAACCCAAATATCCCTAATTTCTTCTCCTCCCACTCACAGTTAGTCTCTGGCCTCCTCCCCCAAGCACTTTGAGCAGACTTCTAGGATAGCATTTATTTCCTTCTCATAATTATTTGTTTCTACTCCCCCCACCCCTCCATTAGACTCAGTTCCTTGAGGGCAGGGACTGTGTCCAATCATTTCTAAGTTCATGGTGCTTCAGATAGGGCAGGGCATAGAGTAGATTGCCTCCCTAGAATGTCTTTCCTGTGAGAGGAATGGGGGATACAGGATGGAAGGTAGTACTGGAAAGAGGGCTTGCTCCTGCCATCAAACCATCTCCAGAGTCTTTCCTTTGCCAGAGGTTGTCTGACCCACATAGTAAGTGAAAACAGAATCCCCCCTTGAGGAGAGAAATAGCTGCCTTTGGGAATCAGGAATAAATTTAGGGAGGTCTTAAATGCCATCTGGGTCACAGGGAGCCACTGAAGGATTTTAGGGTATTTAAATTACAGTTAAGTAACTTAGAAAGACTGGGCTGGGGACATATTGAGGCTGAAGACAGCATACAGTAGGAAACCGTGGCGAAGCTTGGGTCCAGGAGATAGTGGTAGGGACTTTGATAGTATAGTGGGACAGAAAGGAGGGGATGGTGGCCTTCCTTATCATCCTTTCTCTCTTGATCCCCTCAGATGAGCAGGTGAGACTTCCTTCCTGGTGGCCTTCATCCATAGCTTCTCTCATTTTTCTGTCTTGCCTGCAAACCTCAGAAAGTTTCTAAATCAGGAAAGAACACTGCTCTCTCCTTGCCCCATAGAATCCTTGAGAGTTACATCTTTGTCAGCATTTCTGCTTCCAGCTCCCATCAAATCAGTTAATGTTTCTTTTATGAAGCGAGGACACCTGATTTCTGTCAGTGCAGGGCTGAGGACTGCCTCGTCAGCATTGTCTTCCTGGCTGGTCATATCAAATAGACAAAGGAAGAAAGCAACTGAACAGGTGATCAGATTCCAAGGCGATGATGCCACGGCTGCACACTGTTTGAGAGAGTGGAGCTTCAGGGAACTAAGGGGTCCCATCATGCTAGGATGATAGTCACAGCCAGTTGGAGTTTCATGTTCAGCCAGTGTGGGAAAAGCTGAAGACTGGCTGCTCATTCTTTGGTCACCTGGATGAGACCTTTCCCTTGGTTGGTCTTGTTTTCTCATCTGTAGTGTGTCAGTGATCCCTAAACGTCTCTTCCAGGCTCTTCTTATCTGGACTAAGGGATATAATGGGTGTCTTCATTGTTACAACCTGTGGCAGTCCCAAGAGTTAACCCAATCCTCACTCTCCTTTGAACATCCCCCCCCACCTCGCCCCACATACACACACTCATTTATCAAATAAATCATTCATTCATTCAGCAAACATGCACTAAGCTCCTAAGCTATGTCAGGCCTTTGTACTATGGATACAGAAATAAATACAAGCCATTTTGACTCTTTCAGAGTTTATAATCTAAGGAGAGATCCATAAATGTAAACAGATAATCACCACAAAGTGACAACATTAGGAGCAAAGTGAAGAGGTGTACAGAGGCGGGGGTCATTACTAAGGGATTCTGTTTTGTTCATCCTTCATATATGTAGCATTTTTCCTGGAATATAGGTTAGGTCCTCAAATGAATGAAGTGACATGTAGCTGATTTATGGAGATTCTGATGAGGGACAAGCAGATTATTTGAGGAGCACCTTGAACTAAGCAGTATCCCTGCATATAAAATATCTCAGAAAAACAATAGATAATCTGGTCAGAGACCAAAGGAAACAAGAAAGCATTGACTGCTTGAAATTCCCTGGCTCACCCTTTCCCAACCTCTCCTAACCTAGACCTGTTTGATTATTGAAAACCTTGCTATCTACACTATTGCTCTGTTAAATGTAAAAGTACATGTAGCATTTTGGCTAACAACTAATTTAAGCAATCAAATACTACCAATCTCATAAAGAAGCATGGATTTGTTTAATCTCCGAAGTGTTTGGTGTGGGAATCTGAGGACCAGAGAGGGACAAGGAGTTGGCTGAGGTCCCTCGGCAAGTCAGACCTGCAGCAAGTTCAGAGCTAGGATTTCCTGAGCACCAGACAACTGGTTTCCCTGGAGTGACACAAGGCCTTTGGCTGCATGAACCAAAAGAAAAGTTAAATCAAGTGTTTCTTAGCAAGCACAGGTGGTCAGGCTCTGAGAAGATGAAGCCTTTGACCAAGGCTGCACCACTGTGCTGACTCATTTCCTGTAAGTAAGGTCACCTCCCTGTGTAAAATCCTTGCATGCCCACAGGAGAAGTTCAAATTGCTTAGAGTGGTATCCAAGGCCTTTCATCTTTGTACCCTTCCTTATTCTCCAGACTCATCTCTCACTCTAGCCCAGATCCACACTGGGCAGTATACCCACAATTCTCAGTCCTGGCAACACACTGGGTCACCTACAGAGCTTTTTTCCCCCCCTAAAACAATACTGAGGTTTAGGCTGTACCTCCATAGATTTGGGGGATGGGCCCCAGGCATCTGCATCTTTTAAATCTCCCCGCGTGACTCTAATGAGCAACCAGAGTGGAGAATCACTGTTCACCCATAGCTTACTACTTTCTGTGATCCAAAGCTGGCTTACTCTCTCTGAGGCTTTGGGCAGGGAGTCCTTGCTCTGCCTTGTCCCCACTTCTTCCTGGCTCTCCCTCCAAACCACCAAGATGCATCACTTCTTTTGCTTTGTATCTTTGCACACACTTTACACATACCTACATCATAGCATGTGTACTCCTTTGCCATGTGTTTCTGGAACCCTAAGGTGATTGTGATTTGACAAAGAAGCTGCTGTTCTAGTTATGTTTGCTCATTGTCAAAACTATAGGACCAGCCATATAGCAGGTGCTGAGTAAGTAACTGGCCAGAATAAGTGTTTCTGAACCCCAGAATGACTGCTGTTCAGAAAACCACCCATGATCATAGGGCACTGAGTCATAGGACACAGCTTCTGAGAGATGCCCAGGGTGCTGTGTTCTAGCAATTGCTTCTTAACATCTCCTGTTTCCAAGGAAGAGAAATGATCTAAGACCTTCTCACCTGCAAATGAAAATGGGAGGCTAATCTCACCCATATGGCTGGGCAACCCTGTAACTGAAAGAAAGGGAGACAAGATTCTTTAAACCCAGAGAGACCTTGGTTGGAAACTTCCTCTCACTAAGTGTAGAGTCTATGGGACAAGTTACTGAAAGTGTATGAAAAAACATATAAAGTGTTCAGCACGTTGCCTGCTATATTAGTTAGGGTTCTCCTGAGAACCAGAAATATATATATATATATAATTTTGTTTTTGTTATAAGGAATTGACTCATGTGATTATGGAGGTTGACAAGTCCTAAGATCTTCAGTCAGCAAGCTAGACACCCAGGGAGCCGATAGTGTGAATTCCAGTGTAAGCTGGCTCAAGACTCAAGAAGCACCAATATTTCAGTTTGAATTCAAAGACAGGAAAAGAATGATGTCCCAGCTCAAACCATCAGGCAGGAGAGCCCTCTTATTCTGCATGAGTCTCTACTCCATTCTTCACTGGATTGGATGAGGCCCACCACATTAGGGAGGACAGTCTGTTTTACTCAAATGTTGATTCAAATGTTAAGCTCCTCTGGAAACAACCTCACAGACACACTCAGAATGTTTGACGAATGTCTAGGCACGCCGTGGCCCATTCTAATTGACATAAAATTAACCATCATACCTGCCATGTAGTAAATTCTCCACACGTGTGAATTCCCTTCCTTCCAGAAGATATGGTTTCCGACTCCCCCAATGTTCCATCCAACTGTGAGCTCAATCTCTGCTTGTTTTCACCATCCCTTCCATCTACCCTCTGTCTTCCCCCCCCTCCTCCTCTCTCTCTCTCTCTCTCTCTCCCCTGACCCTTTTCCTTTTTTTCTGTCTCCTAATCAGTTCACTTAGGATTCATTCCAGGGGAAGGAAGGCATTCCTTTGGCACTCTTTCTTTCCATCTGTCTTTTGGGGATATGATGAGCACAAACTGCAGGATTAAAGCAAGTTGAGGGGAAAGTCTGATACCAACTTTTGCTACCAGCCAGCACCAGAGCAGCGAGGGTCTGGTCTCTCTGGGCCGGGGTGGGAGGCAGGGAAGGAGAGAAGTGAGGCCTCTGACAAATACTGCGCAGTGTGTTTTTATTACCGCATAATCCATGCTCGTGCCACTTGTCCGCATACCACCAGTTAATGGAAACCTCATGTTCTCCTGATCTGAGCCGCCTTGTGGTTAACTCTTGCAGGGCCAGGTATGCACCCAGGCCAAAGGAAATCCTTTCCAGAAGGAAGCCGGGTTATCAGACAGGCAGGCGCTGCCTCACATGTTGAAGAAAGTCACCACGGGCTGTGGTTAATGATAAAGGCAGGAATGTGGCAGGCAGGCGCTCGTCTGGACCTGTCTGCAGAGCTGCTCGAGAAATAGCACGTGGCATTCGGGTGCAATCATCACCTGGGGCCTGGGCTACCTCTGGATACATGGGAATGCGTGCTCCCCATTTGCTGCTCACTGTCTTGGAGCTTTGATTCATCTGGGGGAAAAGTTCCAGAGTCTGCACAGACCAGGCACAAGATCCATGAGTGAGAGGAGGACGTTGTATTGCAGTGGAATGTGTGCTGGGAGCTTGCACAAGGAGTGTGGGAGCTCCCGGGAGAAAGCCACTCACTCTGCCTGGGAGCGCCAGGAATAGCATCCAGAGAAGGCGATATTTGATCTTGAGGGTTTGGATGAACAAAGAGATGTTTTTTAAAATCAGCCAAATATGGAGAAAGGCAGAGAAAGCAATGTGTGGTGGGACTAGAGGTATTTTCTCATACAGAAAGGAGGAAGGGGTGGTGAAGTGGTTAAAGGCTGGCCACGGAGTCATACTGCCTTCTAACCCCAACCTTCTTAATGGCTTGTGACCCAGTTTTATAACCTCTGCTTTTGTTTCCTCATCTGTACACTGGGGACCATAACAGTGTCTACCTCAGAGAATGCTCTGAAGAGTAGATGATGAAATGCATGAAGCCCTTAGCCCAGTTCCTGGCAGGTTAAGCGCCTGGATAAATGTTGGCCATCATTAACATCAGGGAACAAAGGGCTGCTTGGAACAGTCAGAACACATGTTGCTTGGGGACAATGGAAAGACCCAAGGTTAGTCAGGGACCAGATGGTGAAAGATCTGGAGACTGTCCTAAGGATTTGGACTTGATCCTGTGGGTCATGGGAAATCACTGAAGGTTAATTCGTTCAAATACCATCCTCTAGTTGGTTTTCCATCTTGGAAGATCCTTCCCAGAAATTCTTTTTCACTTTCTCATCAGGGATCCAAACTGCCCTGGGTAATGCCTGTCACCCTCTGAAGAGAAGCATCAGCCCCTGCAGCTCAGCCCACACGCAAGGCACTCTGCATCGTCAGACCACCTCGATCTGACACTTGAGCTCTAGGCCTGCACTGGGGTCGCCCTTCCCTTCATTGCCAATGGAAGTCAATCATTACAAAACCAGGAGAAGGAACCAGGTCTGGCTCTCCCCAAAGTTCTAGGCCCCAAAGCAAAGTTTGTAACACAGTGTCTCCTTGTCCTAGTTAGGGCGAGTTGCTTGGCATGTGAAAACCCTTGGAAATTTTCCACAAAGTGGCGAAGTGTCCTGCAAGTAACGTTGATGGGATCTGAGCCGCAGCTCACCAATGGAGGCTCTTGGTCTGGTTGTGGGGTTATCAGGGTAATGGGTCCTGTCATTCTGCTCGCACCATCTTTACAAACGTCACTTTCACTTTATTGTACATTAACCCCAATCTCTTCACAAGCTCCAAAATAAAACTTCTCTGCAAAGAACCAAGGTCCATCTGCAGCACTGTGAAAAATACCCCAGCATGAGAATACAGAAGCATTAAATAAATCCATGATCCCTACAGTGGACTCACCTGAACATGCCTGCCTTTGATTGGGAGAAAGCAGTCTTTGTCTCGTTAGGTGAGAGATGGATTACTGTCCACCCCCAGGGTAACAATAGAAACCCAAATCCCCAAGACTGATCAGATTTCAAATACTGCCTCCTATTGTCCTTATGAGCTCATATATATCTATTACTATGTCCCCTCAATGTAACTCAGCCTACCAGTTGCTGACAGGTTGATTCTCTAGTTTGGGATGAATGAGTGAACCAATGAATGATTAGTAGATAAAGGTTCTATATCCCCAGTTAGTGCCCATGAATTTTATCCACTTCTTTTTCTATTCCTTGATCAATTACTCATGGCAGAGAGAGCACTTTCCAGTGTTATTGCTAACAATCTGTAGGGTGGGCCTCACTTCCTCCTCTGAAATAGCCACCCCTTACTGTGAGTATTTAAATTGATCCAACTCTGCTGCTGTACTGCACAGCCCATCTATCACAGCAATTTGTGCAAATGCCACTCTAGTATCCAGCTCTATGTATCATGTATTTTGAGATCGCACAGTTCCTGAGGCCTTTGTAAAGCAAACCTTTCATGAATAAATCAGGAAATACCCTGATGCATGCTTTATGTAGAGGAAGATATTCTATTTAGGTCACGCAGGGAAGTTCTGCCAAGTTTGCTAAAATGAATAAATCCCCTGAGTGTAGTCTACCTCTACACATTCCAAAACACAAGCAAGTATGCCCTAGGCCCCCGCAGGCTGCTCTCTGCAGACACTGAGGACTCCAGGTCTATAAAGGAGCAGTTTGATCACCTGAGGCTCCAAAGGCTTTCAAGTCAGAAGCCAGGCAAGGAGTTTTGCTAGTCCACGGGAAGAATTTTGCAAGTGGAAAATGTGTTCACTGTGGTGCCTGGGGCAATGGGGCTTCTGCAGGAGAAGGAGGAAGGAACAAGAAAAATCACAGTGAGCCTGTTGTCTTAGCTTGTTTTTTTGGATCCACTTAAGAAAGGCCCTGACTTTGTTTGAATCCAGAGCATTGCAATGGACTCTTTTGAGCCTCCCCCAGAACACAGGATGTGGCCTAGTGCGCCTTCCCCTTTAGCAATGGAAATTCTCCTGATAAGAATAAGGATTTCCAGATTTCCAGCCAGCCTCCAATTAGAGAGGGTTATCTGGGGTAGAAGAATGCAGAACAAAATGCTGAATGATTCCCTTCGTTTTCACAAGGGCAGGCAGGCCAAGCCCCTTTTGCCCAGAAAAAGCTGTGTGCAATTAGAAGAAAAAGGAGGAGCCATTGAGTTGGATTCTGGGTGGTTAGAACATGGAGAAGTCCCAATAGTATTGAGAAGGTGGGCAGGATGTTTGGGGACCTTGTTTGAACAGGGTCTGATGTTTTACTTTCTGGGTTTCCAAATTTGTTTCGGGCAGTGCAGTTAATACCATCAATCACTTTAGGGACCAACTCCTAATACAATTCAAAAGTAAGGATAAATCCAAGACAAAAATTTTCAATCAGTTAAGGTTGCTAGCAACATATCAGCCCATACCCTGATTCTCTGGGAAGATAATTATGTTAACTATATAAAGACCATATCTTCTTTCTTTTTCCTGTACTCTCTTCCAAACATCTGTCTTGGGTTGAAGCTTTTTTCTTAGAT
Organism: Myotis myotis; assembly: GCF_014108235.1. Taxonomy (NCBI): domain Eukaryota; kingdom Metazoa; phylum Chordata; class Mammalia; order Chiroptera; family Vespertilionidae; genus Myotis; species Myotis myotis. The sequence goes on from NW_023416316.1 coordinate 19,867,407, forward strand.
TTGATAATGCCCAGCTTTGGAAAGTTGGACTATTCTGAGGACACTCTTTAAGGGTACTATTTGGTACCCTCAAAGCTTTTTGTCTCCACTACCATTTGTTGCTAAGGTGAAGATTTGACGTAGAGTTGGTCACAATCATTTACAACTTGATTTCCTAATATTTACCTTCTTGAAGTGTCACTGATTTCTAAGGTCTTAGAAACACTGCTTTCATCCTGTTATGCCACTCACATGATTCAGACCTTTCAGCCCAACCTCATCGCTAATGGCTGAAGTTTCTACATTCATAAAATGTTGACTGCAATGTATACTTTCCCCAATCTAAAGAGAAGGACCAGTTGAAAGAATTTATAGTGAAGCATGGTGTATATACATCTCCATACAAAGTGATTTTGCTGAAAAAATTTCCAGTGATATCTCTGGGTTTTTCTTTTATTTCTTCCCACCTTCTGCAGGATCTGGCATATAGTTGGAAATCAATAAACGTTTGTTGCTTGATGGTGGTCTTGTAAATGAGAGCCTGAGTCTGAGAACTAATTCTCTAAGGAAGAGGAAACAGAAGAGGGCTTAAAAAATTGAGCCCTCACATTACAAAAATAATTCAAGATTGAAAGGTAAAATGTAGAAAACGCATGAAAGTGGTAAAAAGAAAATTAAAATATTTCATATTTGCAACCTGTTAGCATTTTGCTGGGCCTGAAGTCTTTCTCTCTTTCTGACTAGTATATACACTCATGTGTCCTCAAAGTATAATACTGCCCCTTTAAGTGCTGAGTATTTCACAGACCAAGAAATATATTTTCTTAGCAGGCAAAAAGGTAGGAGATTAGTTCCTAAATCTACTAATTCTCTAATTAATAGAAATCTGAGAAATGTCAGTGTGGAGCTGTGAAGCCCATTCTCTCTTGGTATTACTCTTAAAGTAATAAATGTAATAATAGCTAATATTTTTTCAGTGCTTACTATATGCAGGACATTGGTCTAAGCCAGTGATTTTCAACCTTTTTCATCTCATGGGACACATAAACTAATTACTAAAATTCTGCAGCACGTCAAAAAATATATATATTTTTTGCTGATCTGATAAAAAAATAGATATAATTTTGATTCATTCACACCAGATGGCTACTGTTGTGTTGGCTGTTGTCATTTTTTAAATTTTATTTGATGATCTAAGGGAAAGGAGGTCAATGCCCTTGACTACATAGTAGGGTATTCCATGCCAAATCATATTTCAATCCAAAGATTTCAATTCTATCACTGTGAATATGCATTCTCCCCTCATTTTACAGATGAAAAAACAAAACAAAACTGAAGCACAGTGGCATTAAGGAACTTGCCCAAGCTTGGTCAGGATTCTAAGCAAATTGAGTGTCTTCAGAGTCTGCATGAGAAGTCTTCACATAAGTACAGTTCTCAAAAGCTTATCCACACAGTTTTTTCCAGCACACTGGCTTTGTAAACCATACTTAAGGTATTTATTACTCTACTAGAAGCCCAGTGCATGAATTAATGCACTGGTGATGTCCCTCGGCCTGGCTGGCGATTGAGGACTATTGGGGGACTGGCCGACAGGACACCAGGAGGTTGGCTGGCCAGCCCCCTGATTGGGGCCTATCGGGGTAGGGGGGCAGCCAGCTGAGGGGAGGGACCGTGGGAGATTGGCCTGCCATCCCCCTCCCCCGATCAGGGCCCGGGGGGAGGGACCATGGGAGGTTGGCCAGCCTGGGGGAGGGGCTGCGGGAGGTTGGCTGTGGGAGTGCACTGACCACCAGGGGGCAGCTCCTGCACTGAGTGTCTGCCCCGTGGTGGTCAGTGCACATCATAGCGACTGGTCAACTTGTCATTCCAGTCATTCAGTCCTAATGGTTGCTTAGGCTTTTATATAGAGAGATTTTTATAGTCAAGACTAGTAAGATCTGGGGCAGTTACATGATTTCCCCAAGGGTCCATAACTAATGCAGCAGAATTATAACTCAACTGCAAGTTCACTGGTTCTAATCTTAGTGGCCCATAGCTGCCCTGGGATTTCCTGGACAGTCACCAAACTCACGTCATAACACAATGTTACTTTCCCAATTAGACCAACACAGTTACTCAGGCAGGCTACACACAAACCATTCTATCTCATTCAAGCCACCAATGATCAGAAAAGGTGTGAGAAAGCTTAGAGCTGTCAAAAGTAACATCCATACATCACCCCAGGGTTCTGAGCCAGAACCTGTGGAGCTCCTGGAAGGCTACAGTTTTGTGACCTACGCATGTGCAGTTCACTTTCCCTGCTGGCTTCCATTAGTTGCCCCTCCCTGCCCCGCTCCCCCGTTCACAGCATTTGGGCTGCTTGAAGAGTTATCCTGTAAATAAATGGTACATCAGGCACACCCATTTCAGGAACCCAGACCTGCTAGAGAGTGTCGACGGAATTCTCATCAGAGCAATTTCATGAAGTTGGGATGTTCTGTCCCCAGACTGGGTAATGGAAGGCTACTGACTCTGGGCAAGATAAAGCTGGCACACATGAGCTATGCTAGGATACAAAACTCCACCTGCCCTACAGCGTTGCCTGAAGTCAGGAGTTCCCATCCCTGGTTGCACAAGGAATCAGCTGGGACTTTTAAAAACAATCCCTAAGCCCCATTTCAGACTAATTGAGTCTAAATCTGAGGGTGGGGTTCAGGCATTGAAATTGTTAAAAGCTCCCCCGGTGATAATCTTGTGCAGTCATGGTTGAGAACCAAGGTCTAAGTGACACCTAAGCACTTGGGTGATGTTTGGAATCTAATTGTATTGCTACCAGTTGTGTGGCCTCAATTTCTTCATCTGCAAAGGGGGATAATTATATCTACCTCCAGAGTCCTTAATGAAGATTAAATAGGATAACATATACATAGATAAAACTTCTGTGTACTAGTGTTTGCTACTATTTTCCTTAGTATTGTTATTTTTATTATTATTTGATATCAATGGCACAGAATGCTTAAGGAGAAAAAGTATTCTACTTACTTTAATTAATCAAGATTCATTTCATGCCTAAAATGTATAAAGAATTGTACAGAACACAATACAAAGAGGAATCAGATCCAGGATGTGTGCAGAGGAAACCATATGTTCTGAGTTACCTATCATGTGCTCTCTTTGCATACATCATCTCATTAAACATTCCCGATAATCCCACTAAGGGGTCATTGCCATCCATGAGTACAGATGAGGAAACTGAGGTTTGCGGGCTTTTTCCTCAAATTCTCCCAGCCCCAGTGTAGGAGAGCCTCTTTTAAACTCAGGCCCCACTGCTTCCAGGTTTGAGCTCCTGCCACTGTCTCACCACTGAGCATCTGTATGTATGGGTTGGGCATAGCCTCCCTTCTCTCAAGACATTTACAGAGAAGAGGAAGCCATGATCTGTATGGAGTGGGGCAGAATCAGAGAAGGCCTTTTGAAGGAAGTGAAAATTCAATTGGGATTTAGAAGATGAACAGGATTTCACCAAGTGGGAAATGGAAGGGTATGGACACTTCTAGCGGGGGAGACCAACGGGAACAAAACCAAAAAACAATGGTGCATTCAGATGATTTGGGATGTGTGTGCATTGTACGCTTGGCTATCAGCTCTGCTCCTCACCTCACTCAGCAGCGGTTCTCAACCTGTGGGTCGCGACCATTGGAAAACACATATAGCATATCGGATATTTACATTATGATTCATCACAGTAGCAACATTACAGTTATGAAGTAGCAACGAAAATAATGTTATGGTTGGGGGTCACCACAACATGAGGAGCTGTATTAAAGGGTCGCGGCATTAGGAAGGTTGAGAACCACTGCTAGAGAGAGAGACTCTCTTCCTCTGAAATAGGACCCTTGGAGGGATTAGAAAGCACTTTCCAATACACTCTCCTTTCTTCCTTATCAACAGCAAGAATCTCTCCTGCATTCTGAGCTCCTGTCCTATTGATGACCCTGGGAATTTTACATGCCAGTCAAATGTCAAATGTGCAGTAGGGAAGCTCCAGCACAAGCAAGGTTGCTTCTGTCTCTCCTGTGCATGTCAGACACAACACGTGTGTGTGTGTGTGTGTGTGTGTGTGTGTGTACGCACGTGCGCGAGTGTGCACATGCAAGCAAATGCACACACACTCACACAACAGTGAGGAAGAGACTGTTGGGGAGGAGGCTTGGTTCATTTTTCTTTGCAGACCAGACTCCAAGTCCCATCTGTTCCTTGCAAAGCAGCAAGGTCAATGCCAATTTCCCTTTCATCATCTGTGTCTGTGGCTGAGCTGTCTGCGGCGGCAAAAATGAATGTTCTCCATAGCTCTCCGCTCTGGGGTGGCCACTTCCAGCCTGCCTACAAAATGTGACCGGGCCACGTTAGAGCCAAGCAAAATACACTCTGCTGTGTCAGTGTCCCCTGCGCGGCGAGTCCACAGAAGGAAAGAGTCTCCTTTGGAGGAAGCTATTCCACCACCCAAGGTCTGCTGGAGCCTGTTGAGACTTGCAGCTGAGAGAGAGAGAGAGAGAGAGAGAGAGAGAGAGAGAGAGAGAGAGAGAGAGAGAGAGAGAGAAGAAAAGCCTAACATATGTAATATGAACTCTGTGGTTTCCTCTGGTGCTTGGCATAGCTGAGGCTGTCACATTTCAGGTCTCCAGTTCTACAGAAACAAAAAGACCATGTGTGTTAACCATGCTGTCCCAGAGATTAGATCAAAATTCTGATTGGAGAATGAGGTTAATCATGGGTTCATCACACGGTGACCTTTGCAGGCAGGACTGCAACCCAATGAGGTTGCTATTGTGCAAAGGCCAGATTCAGAAGGAGGCCTGTAGGTTTCTGCAGCTCCCACCGCCTGGATTCCAAGGGGAGGGGGCGCCAAGCTCCAGGCTGAGGCCTGCAAGGGCATGGGGGTGGGGTGGGGAATGTTACAGGAAGTGAGGTTTATAAACTCGGGCTCCATAGAACGTCCCTGGTCAGTGGAATTTTGTAATGGGGAGGAGAGAGGAGCTCCTGGCAAGTTGGTCCGTGGGCTTGTTGTTGCATGAAAGAAACCCGGTGTCTCCTCTTTGGCTGAAAGAAAGGCTCCAGCTCCACTTGGAAGAGCACAAAGAAACATGACCTTGCAATGCAGGGTTAAGGGGCCCATGATCAGGGATCAAGGTAGAAAAATACTTCCAGAAGTTGGTGTGCTGAAGGTGAAAATGAACTCTGCTGCTTTGTTTACAATTCTCTGTGGGTCACATGACTTTCACCACATACACAGCAGGGCCCTAGTTTAACCCAGTCCTCACTGGAGACTCAGCGTCTGCAATCCTAGAGCCAGGTGTGAATCCAGGATCCTCAGCTCATTAGGGATGTGTTCTTGGGCTAGTTATCTAACCTCAGTCTGTTTCCTAGCCTGTAAAATGGCATTAATAATAAAAGGGACCATGTTTTGTGAGACAATACTTGGAAAAGCCTGTTACATATTAAATACTCATTATGTATGAGCTAGTAATACTTATCCCAACTTCCAAACCAAACTCCTATAACCCCCACCCCACATCTACTGCCTCTCTTGTGCCTATCTTATTCTCAAACCACAGAGAACTTCTTAGGGTCTTCTGCCACCTTCTCCATGATTCTCCTGTCAACATGTCAACATACACAGGGACATGGACACACACACACACACACACACACGCACACACACACACACACATGCTCCGAGAGAGGGAGAGAGAAGATTCTGGTTTGGGGCTGCAGAGGCTCTGCCTTCACAGATACTATTTCCTCTGCATGGAAAGCCCTCCCCTGTTCCTGAAAGCCTTCAAAACACTGCTCAGTCTTCATCCCATATGAGCTTTTCTTGAGGCTTGATTCCCTCACAAACAATACCCTCCTCCAACACAAAGGAGCGCCCAGTGTTGTTGCTGTGCCTTCCCGCATTCTGCATATTGACCCGTGCCTGTGTTTATCTCGCCCATCAGATGGTGAGGAATCTGAGGGCAGGCTCCGCTCTCCGCTCAGTATCTTAAATTCTTTGCATATTACCCAAACTCTAATGTGTGCCCATAAAACATTTATCACATCGAACTGAGATTAGCTCAGTGGAGCAACTGAGAAGAGAATGGTTTTGACGAAAACATGTTTTATACAGTATTTTAAGGTTAGCCAAAAGCTTTTGCATCAACTGCCTCATTTAATTCTCACAACAATCCTCTGGAAGACTTGAGGTATTATGGTCATTTTTAGAGATGAGGAGACTGAGGTTCCTAGTGTAAATGCTGTGTGCGCAGTCATACCATCAGTAAATTGGATAGAGGCAGGACTAGAATTAAGGTCTATTTCTAAGGCATTTTCCTCCACTGAGATTTATTGACCCAAATAGCAATCAGGGCACACTTCTGTCTCTTCAACAGCACTCGGTCTGTTCCTCTCTCAGAACATGCACCATGTTGTGTATCTTCACATGTTTCCCCTCAGTAGGTAACCGGTTCTTAACCTGCAATGCCCTATGATGTGCAGGAAAGATGAAGTTCATGTTGAGGAGTAAGGATGAGATGTGACATATACAAGATAAGCTGTGAATTCTCCTGGCATCAGGTGAAATTCCATCTATTTTCCTCCATCTTAAAAATTATAAACAAATGCAATCAAAACTAATATTATTACAGGGATACATTTGGTTCCACTTAAATTAAAAGCCATTTACAAGTGATATTGATTTTAAATTTGTTATTAATTAATGATCTGCCATTCACCTTACAATTATTCACATCACATCAGTGTCTCACTGAATTGCAGTTGAGAATTTCTGAACTGTCATAAAGAGCCCAGAACTGTCTAGATAGCTAGGGATAAATGCTGAAAAAAATGAACAATGGTTTCCATCCTGGTGGAGAAAACTATGCACAGTCTTTTACCTGGAAAGCCCCACAAAATGCCATGCCGGAGACCTACGGGTATAGAGAGAAATATAGACCTCGATCGAGAATTTTAAATCTAAAACTAGGAAGTTATGTTCTAGTCATATCTACTGATGATCGTTCTCTTTGCTCTCCTCTGCCCCCTCCTTCTCTGCCCATTTGTTAGATGGTCACATGTCGCCCAAAATAGGCTGGACCTCTGGAGAGGGAAAATGGAACATCAAGGGACAGTCAGTGGCCCCTCACCTATTCTTTCCTTTCTCATGGACAGTAATGCATTATAGTTCATGAGGACCTGGTTATGTGGATTTTCAGGTTATACTATCAAGTTTTAAATAAATGAATACGGACAAAATTTATAAGTGGCTTTAAAAGATTCCTCCCAAGAAGCCATGGATAGAACATACTAGTCATAAAGTAAATGCAAGCCACATTAAGAAAACAGCAACTGAGATATCTATTCCTTGTGTAAAATCGTTGTTTGCTTCATATGGAGTTAAATATAATTATAATGAAAAACAGGTATGATAAAAATGCTCCACAAAATTGAAATTATTGAGATGACTTCAAATATGGATTTATATCAGCTGCCATTTAAAATGTATTGTTCAAGGGTTGGGAGGTGGGAGATAACAGAGGGATACTGGTCAGAGCGTACAAACTTTCAGGTATAAGAATAACAAGTTTCTGGAGATCCACTGTACAGCCTGGTGATTATTGCTAATAATACTGTACTACATACTCGAATGTTGCTAACATAGTAAATGGTCTCACCACAAAAAAAGAAATGGTAATTATGTGATGGGATGGAGGTGTTAGCTAATGCTATGGTGGTGATCATTTTGTAATATGTAAGTGTATCAAATTAACAGATGTGCACCTTAAACTCACATAATATTATATGTCAATTATATCTCAATAAAGCTGGGGGAATAAAGAAAAAAAGTGTACTATTAATAACGGGACATGATTATTTCTTAAAATATCATTTATCTTTCATCTTTTCCTTACAGCTCTACATTTGCATGTATTTCATAATGTACATAATCCATTAGCAAAATTAGCACTTGTCTATAATTTAAAAATAAATAAATATACCTCTACTAAAAGTTTAGGTTCAATGTTTTTTCCCCCGCAATAGAGACTCAAAAACATTTGAAAACCACAGTTGGAAGGAATGAGAAGCAATTAGCCATGTGACAGGGAGGGAAATAAACAATCCACGCAGACAGAACAGTATCTGTAAAGTCCTGTTGAGAGAACTGAGGAAAGGCCGGTGTAGCTGGAGTGTCAACAGTGGAGAGGAAAAGTGATGTGAGATGTGGTGAGAGGGGCAAGGGCAAGATCACCAAGAACCTGGAGACCGTGGTGATGAGTTTATATTTTATTCTAGTGAAATCACCATGGCCTGCACATGTTTAAAACACTGGAATGATGAATTACAGTGTATGTTTTAAGAAAATTTCTGTAGCCATTTTTGGATGATGGAATCAGGTTGATCGGGCAGAGAAGTGAAGCGACCCTCTAGGAGGCTGGCAGAGTAACCCAAGAAGGAGATGATGGTGGCATGAACCAATGTGGTAACCATATAGATAAAGAGAGATAAACAGATTTTTAGAAGCATGTTGTATATAAAGTCAACAGTACTTGCAGAAGGAAGGGATAAGGATGGGATAGCAAAGGAATCAAGAACAATTTCTGGGTTTCTTGCTTAAACAACATAGTGACAGTTGATGACACTGGTTAAGATATGTAGTGGGTTTGATGACAGACTCAATAGATCTGTTTCAAGCCTGATATTTCGTGAGAAACACAAAAAAAGTTCATCAGGGGGTTGGATGAACACCCTATACCGAGCTCACAGAAGAAATTTCATTGTCTGTCCTTAGCTGTTAGTATCTTTAAGGCAAAATCCAATCTCTCGAGCCTTAGCATTTAGCTCATTAAACTGACTGGGGCTGAGTAAAATACCTTTTGGACCTAGAAGTTTAGGAGAAAGGGAGTACAGGAAAGAGTACAGGGGAGAGAATTTGAAGGTCAGGGTGGCAGCCATTGGTCCCAGCACACAGAAGACCTTTTATGGCTGATGGTCCAGTCATTCTCAATGGAGGAAGAGCAATGAGATAGGTCAAGGTCAACAGTAGAAAAGAAAGGGTCTTAGACTGCTCTGGGCCAGTTCTGAGGAATACTAAGGCAAAAGTGTATATTCTCCTTGAACAGAATGTGTTTTAAAAATTCTGCAAGGAAATATGACATGGCACAGAACAATGACGGAGGAAATTTGTTTTTATTTTTATTTTTGCCACAATCTATGTAGTAACTGGAAAAAAAAAGATTCATCAGAAAGTTTAATGAAGCTGCTGGAAATAAGACAGATTTTTAAAATGCAATAGCTTCCCTATATACCAAAAAATATCCATTAGAAATATAAATACAAAAAGTACTCAATTCATCATAAGTCAAAAAAAATCCTAAGAATAATCTGAATGGGAAATGTTTAGGATGCAAATAAAGAAGACCTATAAAACTCTACTGAGAAATACAAAGTAAGATTTGAATAAATGGGAAGGCAGATTGCATTTCTCTATGAGAAAGCCAAGTATTTTAAGACCAAATTCTTCCAAATTAGTGCATAGGACTAAGAAAATGTCAATCAAAATTACAATAGAATTTACTTTTGGAACTTGATAAAATTGTTCAAAAGTTTATCTTGCAGAATATACATGTGAGACTAACTAGCCAGTGGGTTAGGACAGGGTATGACAAGAGAAGGCTCTCTCTTTACACAATGGTACCCACCCCCTCATTAGGTGCTCAATACTCCCCATCCATCTTGATAAGTACCCAATGCTAATTCCAGAACTTGCATTTAATTGTACTAGCACCTTCTCCACTATGGTGAAATCTTTCATTCCAGCACCTACCCCATTGTTTTTACAATTATTTTTTTAAATGGCTGGTTCCCTCACTATATAATTTTTTTTCTTTATATTCCTATTGTCTATCATAGTGTCCAATATGTTGACATTGCTTGACAATATTTTTTTGTAAACAAATAAATGAATATTCTGGATATCCTGGTGACTTCTGCTCTATTACTAGGTCAGGATTATTCAGCCACTATTTATAATTCACTGGCTAATGGTGTGGGAGGTACTTTTAAAATAAAGAAGCCAAAACCCATTCCATTGACGAGAATAATCAAGTCTAATAGGGGATTATATCTAGTACCTCTGAGGATAGGTTACTCATTCCTTCAAATCCTAAATACTTGTTTCTCAACCCTCTGTCATTTTACTGAGGCTGTTTAAGAACAGCCACATATGCTATGCAACCTGATCCCTCTGGAGAACAAATATATTCAAGATTTGGTGTCCCAGACTTGGCATAACTTAAAGGAGACTCCAAAGCTTGATATATCCTGTGTTTTCCAGATTAAATTAAAATGCTTTGTTTTATTTCACAAAAAGTACTTTTAAAAAGACCATGAGAGTATGAAGATTTGATAATGTTCTAATATTTTTTCATCACTAGAAATCTGGATCAGGGTTTTACTACTAACCCTAGTCTTCCTGCTTTGACACAAGGATGTAGATGCTGTTGCTATGCACTGCAGTTGGTTCACCAAGCAGTCAATGTTAAGGCCATAATGAATGAATATTGATTGATGTTCATTTTCAAAATCATTTGACAGTGCTGACACTGCACTGTCTACCAGTGACCTCAAAATGCTGTTGAATGAACCTTGATTACCTGTCAAAGTAGTTTGACTGTCTGTTTGACCTACACTTGCTGGTGAACTCATAACTCCAAAGCAGACATTCCCTAGGCCAAATGCTCCTTTTAAAAAAAATATAACAACTACATTTAATTTTTCACAATTATGCACCAGATAGCATGTTGAGTACAGGTATACCTCGGAGATACTGCGGGATCAGTTCCAGACCACCACAAGAAAGAAGATACCGCAATAAAGTGAGTCACACAATTTATTTGGTTTCCCAGTGCATATAAAAAAATTAGTGATATTTACACTATACTGCTAGTCTATTAAGTGTGCAATAGCATTGTGTCTAAAACGACAATATACACACCTTAATTAAAAATACTTTATTGCTAAAACTTGCTGTCATCAGGGCCTATAATGAGTTGTAATGTTTTTGCTAGTGGAGGGTCTTACCTTCAATTTGTAAAAAGCATAGTATCTGTGAAGTACAATAAAGTGAAGCACAATAAAACAAGGTTGGCCTGTATAGAGAATTTAAGATAAAGAAGACTGCAACCGTTCCTGTTTCCATGTTGGTTCCCATGGACTATCCTCCATTCAGCAACCAAAGTGAATGTTTGAATGTCTCCCTGATCAAGCTCTTCAGTGGTTTTCCATTAGTCATGGCCAATATGCCCCTATTTGAATTAACCCCTGCCTGCCTCTGTGTGTGCCCTCGCTTTCTATTCCTCTCATTCATTCTATTCCCATTACTCAGACTTTCTACCTGTTTCATGAAACATTGAGCTTCTCTACTTCAGACATTGGCACTGACATTTCCCTTCTATCTGGAAATCTCTTTCTCACATTTCCACATGACTTTCTTTCTGATTTCATACATTTCAGCTCAAAGTTATCTCCTCAGCTATTTCCCTGACAACCATTTAAAATTAGCAGCATCACCACCATCACTTTCTAACCTTTACCCTTCTTTACTTTTCTTCACAGCATTCATAATTACCTAAAATTATGCTACTTATTTATTTGTCCATCTCAACCACTCTATAAAGAAAACTTCATATAAGCATGAACTTATTTGACTTATCTACAGCTGTATCCCCAATGTCTCTTGCCATAAATGCTCAATAAATATTTTGAATAAGTGAATAAATGAATGCCTGCACCTTGTTCTTGGGGAGCTTCTGGTGTGTAGAGATGCATAAATAGTTAATTATTTATTTAAAAAAACCACACCAACTCTGTCAGGTAGATATTATTATCTGTCTTCAAGAAGGAAACAGACTCAGCAAGTCCAAGTAATTTGACCAAGGTCATCCAGCTAGTAAAGTGATAAAAATCAGAATTAAATGCATAACTATTTCGCCCTTAGTGAATTCACAAATTTCTCCTGAATAAAAGATTAATATTTCAAATGAGATCGTGTAGAATTTGCTTATCTCACATAACCTTCCCATTCATTTGATTGGCACACATTTTTTAGTGGTTGCTCAAGTATACACACATTATATCATACATAAGAAGCAATCTTGTACATATAAAACATAAACAACATGTCTAGGGAGGCATCAATAGTCTCCCTGTAATAACCTGAAAAAGTGAAAAGTTGGAAGTAGCCTGAAGGCTCTCAATATCAGGGAATTGGTATAGTCAACTGTGGTACATTCATTACAGTGGCATATTATGTAGCCCCTCAAGGTTACATTTAAAAAATTTTTCAATAACATAGAAAAATGCTCACAATATATCATTTGGTGGAAAGTGTGTATTTGAAATTAAATGCAAGGCTTGTACTTCTGGCTATGAAGAAGTAAGTTGTATCAGACTAATGTTCCCACAATCAACAACCATAAAAGCAATATAACATACAAAATGCAGCTGTTTAAAGGAGAGTAACCAAAGCATCTAGAACAGAGAGACCACAATCCCAGAGAGAAAGGAAAATAATTGAGGTAGATTGTATGTATATCGGCTACCAGGTTTTCCCCTTAGACCTTTTGCCAATTTGCAGTGAGGACATAGTATAAAAAAAGAAAATGAGCATGTGACTACAGTTAACAATATGAATTGCATATTTTAAAGCTGCTAAGAGTCAACCTTAAAAGTTCTCACTACAAGAAAAAAAAAGGTAACTATGTGTGTAGTGATAAATATTAACTAAAATTTTTGTGGTGATTTTTTGCAGTGTATACATATATTAAATCACTGTTGTATACTTTTAACTACTACAATGTTATATATCAAGTATATCTCAATCAAAATAAAAGAGTACAATTAATAAATACCTTGTTATATACTAGGAGGGGTGAAGAAGAAAATGGAAGAGTAAATATTATGGCACTATTAATGAATTGGGGAAACGAAACTGAGGTTCAAGCCTACCAATGCAGCCAGCAATGACAGGATAAGATTCTGATGGAAAAAGAAAACTGAATCCAATATTCTGAGCACAATTTCTTCTAGAGGCATTTGCTAATGTCAAAATAGCATATACACATTTAAAACAGCCTCTAAGGAGCTAGAAAGCTAAGCAGGTATTTCATTAGTCTCATGGGGCTGAAATAAAAATTAACTTCAATGAAAAGGGATTCTGGGAGGCCATTTCAAGCCTCGAGTTACCTCACTCCCTGATTGGACTGAGGTCATCTGTCAATGGTCAAAGAAGAAAGATTATTTTTTGAAAAAAAAAATAAAATCATCCAATGCCTCTATAATGTTTCAACAAAATGTACAATATTCAATCCAAAATTTTGAGGTATGCCAGGAAAGAAGATTAAATGATCCAAAGGAAAATACATATAGTAGTAAGAAACCTACAGGTAATCTAGCTATTGAAGTTATTGAACATGGATTTTTAAATAAGTATGCTTACCATGCTTTAAAAATTGATAAAAGGTGAAGAATTCTAGTAAAAGACTGGAATTTATAAAGATTATCATATGAAAATTTAATGACTGAAAATAAAATAAGATTGCTTTAACAGAACATAAGATACAGGAAAAGAGAAACAACTAAACCTGTACAAAGGTTAGTACAAAATATATATATTGAAGCATAAAAAAATACTATGCAGATTGAAGGACAGATAAACAGAATTTGCGGGAATAGCATAAGAGAGATATGGGATATGTTGAAAAGATTTAATACTAACGAAAATGGGGGCCCAAAAGGAGAGAGAAGAGAAAAGGAGCAGGAATAATATCTGAAGGGATACTAGCTGAGAATTTTCTAAAACTGATAAATGGTAGCAAGTCACAGATTCAAAAGCTCTATAAACCTGAAGTATGACAAAGAAAACATATATAGACACATCATAGAAAAACTTCTAGAAATCAGAGACAAATAGAAAATAAAGAGCAACTGGGGGGGCATATTAGTTTCACAGGAGCAATCACAAGACTTACAGCTGACTTTTCAGTAAAGATTATGGAAGACAAAAGGCAATAGAATAATATCTTTAATAACTTGAAAGATAACTACCAACCTAAAATTCTATGCACAATAAAAATATCTCTCTGAGATTAAAGTGAAATAAACACATTTCAAAATTGAAGAATTTATCACCAGTCAAACTGAACTAAAAGAAATACTAAAAAGAGTTTCTCAGGCAGGAAAAATGTCATTCCAGATGGAACAGGTAATTCAGGAAAAATAAAAAGAAACATGTGTAAAGTATATAATAGCATAGGGATCAGCAGGGGATAAATGGAGCTAAAGTTTTCTACAATCTTTATACTCTTCAGAAGTGATAAAAGTTCAACATAAGGTACATAATAATAAGTCAATGATGCTTACTAAAAACTACAGGATGACAAGTAAAATTAACAAAATAAAGTATATAAAGCAAAGAAAAGGAAAACACAATATTTTAAAAAATAATTAGTACATAGAAAAGAAAAATACAGGAACACAAACTAAAGGGAAAAAATAGAAGGAGTACATTTAAACTCAACTATATCAGTAGTTATATTAAATGTAAGTACTAAATATTACAATTAAACACCAAAAGTTTGTCAGCCTTAGAGAAAATAAAATCAACTATATGCACATTATGACACAAGCCTTAAATATAAAGACACAGGAAGTTAATATACCTATACTAATAGAAAAGAAAGTAATTTTGAAAGCAAGAAGTATTACTAGAGATAGAGTAGAATATTTCACTAAAAGATTGACTCAGAGAAAATATAATAATCCTAAATTTATATGCATCTAATGATATAAGATTAAAAGACATAAAGTGATAAATAACATGCCTCTTAGTATCAAATAGGAAAAAATAGAAAAACAGAGAAGGAAAAACTCTAAGCCTACATAGCTTTACTCAGGAATTATTCTAATCCATGAAGCAAAAAAAATAACACAAAAGTATAAAATCAGAGAACAGAAAAAGACAAACTTATTTGTTAATTCAGTATAGTCTTTTTTTTAAATTAAATCTTTATTGTTCAGATTATTACATTTGTTCCTCCTTTTTCCCCCCATAACTCCCCTCCTCCCAGTTCCCACCCCACCCTCCGCCCTCAATCCCCACCCACTGTCCTCATCCATAGGTGAACGATTTTTGTCCAGTCTCTTCCCGCATCTCCCACACCCCTTTCCCCCCCAGGAATAGTCAGTCCATTCCCTTTCTATGTCCCTGATTCTATTATGATCACCAGATTATTTATTCACTTGATTCTTAGATTCACTTGTTGATAGATGCATGTTTGTTGTTCATAATTTGTATCTTTACCTTTTTCTTCTTCTTCCTCTTCTTAAAGGATACCTTTCAGCATTTCATATAATACTGGTTTGGTGGTGATGAACTCCTTTAGCTTTTCCTTATCTGTGAAGCTCTTTATCTGACCTTCAGTTCTGAATGATAGCTTTGCTGGATAAAGTAATCTTGGTTGTAGGTTCTTGGTATCATCACTTTGAATATTTCTTGCCATTCCCTTCTGGCCTGCAAAGTTTCTGTTGAGAAATCAGCTGACAGTCGTATGGGTATTCCCTTGTAGGTAACTGACTGTCTTTCTCTTGCTGCTTTTAAGATTCTCTCTTTGTCTTTTGCTCTTGGCATTTTAATTATGATGTGTCTTGGTGTGGTCCTCTTTGGATTCCTTTTGTTTGGGGTTCTCTGCGCTTCCTGGACCTGTAAGTCTATTTCCTTCACCAGGTGGGGGAAGTTTTCTGTCATTATTTCTTCAAATAGGTTTTCAATATCTTGCTTTCTCTCATCTTCTGGCACCCCTATAATTCTGATGTTGGTACGCTTGAAGCTGTCCCAGAGGCTCCTTACACTATCTTCATATTTTCGGATTCTTTTTTCATTTTTCTTTTTCGGTTGGGTGTTTTTTGCTTCTTCGCATTTCAAATCTTTGCCTTGATTCTTGCACTCCTCTGGTCTGCTGTTGGGAGTCTGTATAGTATTCATTATTTCAGTCCGTGTATGCTTAATTTCTAGTTGGTTCTTTATCATAACACCGAGGGTCTCATTAGATTTCTTGAGGATCTCACTACATTTATCGGCGGCTTCTAGACAGTTCTTAAGAGACCTTAAAAGTGTGGTTCTGAACTCAATATCCTCCATTGACAGTTTTGTCCTGTTTCTTTGTCTCCGCATTTTTTCTGCTTTCTTGGTGCACCCCCTAGTGGTCTTTGTGCGCAATCTTGTTGTAGTTAAGCCTTGATTGTTGTCGGCAATACCGGGGGTGATTTGACCTCCAGGCTAACTGGCTATCAGTATAGTCTTGATACCAAAACCTTATAAGGACTTTACAATAAAATAAAATTATTGACCAATTTATTTCATGAGCATCACAAAAATCTTTACTAAGATATTTGCAAATCAAGTGATATATGAAAAGGGCAATATATTACAATCCAATTGAGTTCATTTCAGGAATTCAAGATTGGGTTTACATTAAAAAATCAAGGTAATTCCTATGTTAGTTGCATAAATAAGGAAAAATCAACTTGCGATTCAGAAAAAAAAATTGATAAGACTCAATACAATTTTATGATAAGCAATTGATTTGTATCCAGAAATATAAAGAAATCCCATGTCACTAAGTAAAAGAGAGACAGTTCAATTTTTTAAATAACTCAGTGTTTGGAATGAGTATGCCACAAAAGGAGATATCCAAAAGGTCAATAATCACAGCAAATATTACCCCACATAATTAGTATTATGGGTTGAATTGTGTCCCTCAAAAATACATATTGAGGCCCTATACCTTGGAACCCACGAATGTGACTTTATAGGAATTTAGTGAAATGGAGCTCCATTCCCCAAAGTCTACTCTGTTGAGACAGGCTGACTAGTGAACCAGAGGTCTGCAAAGAACCTAGAGCTAATCAGGAATATCCTGTTTTCTGCTTCTTCTATCTAAGGGTCATTGTCCATGCTGCCCTGACTTTGAAAGGTTCTGTCTCACGCACAGGGCACTCTGTTAGGACCAATACCAGTGGGAGATGTCTGATCCCTCACTACCCCACAAGGCTGAAAGAAAAAGGTACAGACTTTGGAGTGAATGCGATCTGAGTTTCACTGTGAGATGGAACACTCAGCAGCCATGCACCTTTTGGGCTTCCTCCAGGCTTCTCTTGACCTTCAGTCCACTTAGTTCAACTTAAGCATTAATTGAGGTTCTTGAGTACATTAAAAATTGTACATAATATCATAGATAAAAAAGGAAAGTATGGAAAAAATAGGCTCAATCCTTACGAGTTAGAAAATGAAAATGCCACACTGTCCTCATAGTTGTTTGTCTTGAGAATTAATGTGATATTATTAAAAAGAGTTTAGTGCTCTTTGTCCACATGATAAGTGTTCAGTGTTACTTCCCTTTTCCTCTCTTCTATCCTGCCAGTCTGTCCTAGGCTATGTGCTCTGATCCAGTTATTCTACCTCAGTGAACGTCTATTTCCCACTTGCAAAATGGAGAAAATAACAAGATTTTTACAGCATCCATCATGTTACGTAACTTATTCTGCGATAACAACTCCAAATGTTAGTGGATTTGTTCTAGTTATCTATTGTGATGAACCAAAACTCAGTGGCTTAAAACAACTACAATTATTTTGCTCACAAATCTGTACCTTAGGCAGATCTTGGTAGGAACAACCTATCTCTGCTCCAGTCAGCGCTAGCTGGGGCGGCTGGAAGATTGGGCACTGGTCATATGAAGGCTCATGAATGAATGTGCTTGGTGGTTCATGCTGGCTGTTGGCTGGAACCTTAGTTAATAATGTGGTTGGAAGGGCTACACATGGCCTTTCCACATGTCAGCTTGGTTTCTTGCAGCATGGAGTCTGGATTGCATTGATTATCTCAAGAAAAACAGACAAAAGCTGTATTGCAATTTACCTCAGACTCAGAAGTCATATCGTGCTACTTCTGCCATAGTCACAAGCTGACTCACATTCAAGGGGAACATAGACCCCACCTCTCAATGAAAGAGTGTCAGTGTCATAATTTAAGAGCATGGATGATGGACTATATTGATGTTGTCAGCTTTAGAACAATCTGCCACAGGTTTTAAACAACAAAAGTGTAAATTTTCCCCTTACTACGTTACCACTGGAAGTTAGCATGGGAGCCCTAATCGTCATAGTCACTTGGGGACCGGCCTGGTGGAGGGTCCATCTTGACATATGTTACTATAATTGGTGGGACTAAAAAAAAGAATGTCATTTATCTCATAAAACTTCTACCCCAAAGTGACATCTGTCAATTCATCTCACCTACAATCCTTCCCTGTGGAGTCTGGAGTCAGCTTAGGATATAGGATTGTTAGCTTTCTCGAGCTTAGGTATCACTTAAAGGGCTTTGTCATCTCACTGAGACTCAAAGGGACTGCACTGTGGGGATCAATTCTTGGCATGGAGACCTGGAGAATGTAGGCTTTGCACAGCTTTTGTAGGGACCCAGAATTAAACCTTTATCTTCTATTGCTGGCACTAACATAGTACTATCACAGGGAGAAAGTCGGGTACCAGGCATTAGCTATTTAAACAACTTGACAGCCTTAACAGGAAGCAGACTTAGCCTTGGAAGAGAGTGTGAAACTTCAAAAGATGCCCACATGCAAAGAATGATGTTCCCATGAATATGTCTCTCCAGAGATGTCATTTTGTCTTTTCCCTCACAAAGTAGTGTTTCTGCACTAGTGACCTCTCTTCTCAATCTGTCCTTTGCCCAACTTTGATGTCTCAGTGACCTTTTGAAAAGCTTTGGGGTAGCAGGCCTGTCTTCAAAAATCAGCTCCACTATTTACTACCTTTGTGATCTTTGAGCAAGTAACCTAAAGTCTCTAAGTCTAATTTCTCGTCTGGGCAAAGGGAGATGAAAGGATCTACTTTGTAGTGGTTTTGGAAGATTTCCAAGACAATCTATATAAATCTTGTGGCTTCATTCCTGTCACAGGCTAGACACTGAAATGTTACCTCCTTTCTACTAGTATGTCCAGCTTCCCAGATTCTCTGAGAAGAACTTAAAACAGTTAATGCCTCTTCCACATCTTGCTCTTCAATGCTTCTTTTTTTGCTCATTACATTCACTGCTAATGTCCACCCTTGTTCATGACTTCGAAAGAGAGTTGGGGCTCGGATTTTGTTCAGCTCACTTTTGCATGTAAAAGATGCAATTCTTAAGATACCTATTATGTAAATGATATTCCAAATTTTAGACCAACCCTACTTGGAGAAGGCAGATTATTCATTTTTATTTTTAAATTTATTATTTGTTCTAGAAAAAAATTACATTGAGTGAGAATTATCATCTGTGAAAGAATCAGAGAATTCATTAAATTATTTTTGTTGTAGAGACAATTTTGTGCTTTGGTAAAATTTTCCATCGCTACCATAATGGTTATCATTTTCCCCTAAATAAGTCCATTTCACTGGTAATCTCAAATTTTATGAGAGTAGAAGGCATTCTTATATTCTCTTTTTAAACCAAAATCTCCACCATGAGGATTTTAATAGGATTTTCTTATTTTTAATATTAATTATTTACCTTTTCACTATTCTCTGGTTAAGTTTTTAAAAAGTTCTTCATTTTAAGGTGTTTTTTTTTTTTTTTAAATAGGGCTTTGACTTATATATAATTTAAAATATTTCATAAAATTAATATTTTTTATTATTTTCTTCAGTTCTCCTTAATCTTGTTTAATTCCTTAATACTTATGGAAAAAAGCATTTAGTAGTTCACTTTTTTTGAGAACAACTTTGGCTGCATGTCTTAATTTTTTTTATGTTTAAATACTTTTCAAATAGTTCATATTTATAGTTTGTCAAATTTTTTCTAATAACAACTTAGAGCAATGTTAAACAATTTGATCTTGAGGAATATTTAAAATTCATACTTGTAAAAACATTTCTAGTGATTTGGCATTTTTCTCAGGAAATGCTGCCTCTGTAATACCTGACTATTGGAATGTTCATAATGCATACACTTATAGCCTAGTTAATAATCATGCTTTCTAAGTGTTCCATGATGCAATCAAAGCAAGGTATATTTTCTCTTGGTAGGCACAATCTCAATGTATTTATGTATATATGTATAACTAACTATACATATGTACATACATATAATTAATCCAAATAAGTATGCTATTTAAATTATCACGACCTTCCCCGCTCTCCCCCGACCCCCCTTTTCAGGATAAACTGAGAGAGATGACTTCAAGTATCCTTAAACAATCAAATGGTTCCATTTCTCTTATTTTTTACATAAGATTCTCTAAAAAAATGAATTTTATATTGTTTGAAAGTATCACTGGCTCTGATTTTGTTTTCTTTACATTTCTTGCTATATCTTCACCACCCAATTATTTTATTCTTATTTCCATACATTTTAAGTTGTCCCTTGAATGCAGCAGCATTTGCTCAATGTGTAGGTTTACGTTAGGAGTCACTGACTTTAAATGAGGCGGCTTAATCTATATATGCAACATGTCAAGACTGAACTACATACTTGTTTTTTAATCATATGCATTTGTGCTTTCCATTTTAATTTAATGCTACTTTGAGGTTTATTGTTTTGCCTCCTATTGTATGGACTATGTTTTACAGTTTCTATCAATTTACTGAATAAACACAAACTTCCTCCTAGGTGGCAGGCACTTTTCCAGGCTTTAGGTACAAAATAAAGGGGGGGAAACAGCTCCAGTCTCTGCTGGGGTGAGGCAGCAGAGTAGTGGGGAAAACAACTATAAGTAAAATAATCACATTCATGAACAGTTGCAAATAATGGCATTGTAAATCATGATTATACACTGATAAATCTCCAAAAGAAAGAAATGCAGTTCTATGAAAGCATGTGACAAGGAGATGTGACTTAGTCATGAAGACCTTATAAAATTCCTCAAGAAACCAGGTATAAAGAATAAGTAGGAGTTACTCATGAAAGGGAGGGTGGTGATCAAGGTGGACGCATTCCATCCATCAGGAATAGTAGATGAAGAGCCCTGGGGTAGAAGGGAGCCTTGTAGAATCCTAACAACCATCCAGTTGCGACATAAAAAATATGCTGTACCTGGAGCCTAAAGAACTAATGAGATGTTGGTGTGAGATGAGGTTCATAGGAGTTTGATCAGCATTGGTCAATTCCTGTCTCTTTAAATCCCAAAGTTGGAAATGAAACTCAACATTCTGATTCCTCCACAACCAAGCAGTTTAGATGAGGAATCAAGCAAGAGTTTTCTTCCCACTTAACACGTTTTAGTCTTAAAATATAATTTTGGACTTGGCACACCAGACTGTGTTTATTAAATTATTATTTTTGTAGATCATACATCTTCCATGTCAAGAATTTTAACTGACATTTGTATTCAGTGGTGAAACAATATTTTCAATAATCATTTTAGCTTAGACTCCATGACTCATTGTTTAGCTGAGTTCCTACTCATCATTAGCTCCCTTTAGCCATACATCCCTCCTGCTCAGGCTTTTAACTTTGATTAATCTTCTGGGTCATTTAGAACAGGTATGTGTCTTTAATTTTTTTAAGAAGGGTGTGTGTTTGGCATATTTTCTGAACCTGCTTCTATCATGGATTTCTTAGTGCTGTTGACTTCACATATGAGCAACAACCTGGCTTGTTATGAAATCCTTGGCCCATAATCAACTTTCCTCAAAACTGTAAGATTCTTTCATTGCCTTTGGCACTTGGCATTACAGAGGAACAGTCTCAGGTTAGCCTGCTTCTTGTTCCTCAGTAAGTAACTTCTTTTATTCTGTTTTGTTTTTGGCTTAGATGTTTATAAAATAGTTTCCTGTCTATTCAAATATTTCACTTATTCCAGGAAAATTTTTAGAAAACGTGTCATTGAAATTGCCTTGATATAATCAAGCGAGGTCAGGAAATTTGTATATGCGAATTTTAAGGGGGTGCTTTTTGTAGATAGCATGCAGCCTTGGCATTAAGAGCATCCACTTACAGGACAAAGCTGGGTTCAAGTCCCAGTTTTGTCCTTTACTAGGACTTTGAACAACATTTTAAAAAGAAAGCCCAAGATGACAAACTTCAGTTTCAGTCTGTAAAATGGAGCCAACGTAGTATTTTCAGCACAGGGTAGTTGTGAGGGGAGCATCAGCCCTAAGTCCCAATGGTGCCCTTAGGAGAAGAGAAGAGACACAGACACACAGAAACACAGGGGAGAAGGCCATGTGAAGACAGAGGCAGAGATTGGCGAGACACATCCACAAGCCAGGGAACGCCAAGGGTGTGGCATCCACCAGAAGCTGGGAAGAAAGACACAAGGAAGGACCCTCCTCTGAGGCTTCAGAGAGAGAGAATGGCCCTGATGGCACCTTGACTGTGAACGTCTACCTGCAGAAATACTAGACGATGATTTTCTATTGTTTTCAAGTGGAAAATGTTAACACAGGTAAAGTATCCAGAAGAACAGGACCTCTTTTCTCTCCCTCTGTTTTTGTTTTCTTTGGTGTGTGTGTGTGTGTGTGTGTGTGTGTGTGTTGTTTTTAGCTTTAGAAAGTCTTCTTCGTTTTTATAAATCTATTAACTTTTTATTAGGTAATTTAAATTTCTGAGTTGAAAACTGTAATAAAAATATAGATATTTGACTAATTCTGTTGCCATAACTAATGTAATACTTAAGTTTTAGCTTAATGTGATTACATTCACAAAGTATCTGTGAGAATTAAATGAGAATAGATTATATATATATTATATATAATATGTAAAACTTTAAAGTTCGAATATTCTAGCACAAGTAGGAAATGTTTGCCCCTCCCCCATAATCATTAATACCTACTGTGTGCCTCAGTTTAGATTTTTTAAATTTATTAGCTTAATGAGGTATAATGGACAAATAAAATTATAATATATTTAAAGTGTACAACATGATGATTTGATATGAAAAAATTCCATATCAAATTCATTAATTCATCATCTCACATATTTACCTTTTTTTCTTGGTAAGACTCCTTAACTTCTATTCTCTTAGCAAATTTAAATTATACAATACAGTACTATCAACTATAGTCACTATGTTATACAATAGATTCTCAGACCTTATTCATCTTATAACTGAAAGTTTGTACCCTTTTATCAACCTCTCCCTATTTTTATTCTCCCCATCCCCCAACCCCTGGCAGCCACCATTCTACTCTCTGTTTTATTTTTTTTTATTTTGTTTCTTTCTGTTTTTAAAATTCTGCATATAAGCAATACCATGTAGTTCTTTCTCTGTCTGGCTTATTTCACTTAGCATAATGTCCTCCAGGCTCATCCATGTTGTTACAGATGGCATTGATATATATCACATTTCTTTATTCATTCAGCCATTGACAAGCCATTTAGGTTATTTCCATACCTTGGCTATTAGGAACACTGCTGCAATATACATGGGGGTACAGATATCTCTTTGAGATAATGAGTTTGTTTCCTTTGAATATATTTAGAAGTGGTGGGTTGCTTAATTATATAATAGTTCTATTTTTAAAAAATTTCTCATGGAAAATCCATACTGTATTCCATAGTGGCTGTCCCAGTTTACACTCCCACCAACAGTGTACAAGGGTTCCCTTTTCTCCACATCCTCACCAGCATGAGTTATTCTTTTTTTTTTTTTTTTAATTGATTTTTTACAGAGAGGAAGGGAGAGAGATAGAGAGCTAGAAACATCGATGAGAGAGAAACATCGATCAGCTGCCTCCTGCACATCCCCCACCGAGGATATGCCTGCAACCAAGGTACATGCCCTTGACCGGAATTGAACCCAGGACCCTTCAGTCCGCAGGCCGACGCTCCATCCACTGAGCCAAACCAGTTTTGGCTATCCTTGTCTTTTTGATAACAGCCATTATAACAGGTATGAGGTGATCTCACTGTGGTTTTGATTTGCATTTCTCTAATGATTAGTGATGTGACGTGCCTTTTTGTGTACCTGTTGGTCATTTGTATGTCTATTTTGGAGGAAAAAGTCTATTCGGGTACCTTCCCCATCTTTTAAAATTGGAGTTTTTTTGCTATTGAGTTTTAATAGTTCCTTATAATTTTTGTTTATTTATCCTTTATTGAATATGTGGGCTGCAAATATTTTCTCCCATTTCATAGGTTGCCTTTCACTTTGTTGATGGTTGGTTTCCTTAGCTGTGCAGAAGCTTTGATTGTAGTGTATAATTCTTTTAATGTTCTGTTAAATTCGGTTTGCTAATATTTATTTGAGGATTTTTGCATCTACGTTCATCAGGCATATTGGCCTATAATTATTTGTATTGTCCTGTCTGGCTTTGGTATCGGGGTAAGGCTAGCCTCATAAAATGAGTTTGGAAGTGTTTCCTCCTCTTCTCTCTTTGAGAGTTTGAGAAGGATTGGTATTAATTCTTAAAATATTTGGTAGAATTCACTAGTGAAGGCATCTATTTCTGGACTTTTTTTTAAAAAAAACTAATTCAATCTTCGTACTCATTATTGGTCTGTTCAAATGTTCTATATCATCATGCTTCAGACTTAGTAAGTTGTATGTTTCTAGGAATTTATCCACTTCCTTTAATAATTTGTTGGCATATAATTAACTAGAAGCACGTTGCACGAAGATTCACGCAATAGGCCTTCCTTCCCCTGGCTGCCGGCACTGATTTTCCTCTGGCACCCGGGACCCAGGCCTTTGGTCCAGCCGCAGTGAAGCCAAGCCTCGAGGCTAGGCTTCTCCCCTCCAGCTGCAGCAAGGCTTGGCTTCTCCGCTGAGACCAAGCCTCTCCAGTCCTCAGTCTTCAGACTTCAGTCTTCACTCTGGCCTGAGCCTTCAGTCTTCACTCTGGCCAGAGCCTTCAGTCTTCGCTCCATGCCTGCATATACAAATTAACTGCCATCTTTGTTGGGTTAATTTGCATAGTCGCTCTGATTGTCTGGTGGGCATAGCGGAGTGACACCAATTTGCATGTTTCTCTTTTATTAGTGTAGATTATTCATAGTAGATTCATATAATCCTTAGCATTTCTGTGTTTTCCATTGTAATGTCTCCACTTTCATTTCTGCTTTTATTTCTTTGAGCCTTCTTTCTTTTATCTTAGTTGGTCTATCAGTTCTGAGTTTCACTGATCTTCTCTATTGCCTTTCTAGTCTCTACTTCTTTTATTTCCACCCTGATCATTATTTCCTTCCTTGTACTAACTTTGGACTTAGTTTGTTCTTCTTTCTCCAGTTCCTTGATGTGTAAATTTACGTTGTTAATGAGATCTTTCTTATTTCTTGAGGTAGGTGTTTATCGTTATTAACTTCCCTCTTATAACAGCTTTTGCTGCATCATATTAGTTTTGATATGCTGTGTTTCATTTTCATTTGTCTCCAGATAATTTTTGGGTTTGCTTTTGATTTCTTCTTTGACACACTGACTGTGCAGGAACATGTTTACTAGTAGTCTTTACATACTTATAAATTTTCCAATTTCCTCTTGTAATTGAGTTCTAGTTTCATACCATTGTGTCTGGAAAAGAAGTATGATATGATTTCAAGCAGTTTAAATTTATTAAGATTTGTTTTGTGGTTTAACATATGATCTATCCTGGAGAATGTTCCATGTGTGCCTCAGAAGAATACGTCATCTGCTGCTCTTGGATGGAATTTTCTGTTCGGTCCATCTGGTCTAACGTGTAGTTTAAGTCCAATGTTTCCCTATTGATTTTCTGTCTGGATGATCTGCCCATGGATGAAAGTGTGGTGTTGAAGCCCTCTACTATTATTGGATTTTTGTGTATTCTTCCTTCAGATATGTTAATGTCTGCTTTATATATTTATGTGCTCCAATGTTGGGTGTATAAATATTTACAACTGTTATATCCTCTTTGTGAATTAACCTGTTTATCATGATATAATGACCTTCTTTGTCTCTTATTACAGTTTTTGGTTTAAAGTCTATTTTGTCTGATGTAACTATAGCTACCTCTACTTTCTTTGGTTTCCATTTGCATGGAATATCTTTCTCCACCCCTTCACTGTCAATGTGTGTGTGCTGAAAACTGAATTGAGTGCATTTCCTGTGGCTTCATTCACTCTACATTTCTTTGCAAGTCAAACTTCCTCCTAACAACTGCAGCCAGAAGGTAAATTAGGCCTGCCAGATTTAGCAAAGAAAAATACAAGATGCCCAGTTAAATTTGAATTTTAGATAAACAATGAATTTTCAGTATACAAATGGTCCAGATATTGTATGGGGTAAACTTATGATAAAATAACTAAAAATCATCTAACATTCTAATTTAATTGGGCTCTCTATGTTTTATCTGAAAACCCTCATTTAGGCTGACAAGCATCAAGCCTAGTCCAATTTCTTCGGTGTAGCAAATTTTTATCTGGTACAGATCTACTTAGGAGAATTCTTTTCCTATTCTACCCATTGGCTCTCTGCAAATACTGCAATACTCCGGAAGCCTTGCTTTTCCTCTTTCCTCCTCTCTTTACAATGTTGGAAGGGACTCCATATCCTAGGATATTATCTGCAATTGCCCTTCCTTCTTTTACTTCCTTTTTACCACCTTGAGAAACTTCCTGTTCTCTGAGAGGTCGAGTTTCTAAAAGGATGGAGTACAAATAATAACTACCTATTGAACGTTTATTATGTTCCAGGCACTGTGCTTATTAGTGTGTTGCATGAATTCTTCTAATTTAATCTTCATGCTATCATTTAAGGATAGAACTAAATGAACCTTGTTTTGCAGATGATGAAAACAAGGCTTCAGAAAGTTAATGACTTGAACAAATACTAAGATGATAGCATGGGGTTCAATGTCATGTTCCTCTGTCCCTGATTGCAAGCTTTAACTTCTACATAATTTCCACATCTCTGGGCCAAAAGGAAGCTGTGCAACAGATAAAATGTGTCTTCCTACTTTTGTTCTGCTTTTCTGTGAGGTTACACATGGACAGCCCACCCTGTTTCCTCTCCTAATCCAGATCCAAACTCTGTTTTATGAATAAAGGATGTTTCTACCAGATTCTAAAAGTATATTGTCTTGCCACTTTAATTCTCTTTGGTATGAGTTTTCATCTACTACATTTTCATGGGTATATTAGTAGAAATTTGGGACAGGCTGGAATAAGACTGGTAGCCAGTTTCCATTTTAATCTGTAGCACCAAATTTTATTTTTGACTCTTCCATTTCTCAGATGACAAGTTTTACTTTTTAACAAGTCATTTTTAAGCCTAGGGGACATAAACTATATCCAGTGTCCCTACACAGTCACTTTTTCCAATTCTTTATCAAATCCTCTTTATATTGTTTTCCTTCTTGTATCAAATTAAGTCTGACATCAATATTTTCTTTACTTCCTGGATTTTTAGGGAGGTGATGTCGTTACAAAATGTTACAAATATAAGTATAATGCTCTGCTTAAAAAGAAAAAGAGAGATTCTCATAAGAATTGAGAAATGTGGAGCCCCTCACACTCCCAAGTCCAAGGCCAGCTTTGTACCCCTTGCAGGAGAGCATCATCAATTTCCTTCCTCTGACCAGGTGTAGGTGCTATAGTTCCAGGGCAATACCACATTAGTTCCTCTCTCCTTTTGTCTTTCATTTCACCCCCCTTCAGCTTCAAAATCATCTTACAACTCAATACTTTGCAGATAGACGCTATTCCTTCATTTCCTGTTATATGTTTTCTATATTTCTATTTCTTTTAAATATACTGAACTTTCAATTGTCATTTTTCATCCTTGATCCCTACTCTGTCAAGTTGCACTGATTCCTATAAAATTTTATTTCACGATTGTGTGCTTTCTTCCTTCTCTTTATTGATCTTTGCCCTGAATGTGTTGGCATGTGCACAAGGTGACTTTCGCCTTGTTTCTGGACATATTTTTATCTGAGAGTTCCTGTGATACTTCACACCATGCTGCTTCTTTTTCCCCCCGACCTATTGTCCTCTGTGACATCTGCTTTTGCAATTTTATCTGGGATTTTCTTCCCTCTCCCTAAAAATCAATGCTCGGGCCAGGGACTCTCTTGCCAAACACATTCTTTCCAATCTTTGTGAAGTTCCTCCAGGCCTGTAGGAATCCTCCTTCAACTGATTAAAGTGGTGGGTTGGTTTTTCCCCCCCTGAAACTTGGAAAACTAACTGCTGTATGATGTCCTTGGCTCTCCCAGGTTGAGGTCATATGTAAAGATCTCAGATTACTTGTGACCTTGATCTCACCCTGCAATCATCTACTATATGCTTTTTCGTTAGGGGGCCATTTGTACACCCTTTTGTTTTAGGATGAAAAGGGAAATAGCTGACTTATAGAGCTGAATATGGAGAACAAGTAGAAGCAAACCAACCTAGGAAAAATTTCACTAACAACATTGCCTTGTACATATTTGTTAAGAGGATAGATCTCATGTCAACGGTTCTTACCACAATAAAAATAAATAATGATTATCAGCTTTAGAAAAGGAAATTCAAGCATCAGAGTGTGATGGTTAAGAACATCAGCACTTATGTTACAGAGGACTGAATCTGAGTTTGTGTTTTGCTTTGTACTAGCTAGGTGACCTTAGACAAATTAATTTACCATCTGAGTCTCAATTGCATCCATTTTTAAAATAGAAATAGTGATAGTAGCAATATAATAGAGAGTCAGGAGAAATATTCTAAATAGTGCATATAAAGTGTTTTGCATATGACAGAGACAATATCTGAATTATGGTAAGTGTTCAATAAGTGTTACATGCAATTTTTTAAAAGTTATATTATCAATGCAGTGTCTGCCTCCATAGTCATCAACAAAAGCATTTTTGACCATTTTCCATCCTGCCTATATATTGACATATTTATATAGTGTAATTCAATCTAAATAAAATTGCATTGTTTTCTTTTATTTCCACAAAAATTTCATGACATTTTAAAATGTATGCATCACGAGTTCATTAAGAAGATATGCCATAATTTACTTAAACATTCCCCTATATATTGAATATTTACAAGAAATTTAACATTTTTTCCCTCACTTAATCCCCCAGATGAAGATAGCTTTTTCCTTTGGATTGGTTCTTTGGGAAGCATTTGTAAGTGTGAATTTCCATGGTCATTGCTGTTTGTTAAAAGGTATCCCCAAATTAGCTTTTTGATTAGTGTTACATAATTTTATCTTTCCATCAACAATGTAAGAGTCACCATCTCAATCCTTGTCAGTGCCAATTAATCATCCTATATAATAAAAGGCTAATATGCAAATTGAAGAAACAGCGGAACGACCAGTCGCTATGACGCGCACTGACCACCAGGGAGCAGATGCTCAATGCAGGAGCTGCCCCCTGATGGTCAGTGCTCTCCCACAGGGGGAGCGCCACTCAGCCAGAAGCTGGGCTCATGGCTGGTGAGCACAGCAGCAGTGGAGGGAACCTCTTGTGCCTCCACAGCAGAGCTAAGAATGTCTGCGGGGATCAGGCCTATGCCATCAGTCGGACATCCCCCAAGGGTTCTGGGACTGTGAGAGGGCACAGGCCAGGCTGAGGGACTACCCCCCTCACCCCTAAGTGCAAGAATTTCATGCACCGGGCCTGTAGTTATATTAATATTTTGGTAATTTGAGAAAGTGGTTTGGTATAAATTTAAATACAGCTTTTTAATTTGATTTCTTTCCTGGCCAGAGAACTGGGAAGAACTCTCTGACATCAACCCAGTGCCAGGACAATTTTGCTGTTGTTGTGGGTTTTCTTACTGAATGTGTTGGGAGTGACACTGGTTACTAAAATTATATAGGTCCCAGTTGCACAATTCTATAGTGCATTATCTGTGTATTGTACTGTGTGTTCACCACCCCAAGTTAAATCCCCTTCCATCACATTTATCCCCCCAGGACAAAATTTTTAAATGTCCCTATATGGGGTGAGGCAGCACTCAAAGAGAGTCAGTAGAGTATAGTTTGTTCAGTCATCCTGGAGAGCTGCTATACACTGAATGTTTGCTTCCCCTCTTTACCCCCACAAATTCATCTGGGACCTAATCCCCAGTGTAATAATATTTGGAGGTGGTGACTGTGAAGGTGATTAGGGCATGAGGGTGGAACGCTCATGAATGATATCAGTGAACTTATAAAAGAGACCCCAAAGAGTTCCCTTGCCTCTTTCAGCCATGTAAGGAAAGAGCCATCTATGAGCCAGAAAGTGTGCTCTCACTAGACACTGAATCTGCTGGTGCTTTTACCTTGGACACCCCAGCTTCCAGAACTACAACACATAAATTTCTGTCATTTGTAAGTCACTAAGTCTATGGTAATTTGCCACAGCAGCCCAAGTGGACTAAGTTGAGGGCAGTTTGGAAAGGTGCATAAGAAATAATTTCTGCCCTTTGACTAGGAGTTATGTTTATAGAAAGTGAGTCTAATTTTTATAATATAAAAAAATTGAAGAACTCAAGTGTCCAACAGAAACAGAATTATTAAATGAGTTGCAGTACAGGCATACAGTAGACTACCAGGAAGTCATACATCTTGCTTAGACAGAATATTTTAATGGCAGGGTAAACAGTGGAGGAAAAGAATAACATAACATTCTAGGTGCAATATGATCTCAATTATGAGGAAAAGATGCAAAGAAAAAGTGTAGAAAGCAGTATGCCAAAATAGTAATACTAGATTGCCGCTGAGTGGTAAGTTTATGTTTGTCCTGTCTTTTAACATTTTCTAAATTATTCCAAATGCTGGTCTATTACGGCAACAATTCGGAGAAGTAAATAATAATAATAATAATAATAATAATAAAATAAAGACCCTCTGGTATAAAAATATCAATGTGCTCATATGGAATTTGAGGCAAGTAACTTCTAGACTCAGTCTAAACTTAGCACTTCCTGCTTCACAAACTTGACTCCATTGTGTTAACCATATGTATAACACAGCTTCCCCACTTGACCTAAGTCTTTTTAGGAACATGGAGGCTGTCTTCCTCATTTGTAGATTCCATCTCTGACTCTATCTAGTGTCTAATTTAGTCCCTCAGACAAAATTAGTGATTACTCTTCATTCAGTCATTTAAGAAACTTTACTTCATGTTTAGTGTCCCAGGCATGATAACAAGGTAGGATTTTTCTGCTCAAGTTGCTTACGTACCAGTATAGTTCCTGGAAGGAGATAGTAACAAAGAGGAATTCCCTGGCTTGAGCACAGCAGTCAAATTACTAGAATGTCAGCTTCCATGCCCACCCCCTACTGCTTTCTGATATTAGAAGGCCTCCCGAACTCCCCTTGATGAACCCACTTATGAGAGACTTATCCTTCCTGATGCTGATGCCTGGGCACCGCTGTTGGGTACTCCAGCATCCTCTGATGCTGCTTCCTTCCCTATCGTCTCAGTCTCCACTTCGAGGCTTAGCTTCTGCAATAAGCCAAGACCGTGTTGGTCCCACCAGATGCTTTTCCTGTATTCTTGGGTCTCTCCTTGTTCTTTTCTTTTCTTTTTTTTTTTCCTCCCACAAGCCCAGGAAAACCTGAGGCCATAGAAATATGTGGAGGGGCACAGCCCTACCTCAGGGATAGGAGCCATCATCCTTAATTCTATTGCCTCCACAGAAGTAGAGAATTTAATTCAGAAAATTAAATTAAATCTCACATCACCCAGTGTGAGATCCCCTTTGTTTCTTTCATCTTTCCTCTGCCTGTCTCTTCTATCCTCAAAACTGGCCGAATGGAAGAGGTGTTCATCTCTGATTCCCTGTCTTCACATTTTATGAAAGCTCATCACTTATGGGAAAGTCACTGCCAAGGTAGGTGGTGGAAATGAAGAAGCTCAAGGATGACACAGGACCAGGGCAGAACTGATCCATTGGAGAAAAGTCCCCAGTAAATTTTTCAATTATCTTCTTTTGGTCTGACTGTTCTCTCTGATTTGACAGGCAAATCCAAACACTGCTCTTCCCTATATTCAGACATTCAGTTACACCAGCAGGAAAATGAAAATGTATCATTTCCCCTTCTTCTTTCTATTTCAGACTCAATGGATTTCTGGGTGGAAAAAAAGCTTCAAGGTCATCCAGTAAAATGCCTCATTAGATCACTGAAATTCCTCTGCAACATCTCACCAAGTGGTCCTTCAGTCTCTGCTTGTACTCCCAAGAATGGGACTCCATCGCCTTTCTGGGCAGCCCACTCTATCTTTACACAGCCCTAGAAGTGAAAATGCTTTAATTCCCGGTGAGTAAAACTATTTCCCTCACGCTTCTTCCCTTGGCTCTAATTCAAGCTCTTAACATGAGACTGAACAAATCTAATTCCTTGTCCACTGGAAAGCCTTCCAATGCTTCCACCCTTCTGATTTAGGCTATACTCCTTCCTATTTTGAATGCTCTCATTATAACTTTGTAGAAAAAATAAAAACGCACATAATCTAATTTTCCTAATAATGTCCAGGGGATAACAAATAAATCATAATAAAGTAAATTGATTCATTCATTCTATTCATGCAACCAACATTTAAAAACTTCTCATCGTTCTTCTAAACCTAGCGCAAAGATTTGAGAACAGAGACAAATGAAGTATACTCCTCATCCTCAAGAAGTGTTCTAGTGTTAGCTAGTTGGGTTTGAATTCCTGTTCTATCTCTTGATATTTGAGTGACCTTGGACAAGTCATTAGGTTTTATTTTTGTCATAAGGAAAATACAGTATTAATAGTATCTACTTCATAGGGTTGTTGCGAGAGTTACACAAGATGACCCATGTAGAACTCATTAAAGAGCCAATAAATGCTGACTGTCATTAGTAGGAGCACGTGAAAAAGAAATGAGGTCAGTTTTAATACTGTGTGTAGATTAGCTAAAACAAGAATATGCTCCAATAGTAGAGTGGGAGTGGGAATTGGGGAGAGACCTAACCAAGATCTTCTGAAGGCCTAGAAGAGCAGGTCTTCAGTGTTGTTATTTTAAAGCCGAGTCTGGAGAGATGGAGGAATTAGGTAGGTGAAGTTGGAGAGGGGTATTCCAGGCAGAGAGATCAGGCTGTGAAAATGAAAATGCATGAATCTTTGAGATCCCAAGAGGTGTTCAGAGAAATCCATACAATGCAGAATGGCTGGAACACATGTGTATTATGGTAATGGATGAGACCAGGGAATTTCCAGGGGTCATTAAACCGAAAACTCTATAAGCCAGGCTAAAAGAATAAACTTTGTCCTATAGGTCATGGGGAGACAATGAAGGATTTCACGTGAAAAGACCACATGAGATCTGTATTTTAAGATCTCTCTGGAAGAGGGTGAACTGGAGAGAAGCCAGCCAGGAAGAATAGTGAATTCCTCAGTAGGTGAGTTAAGCTCATGTTTAAGGCACCAATAATGCAGGGGTGACTGAGCCTGCATCAGCTATATGGTTTATCCAGAATTTTGCACACAGTGAAATACAGAGAAAAGTTTTTTTAATATCAGCATATGTATAAGCTTTGGGTTTTATAGTTTGGTTTTATACTGATTTTGACTTACAGATAGGAACAAAAAAATTACAGTGCCTAGAGCACTTAAAATTACATTAGATATATGAGCAATAATAAGGGCTGATATTTAAGGCAACAGTATTGATGACAAAGGCAGGGGGCAAAGTTCAAGGAAACAAGAACCACAGTGCAATTCTCTCCCCTCTCAGAAGGTAGATCAAGGACTATAGTTTTTTCAGTCCAAAATCTTGCCCTGAAAGGAACAAAGCATGACAATAGAGTTGCCTCTAACAAATTAACTTCTAATGTCAATAATATACTCTAAACGCAGCTTTACCATTTTCCTAAAAATAGTTGTCCAAGATATTCCCTAGATCCATATTTATTCACCTACTTATCGAATATTACTAAGTTTCAGTATGAACTGAGAAGTATGTTAGATCTGGAGTACACTGAAGTAAATAACTAAGATGTATTGCCTATCTTATGAAGTTTACAGTCCAGAAACATGGATAGATACTAAATTTAAAAAACACAAAATTCGTCATTAAGCACATGTGTTAATAGAAACTACTTTCTTTCACAGCCAATTCTTAAAAAAAAAAAATTATAACATGATATCTAGACATCACCTTCTATCCACTTTTCCACCCATTCTATCTGGCTTGCTTCCTTAGAATTGCCATTGATAAGATGATCAATGTTGCAAATCCAATGGACAATTTTCAGTCAGCACATTACTTAAAATGTCAGCAGCATTCAACACTCCTTAGTTCTTGAAATTTTCTCTTTCCTAAGCTTCTGTAACATCACAATCTCCTCTTCACCCCTTTGCTTCTGCTTCTGAGTCTCCTTTGCTGACTCCTCTTCATGTTGGTGTTCTTTGGGTATCTTCTCATCTTACCCATGGCTTCATATATTCTCTACATATTTCAAGATCTTTAGACTTAAATTTCAGCCCTAATCTCTTGTGAACTAAAGATTCATAAAAACCAATAGATTATCTAATACCTCACCTCGGATGCCTCATGAGGATCTCAAACATGACATGTCCAAAATGTAATTATTGGACTCCTGACTCTTCCTATCCCAAGTATGTTCCATTTATGGTGTTAACACTCTCATTAAATGACATAATAAACTACCCAATTGCTCAAGAAATGTAGCTGTCAACCCTAACATCTCCTTTTCTATTAATTCTAAAACATCTCTACCTCTCTTCATTTCTCTTTGCCCCACCCTAGTCTAGGCCACCATTATCTATCACCTGAATGACTGGGATACCATCCTAACTTATCTCTCCAGAGTTGTTACTACTACTCCCCAAAATTTTCTACACAGGGATCAAATATTTAAAACACACACACCTCTAATCATGCCACTTTCTGTTTTAAACTCATTAATGATTTACCTTTCACTGAGTATCTAGTCCAAATTCAGCATGACCTTCAAGAAGGCCCTACATGATCTGAGATATGACTAACCAGGTCTGATCTCTTTTTGTGACACTCTTATCTCCATGTTCTTATCATAGGAATCTTTCAGTTCCTCAAACATTCCAGGACCTCGAATTCCTCCGGGTTCTTGTCTATGCTCTTTCTACTCCTTAGACCAGGGGTGGGCAAACTTTTTGACTCGAGGGCCACAATGGGTTCTTAAACTGGACCGGAGGGCCGGAACAAAAGCATGGATGGAGTGTTTGTGTGAACTAATATAAATTCAAAGTAAACATCATTACATAAAAGGGTACGGTCTTTTTTTTTTTTAGTTTTATTCATTTCAAACAGGCTGGATCCGGCCCGTGGGCCATAGTTTGCCCACGGCTGCCTTAGACTATTCCTTCGGTGTGCCAGTTCATGTCTAGTATATCACTTTCTGAGATAGCATGTATTTCTTTATCTATTTATTGTCTTTTCCCTCCCACTGAATGTAAGTCCCCTGCAGCAGGGACATAGACTATTTAGTTACTCAGTAGTCTCTGACACGTAGTATTCAATGAATACTTACTTAATGATTAATTAGGTAATCATCAGACCACTGATTTGGTTAGCTTTCTGTATTATAGGTTCTTGTTGTACTGCCTACTTCTCTGTAGCATCGATCACTGATGTAATTCTACAATTACTCATGATGAAAACAGTGGTTATGACTCAACAGGATTTTGAAGGATGAATGAGGTGTCAAGTCACTTGACCACTTCTAGCTCTTAATTATCTACTGAAAAGATAAAGTAGGAGGATGAAGTAGGATGGATCTTCTTTTAGCTTCTTTTGAGCTATTGAGTCTAAGTCTAGGCAATTCAGGATTCAAGATGCAATAGGTACTTAGTTGCTGAGAGGTGCCAAGGGACAGATGAATGAGCACTATGTTAGGAAGAAGGGACTCTGATTGCAGTTTTAAAGGTTAGTGCTAGCTATGTGACATTTGCCTTCCTGTACCACAGTAGCTTCTTCCATAAAATTAAATAAAATAACACCTTGCCTAGTGAATTAGTCAGGGTTCTCCAGAGAAACAGAACCAATAGTATATATACTATTTATTTATATTGGATATCGGGTTTATTATAAGATACTGGCTCCTCATGATTATGAGACAGAGAATCCCAATATTTGCCATCTGCAATCTGGAGACCCAGAAAAACTAAGGATGTCATTCAAAGGCCTGGAGAGCAAACACTCTAGATTTCAGTTTGAGTCTGAAATCCTCAGAAATAGGAGCATGGAAGGCAAGAGGAGAGCTTTGACCAGCTAGAGCAGTCAGGTAGAGAGAGAATTCTACCTTCCTCTACTCATTTGTTCTATGCAGGCCCTCAACAGGTTGGATGATGCCCGCCCACACTGGAGAAGACCATCTGCTTTACTCTGGCCACCAGTTCAAATGTTCACCTCTTCCAGAAACACTCCCACAGGCACACCCAGAAATAATGTTTAACTAGCTCTGTGGGCATCTCCTGGCCCAGTCAAGTTAACTAATGAATTTAACCATCATACCAAGACTAGAAATAGAATCCTGGATTTTGTCTACTTTTTAGATACATGTCCATCTACTCTCCATCCCTTTCACCCAATATTTATGTAATTAACAGTCAGTGTATGCAGCATAGTGCCAGACGTTATGTTAGACATGGGAGATTCAATGATACATAAATCAAGACCCCGCGGAGCTTAGTTCAGAGAAGAAATCATATAAGTAGGCAGTTTATAATTAAATATTTTAAGGATGAGATAAAAGTATGGACGCCACTCTGAGACTAGTACTTCTAAAGGAAATAAGAACTGAGCTGAGTCTTAAAAACAAAAGAAAGAAATGCTAACTGGGGACACTGGGAAGAAAGATTGAGAAGGACATTCTACACCTGTGTGTGTGTGTGTGTGTGTGTGTGTGTGAGTGTGAGAGAGAGAGAGAGAGAGAGAGAGAGAGAGAGAGAGAGAGCGCGAGGAGGCAAAGTAGATACAGCAACATGAGCAGGAAGATGTGGGCAGGCACTACAAACAATCCATTGTTCCTGGATCACGGGTAAGGTGGGAATGCTGAGAGCTGGAGCTAGAGAAGTGAGCTGAGGCTGGGTTATGGCAAATCTTGGGTGGCTTGGGCTATATCCTCTAGATAACTGGAGACAATGAAGGTTTTTAAACAAGAAAGGCAGGGTAATGTGCTCAGATTTATGTTTTAGAAATGTCATTCTGGTAGCTGCATGCTATTCGGAATGGATATAGATGAGAGGTAAAATGGGGACCTACCTGTCAATTCTACAAACCCTTAGGCAGCAATTCATTGTGTGCCTCTGTCCACATACATAATCTGAGAGTTAGTTGAATATGGGCCTTGGAGATCATCTGTCCAACCCTGATTTAAATTAGAATCCCCCTGCCAAGTTCTAGCCAAGCGGTTCCTGTACACACACACACACACACACACACACACACACACACACACACTCAAACACACAAACTTGCCCATTATTGCACTGCCCACAGACAGCTCTCCAGGCATGCAGACATTGGCAATCGGCCGGGGGTTTTATTTCCCCAGGTACCTAGTGTAGCACAGCCACCGCCTGACAGATCTAATCACAGGCGGGGTCTCTTTCACAGTCATCCCAGAGTAAAAGCGCAGTGTGTTCCCAAGGAAATGACTGAAACATACAAATCAATTGCCCTTTTCTTCTCTTCTTTTTTGACCCCATTTTGAATGCAAGTATGAGGTTTGATAACAGTATCAGGAGAGGAGATGGATTTTGTATGTCCAGGGACTCATTGAAAGAAAAGAGACTGCAGGAAGATAGAAGTACTCAGCCTCACACCAGCCTCAAATATCGCCACAGCTGCTCCGGAGAATAGCCAGGGACCCAATCACACTCTCAAATGTCAGTGTCAGGGTGGGAAAAACATCCGGCGCCTTCTCCTCACTGCCTTTGGCTGGGACTTCATCATGACTACACTGCTTCTTGCTGTTTCCTGCCCATGCTCCTAGCAATCAGCCTCTTGGTCCCCGTTCATACATTTCCCCTACCTGAGACACCTTAGACCAAGTCCATACTTTTAACTTCAATGTATTCTTCCAGCCCAGCCCAAATGTCTTCTCAACTGTGAAGTTTTATTCGGATGATCTCTTCTAAAATTTTCATCACTCCAAATGTATCTTTCATATGATACCCATCAATGTTTGCCTTGCATTATGATTATTTATACCCACATCTCATCTCATCTGTGCTGAGAGCTGCTTGAGGGGAGGGTCAGCCTTTACACACCCTGCTGAGTGGCCTCTGGTTTGGCATGTGGAAGGCACTGGATCAAAGTTTGCTAATTAAATAGGTGAAGTGGAACTGGAGCTCACAGATATAAGTGACCTAATTTTGGGCCTATAGGGATACAATTTAATCATGAAAGGAACTCGAAGAAGACCTACTTGTTCCAGAAAGAGGCTAGTTAGAGACTATATTGGGGACTTCCTGCCTTCTTGCCAGGAAGCAAAATGTTATTCCAAGAGGGATGGTCCCCTAGGCCTGCATCATGTGGAGGCCGGGACAAGCATGTGTTTGGGGGCAGATAGATTTGTTTGGGATCTTGAGTTGTGCATTAACAGCCATGTGGCCATGAGAAATGTACCTCACTCCATCTAAAAAGCAGGATATACCCCCGGGAGAATATCACACAGCAGATGTGCAAAGCCTTGCATAGTGACTACCACACTGCCACCTCTTAACAAATGTTAACTTCCTTCTTCTTCCTCCTCTACCATGCTTAGAATCCATCCAATTCCTGTTTCATACACAGCTGCTTATTATAGAAAACATACTACACTTCCATTTTCTGAATACCCAATTATCTGGAAATGGGCCCACGCTGCCATGTTTGTATCTGGTGCACCCAACTACTGGCCTGAGCTGAATGGAGTGGGGATCCTTTGCCATTCCAGTCCCTCTCAAGTAGAAGTCTGGAACTGGAGCCTTCAGTTTCAATGGACTGAAATACTGAGTCAACTGATGATGAGTAGCTTAGACATCAAGTTCTATGGAGCCAGGTCAGAAAGAGTGCAGATGGTTGACCAAAGCCACTTACGATCTGAAACGGTAAAGCTTCTTCCTCCATTTGACATCTTCTCTACTCAGGGTCTGAGCTCCAGTTCTCATTACTTCCTGCCTGGACAACTGACTACATCAGTGGAATCCATGTCTCAATTTTTTATGCCACCTCTCTCCATCAGCTTTTCTGCAGCAAGAGTGAGAGGTCCTTTTAGAATAAAATCTTGTGAGGCATCTCTCTGGTCTATACTCCTTCAATGATTCCCATTTTCCCACAGCATTCTTTTCACAAAATTCTAGAGAAATACGCATGCAGATAGAAGCAGGTACATATAGCCATGTGCTGTGGGGTCAGAGATGGAAGGGATGGACGGGGCCCATCTCAACCTCAAGTCTCTTAAGTCACAGGTTGTATTCACTGTCAATGATCCACTTGTCAATCTCTTTCATGGTCTCAGGGTGAGAGATTCTTCAATCAAACTGAACCAATAGAATAGAATAGAATAGAATAGAATAGAATAGAATAGAATAGAATAGAATAGAATAGAATGAATAGAATAGAACAGAATAATTAATAGAATAGATAGATATTTAGAGATAGATATTTATTATAAGGAATTGGGTAATGCAATCATGGAGGCTGGGAAATGCCACGACATGCCATCTGCAAGATGGAGGCCCAGGAAAGCCAGTAATGCATTTCCAGTTTAATCCAAGTGGTCTGAGAATCAGGGAAGCCCTTGCTGTACAGGGAAACCTTGTTTTTATGCATTTTGCTTTATTGCACTTCACAGATATTGAGGCATGACCCTCCACCAGCAAAAAGATTATGACTTGCTGAAGGCTCTGATGGTGGATTAGCATTTTTTTTCAGTAATACAGTATTTTTAATGAAGGTATGTACATTGTTATTTTAGACATAATGATACTGCATGCTTAATGGACCATAGTTTAGTGTAAACATATTTTTATGTGCACTGGAAAACCAGAAAGTTTGTGTGACTCACTTTATGGTGATAACTGCTTTATGGCAGTGGTCTGGGACAGAACCCATAATATCTCCAAGGTGTGCCTGTCATTCCCAGTCCAAGTGCAGAAGACCTGTGTCCCACCTCAAACAGTCTGGCAGAGAGCCAATCCTTCTTTCCTCCACCTTTTTTCCTCTTCATTCAGACCCTCCATGACTCAGATAAGGCCCACTCCCAGGGGAGGGCTAGTTGCTTTACCCCTCACAGACACACCACTAAAGTGTAGTCAGATATCTGGGCACCCTGTGTGCTAGTCAAGTTGACACATAAAAGTGATGGTCACACAAGGAAATAGTGTTACATATTTTCTTTTGCTTTCCCTTTTCATTCCTTTTATTTGCGGGGGGGGGGGGGGGGGGAGGAGCATGTCTAGGATATAGGACAAAATTTACAATGAAGTATTTATTGGAGTCCTTTGATGGTCCTGGTTTATAACATTGTCCTGGTATAATTAATAAATGGGGTGAACTTTCATTTTCCATGAATATGAACCACTTTCATTACTGATCCGGATGATAAAGTGTATGGTCCCTCTAGAGCAGCGGTTCTCAACCTGTGGGTCGCGACCCCTTTGGTGGCTGAATGACCCTTTCACAGGGGTCGCCTAAGACCATCCTGCATATCAGATATTTACATTACGATTCATAACAGTAGCAACATTACAGTTATCAAGTAGCAACAAAAATAATTTCATGGTTGGGTCACAACATGAGGAACTGTATTTAAAGGCCCGGAAGGTTGAGAACCACTGCTCTAGAGAAACATGACTGATAGTGCTCTTCGTTTTTCTATTAGTGCTTGAACTTTCACGACATGTAAATGGACTAAGGGTCTCAAAAACAGAATTCCCATAATTAATCCTCATCATTCAAATGAGGATTATTATAACATCACTTTGTTATAATAAAATACCCAATTCTGTCTTGTATTTGTTCATAGAATTGTTCATGGGAATTCCTCCAGAGAACCAAAATCTGTGAGCCACTTTTTCATCACTGAGGAGAACAAAGAAACCCTTCACTTTATCCAGGTCTCCTCTCTCTGTTATGTTTCTCCTCTCCTCTGCAAAAAAGAAAATGAGCTGTTTAGCCATTCATTAGAAAATCTCAACTCAATTATTTCTCAGGTTAAACAAATATATATTCTGCAGAGTAGAGTAAGTTTTGTTTCACATCTTGTTTCCTTTCAGGTTTATCTTAAGAGATGAATATTCAGACCACTCTATTTTTTGATCAGTTTTCCGTCCCATTGAACATACTGAGAAAAATTCAAGATTTTTTGGGTGGTGGGGGTGATGCATTCTCAGAGAATAATACAAAGGTGACTAACATGTTTAAGGGTACATGGATGTGAGCCATTGTCATATCTAAGCAGACAAACCATGTGTCTATATGTGTGTATATTATTTTCCACACATAGAAGCTTATTTACTTATTTGTTAATCCTCACCTGAGGATATTTTTCCCATTGACTATTTTTTTAAAGAGAGTGGAAGGGAGAGGGGAAGGAAGGAAAAGAGAGATACAGAGAAAGAGAGAGAGAGAGAGAGAGAGGAAGGTGATAGAGAGACATACCCTGACGGGGCAGGATCAAACCTGCAACCCAGGTACATGCCCTTGATAGGGAATCGAACCGGTGACCCTTCAGTGCATGGGCCAATGCTTTAGCCACTGAACCACACTGGCCAGGACAACCACTGTTAAATATTCTTAATAAAAGATCATTACACTTAAAATAAATTAAAAAATAAGCCTCAAATCACACACACACACACACACACACACACACACACACACACACACGAATTTTCTATACTTTTGCATTATCAGTGGATTGATTCACTGGTAGAAAACAGAAGTAAATATATTTTGTTTTGTAAACCCTGTGTAATAAACAAAACACCTAAAATGTATTTTGTAGGATCAAATAAGTTGCTTGCTTTTGTGTTATATGGCATCAAAATAATTTTGACATTTTGAAATGATGGTTCATCGTGCCCCCTGACTTTTCATCATATGGCCCTGGCACTACCTGCACCTGGTTTGAGAAGGAAGGATTCAGTATCGTGCACAAAATTACTGCTCCCCTTTATACCTCATTATTCATTCCCTGCTTCCCACCTCACTTTCTGGCTCCATCTGGCTGAGATTGCTGTCATTGGATTAGAGGCCATGGAGGGTGTGGACTGAAGGAGGGTCTGCAGAGGCACACTGCCTGGGGAAGAATCTGAAATGTGCTGCTCTCCTGACCTCAGACAAACTACTTCCCATCTCTGAGCCTTAGTTTCCTTAGCTATAAAGTGAAGATAAAAACGTATGCATCTTGCCCGGCTGGTGTGGCTCAGTGGTTGAGCATCCAGTTCAATTCCCAGTCAGGGCACATGCCCAGGTTACAGGCTCAGTCCCAGTGGGAAGCATACAGGAGGCAGCCAATCAATGATTCTCTCTCATCATTGATGTTTCTAGCTCTCTCCTTCTCCCTTACTCTCTGAAATCAATAAAAATATATTTTTTAACAAAGTATATACCTCACAGCATTACCATGAGGATTAAATGAGCTAGTACATATCAGGTGCTGAGCAAAGTGCATGGCACTTAAAAAGACTATATAAAGGTCAGTTACTAATTCTCCGAGTGATCGAAATGACACTTCTCCAAGCCACTGTCCCTGGCTCCATGCTGGGACTCTCTCAGTGACCTCTCCAGGGACTCCTGTGCATCACAGGCCCCCAGAGGAAGCCCTCCCACACCCCCGACTACCAGGCCAACTACAGGATCAAACTGAATCCACCCATCCCTGCCTTTCCAGTGTGTAGCCCAGAGATGTGCACGTTCCACAAGTTCACTAAATGACAGTAGAGTTAATGC
The DNA here is from genome assembly GCF_014108235.1 of Myotis myotis. Lineage (NCBI taxonomy): Eukaryota > Metazoa > Chordata > Mammalia > Chiroptera > Vespertilionidae > Myotis > Myotis myotis. Next base: position 19,910,304 of record NW_023416316.1, read on the forward strand.
ATCTTGAAAACAGCAAAAGAGACACAGAGGAAAATGGGATTCCTTTCCCAGATGAAAGATGAAGTTTCAAGGTTACTTATTTTTTCTCTGAACAAAATGGGGCAAACAGGTCCTTTGGAAATTGATTCTCTCCTCCTTGAGTTACCGCCTTGGCCACACTGAACTCACTCACATTCGTCCTGTGTCTCTTGGAGGATGGCTCACACTTGTCTCTTTCTATGACCTCAGTCATCCTTCCTGGCATGAAGCTGGCATACTTCACCCTGCCCCCAGGGCAGTGCTTGGTTCCGTGAGGTCTCATAGCTCCTACTAATGGAAGGGTCACTGGCTTCTGATTCCTTTGGCCTGAAAGAGGTGCTGTCAGGATTCTGGATCTCCATGTAGAAAGCAAGGGGCCTCTGAGAACCAATTAAATTAGATCATGGCTCACCTGTGCAGGTGAGTGAGGCACTGCCCAAAAGCTTGACTCAGAAAGGGATAGGATTTGAGGCACTCCCTGGGCAGGACCGACCTCTGCTCTAACTAAAAAGAAGCACGGTAGCAGGCACCCCACCCTCTAAAGAGATTCTCCTCTCGAGGCCTAGTATTCCCACGAGCAGGTATTTCCGAGCAGATGGGCCCTGGCTGGAGGGCTCAGGAAGAGGAGACTCCTAGGAGGAGAAGGCCCACATGCTGGACCTCTGGAGGTCTACTCTCAGATGGTCACATATGAAGGAGGCTTGAAAGGCAATTCCATGCCTGATAATTCTTTCAATTTCTTAGAAATTGAGGAGGTTCAGCTATTGTATCCAAGACCAACTAATTCCTTGAAAAGGAAGCCAAGGATCTGTCAAGGAACTGGAACAAGATCTAAGCTTTGGTGGCCTTTATATGAGCACCTTTCATCAGGGACTTGGTGTCTAATGTTTGCCTTCTTATCTTAGGGAACTTGGAGGAAGGGGGAAATGCTGGTGGGGATATGATCAGTAGTGTAGTAACCTCTTGTTCACTAGGCTCACCTTCCAGTCTAACCACTGAATCCCGTTTCTCTTCTATAACCTGCCCTCATTCTGAGCATTTGTGAGGGAGGAGGAGCAGGGGGACTGCTGGAGAGGCTGGGCACTTGGAGAGCAGGGATGGGCTGGCAGGCATCCCATTAGCCCAAGCCTGTCTTCAGAAGATGCTTCAATGAGATGATGTGTTTTTCCACCCAGGAAGCTCTCTGCTTCTTGAGACTGGGGAATACTGGGGAGCATTCCCTTGGCCCACCTTTTGGAAAGGGAGACTATACCTGGACTTCCTCCTTCTCCTCTCAAATTAGATGGGAGAGAAGATGGCTTTCCCAGGAACGGCCTAGCAGCTTTTGCAAGTTTTATGAGATCATGCGAAAGCTCTTGCTCTCCGTAGCATGCTCCTTTGAGCTACCATGCTACTTTGCTTTCAGCATGCTCTAGCTCAGGTGTCCTGGGAGCCAGATGTAAGATCTGAATGGCAGGGAAGCTTCCACAAAACAGCTGGCTCCTGTCCCTGGGTGACACAACCTCTATCCCTGCACAGAAGACCTCTTGAAAGTTACATTTGATGTTTTAACAGGTCAGGTTTGATTGTCTACCTGTTCTAATACAGATGTTTCAGACCCAGCCAGTCTGTTCACAAAAAATCAGGGCTGAGCTCAGAGCTAGCATGTAAAAAGAAATCAGAACATGTTGGTGAACTGAGCTGAACTGGGGCTTTCTGTTCTGCTGGAACTTTGGGAATTTGAATATAGAGACAAGAATAACAAGTCTTTGCAATTTTCCAAGAGGTATCTGCACACATACTTATCTCAGGCCTAGGATGGAGAATGCACTGCTTGAACTTTCTTCAGAGAGAGAGGAAGGAGGAGAGGAAGAGGTAAACATCGATGTGAGAGTTGAACATAGATTGGCTGCCTCCTTCTGGGGATCGAGTCCACAACCCATGCATGTGCCCTGACTGGGAATTGAACCGGCAACCTTTCAGTACAGAGGATGACACCCAACCAACCGAGTCACATCCTCTAGTGCTGAGCTTTTGTACTTTTAATCTGCTTGGAACTGGATTAAAAGTCAGGAGACTCACTTTATGTCCCAATCGTGCTGTGTAACTTTAAAGAATTTGCTTACTAACTTTGAGCCACACAGAGTTATCTCGAGGCTCAGATGAAATAATATGTGACATCTCCTTGTGAACAGTAAGCCACTATAAAAGCAAGAACTAGTGCTGTTATTATTAATAATTATTTTATGCATAAAGGGGAGTGATTTCCATTAGAAGCTAAGGTAGAAAAACATCAACTCCTCATATATTCTGGTCATCTTGGATCAAATTGCAATTTAAATCTACATGGGTAAATGACTAAGGGGCATAACACTGAAATACCTTCCTATAATTTTAAAAGCAAGCATAAACGTGATATGGTGCCATGTGATACCAGAATGAGCACAGGACTTAGCATTGCAAGTACGTGTGACTGCAGGAAGCCCAGCCAGGTCTTTGGAGTACTAGAAAGCCTGCTTCCAGCTTCTGTTCTCCACTGCTTTCCCTGGGGCCACATGGTCTCTCATCTCCACCTCTCCCTGCTTAGCTGCTCCATCCTCCCTTCAGTGAACAGGCTTTCACTGCCAGATTGTCGGGTTCTGGTCCCCATAACCTTTAGTTACAGGTAGCCACCACTGGATCAAATCTGGCATCATTACTACACTACCTGAGTGACATCTCCCTGGGAGAGAGCCTCTATCTGATCCTGCCAGGTGGATACCGGTCCAAACCACTGTGGCTGCTGGTGAGTGGTCATCTTTTTTTTTTTCAATCCTCACCCGAGGACATGTTTTTATTGATTCTTTTTAGAGTGAGAGTAAGGGGAAGAGAGAAAGAAGGAGAGAGAAAGAAGGTGGGTGGGGGGAGAGCGAGCCATCGATGTGAGAGAGAAACATCTATGTGAGAGAGAGACATTGATCAGTTGCCTCCTGTACCCGCCCCGACTGGGGATCAAACCTGCAACCTAGGTATGTGATCTGACCGGGAATTGAATCCACAACCTTTTTGGTGTATGGAACGATTCTCCAACTGAGTGGGCCACCGGGCCATGGCAGGCAGGGTAATATCTTTAAGAGGATGACTGGGGCTGGAAGGAATTAGAGGACTCCTTTAGAACTCCACTAGTGATGCCAATGGCCTTTCTATTCTTGCAAGCTCTGTTACCTAAACCAGAGTTTAGCACTTCATTATTTTACTTTCACCTTTTCCAATCAATCTGTAAGGCCCTCAAGACAGGAGCCATGGATTGTTCTATTTTGTAGTCACTAGGACATCCAGATCTATGCTGGATATACTGTAGGTACTCAATAAAGTCTTGTTGGTTGATATAAAGTCATTGTCATCCTTCACATGCATATAGCTCTTCACAGTATACATATCACATTCTTATATATCAATCCATTTGTCCCCACTATAGTCCTGAATTAGTCTTACTTCACTTTACAAATGAGACACAAACAAAGCACAAGAATAGTGAGTAGTGGAACCTGATCTAATTTTTGACATGCAGTGTTCTAGGCGTTTTAGTATTTTAGACATTATTGGCCTGTAGACTATCTAAATAAAGATTTCGTGGAGACAGTTGGATCCTCACTCTCTAGAGATATACATTTGGACAGCATATCCATTTAGGTTATATATGCATGCATAGAAACAATGGCAGTGAATGAGATGTCTAGGAATCTATTTGTAGGGTAAGAACAGAAGAGAACCCAAAACAGATGCCTGAGAAACACTAACATTTAGTGATGATCGGAGGAAGAGAGTCCACAGGAGACAAAAAAGAAGCACCCCAAGACAGGAGAAAATCCAGGATGGGTGGTATTTTACACAAGCCATGGAAGAAACTTCTCAAGAAGGGAGTGATCAACAGGGTCAAGGGCTTCCAAGGGGCCAAGAACCGTAAAATGCCCTGGGGGATTACAATAGGAAGGTGATCAGTGGCTTTAACCAGCAGTGTTAGGATAGGGGTAGGGATGGAGGTCAAATATCAGTGGAATGAATGCAAAGGGAGTGGGAAGTATAGAAGTAGGAACAGTGCGTTCAGCCAACTGCTTTAAGAAGGAAGGCCTGGGGGAAGAGGGGCAGGAACAGGGTGGAGGAGGTCAGTGGGGGAAAAAAAGTACACATCTGTAATACTTTCAACAGTAAAGATAAATTTTTAAAAAAGAAGAAGTTTGGCCCTGAAGGGGTGGTAGAAAGATACAATGTAGATAGGGGTTGAGTGAATATTTATTTTTTTTAAAGATGGGAGAAGTTTGAACCTGAAGGATATTTAAATTCTGAAGGATCCAAAAGAGAAGGAAGAATGTGAAAGTGAATGAGAGAGGGCCTAATGGTGGAACAAGGCCCCAAGGAGCAGAAGGGAGGAACCAGAGGTCCAGGTGGAATGCCTCACGCCATTTGACAGAGCAAAGAAAGAAAGGATAGACATTCAGGCTGCTAAGTTTGCTGGGTTGTTGTAGGCACGGGGGAATTTTTGATTTTCCTTTTCTCTGTATAAATGAGGAGCAAGGACATTTCCCAAGAGTAAGGGAAGTGGTGGATCAGGAGATCAGGGATGATCTAGGGTTGCTTATGACAGTGCCACTGATACCACTGCCCTGCTGTTGCCCAGCCCCTCCCTGTCCTTTACTTCACTCTCACACTCTCTACTTCATTCATTCACTCACTCATTCATGCAGACAACAATTGAATCAATAGGTTTGTAGCAGGCCATGGGATATGCACTGGGAGTAAAAGGTAAAAAGCACATTGGGCATTGGGTAGGCATAGGATGGCTGCAGGGGAAAGTAAACTCTACCTGACCCTGTGGAAGGGACAGTCAATTACCCCCAATATCCATTTCTCTTTCCTCCATGGAAAGGGAATTTATCTTGGTCCATGGCTACTAGATCATAACACCTTTCCTAATCCCCTTTCTGATTAGATCGGGCTATATGACTAAGTTCTGACCAGTGGCTGTGAAGGAAAGTGATATAGGTCATGTCCAGGTTGGTCCTTAAAGGGATGGGACATGCCCTGCTTTTCTCTTTTTCCATTTTGCTGCCTGGAATGAGGACAAAGTGGTTGTTTGCTCATGTGGATGCTACAGAGGAAGAGCGTGGAGCAACACCATAGAAAGCCTGGGCCTCCTTGTTATGTTCTTCATTTACTGCTTGGGACTTTAGAAACAGCGGAGCTCTGTGTGGGGTCAGCACTGGCCTCCGCTGAGGGGAGCTGGAGAATGGCTGAGGGACCATGATGCAGTTTCATTGGGGACAATGGTGGTCCTGAGTCTAGCTCTGCCTGTTGGGAGATTCAGCGGGAAGAGAAAGGACTTGTGCTGGTGCCTTCACACTCTTAATATCATTTAGTCCTCATATCAACCTTACAGAATGTGCATTATTACCTTCATTTTACAGATGTGAAACCCACAGAGGTGAACTAAGGTGACCCAATGTGCAGCTGTGGAGCGCCCAGCCAGGGCATGCATTTCTACAGAGCTTTCGGCTTTGTTCTTTCCCTTCCCCAAGAGGCTCCTTCTTGCTTCCGTGAGGGCCCCAGGCTGCAAGGAGCTCAGATACTTTCATCAGCCCTATGGCTTTGCAGGAGCGAGAACCCAGTCTTCCCTTCCAGACCACAACATCCTGTGGCCATGTGTCCCTCGCGAACTGACACCTTTGAGGCCCTGCATGCACTGTGTTGATAGGGCCAAGAGGAGGGGAAGAGAACAGAAACGCCCCCAGGCCAAGAACCCTTTACAATGGAGCCAGGTGCTATAAATGTCTCCAAATGCATGCCCCTCTCCACACACGCACATCTGGAATGCCGTATAACCCCTTCCCTCTCCAGCCCCCTCTGCAGTGATGACTTCCTGGAGCATTTTAATGACTTGCCATTATAAATAATATACTCTACTCTTTCTTGTAAAAAAAAAAAAAAATGCCAGAGGTTTCTGCAAAACCAGCAAATTACTCCAAATCATAATTTCATCGAAAAACATTGAAAAAGAAAAAAAGAAAGAAAGAAAGAAAAAAAAAAGAACCCTTCATACCCTGAGGTAGGAAAGGTTTGGAGATTTATGTCTTTCCTTGAACACACAGATTTATAACAGTGGATAATGTACATTCATTTCATCCATATTTATACCTGAATTGATGCGGAGTCTGGTATCCATTACTTTAATCTATGTAACTTGATCATCAGAAATCTGAACCATAATTTTAACACGTATTACAAAGAGTTTCTTTTTGGCTTAAAGGAAAATGATGGCAGAGAAGAAAAGCCATTAAGAGCCAGCTGCAGCCACTTACTGGCGCTGCACTTCCTTCTGCAGTGCGTGTGGGTCCCCCGCCACACTGCCCATCCCTTACCTTCCTGGACGCACGTTCACTCCCGTTTGGAACCCCCAGCACTAACTGTACCGTGAACGGAGTGGGAGAGAGAGAAGCAATTCGGGGGAAATTCACGTAAATAAATCTCTGATATCATGGCCAACCTGGAGCTCCCAGGGCGGCAGTGGTTAATGGGCCAGTAGTAGCCTCCAGTCACTTAGGAGAAGTGAAAAAACGCACGGCCTGATCAAAGCTTCCCTCTGACAGACAGTGGAAATCAAACCCAGATCCTAGTTCTCAAACAGCATTGCTGGCACTCAGCACATGGTTCCTGTCCAACTTCTGAGCACCAAATATTAGCCTGACTTAACATTCCAAATGCCTGTTCCTGGACGAAAGCCAAGGAGGGGATTTTTCAGAGATCTGGGCCCCAGGATTATATAGGGTAGAAGATGAGGAAAGGCCCCTGGGACCTCACTCAGGCAGCTGTGCGTCAGAGAACTCTCTCAAACCACCATCTCCGGGTTTTTCTAAAGTCACATAAGGACCAGGAGAGCAGATCTTTTTGTTTGTTTTGTCCTCTGGTATGATCAGGGCTGACACATAGTAGGTGCTTTCATTTGTTGAGGAAGGCCTTTGTTACAAACCATTCCAGAGCTATAAGTTACTGTGTGAGTAGATCATGTACCGTAGCAAAGGATGAAAACTATAGAATTTTATGAAATTAGGAGTACTGTTAGAAGGGAGTAAAAGCAATTAAATCCATTACTTTCTATTCTTGTACCTTCTAAACTCTCTTCCATTATTATCTATGTCAAAATAATGTCTCATGTTTTAGAAATACTTCAAGATTTTAAAGCATGACATCATTCAATGTTGATAGCAATCCTGTGACATAACTGTAACTAATACCATGCCCATTTCACAGATGAGAACGTCAAGGAGCAGAGTTTCCATAGCCTAGTGCAGTGGTCAGCAAACTGCGGCTTGCGAGCCACATGCGGCTCTTTGGCCCCTTGACTGTGGTTCTTCCCACAAAATACCGACTTCTGCGCATGGGCCACGAAGTTTCAATCGCACTGTACGTGTGTGCCCGCACGTGGTATTTTGTGGAAGAGCCACAGTCAAGGGGCCAAAGAGACGCATGTGGCTCGCGAGCCGAAGTTTGTCAACCACTGCTACTGGCTAGTAGCAGGAAGCACTAGGCTTTGAGCATTGTGTCTTTTGATTCCTGGTCTCATGTTCTTTTCTGTACACTATGTCTGGCCAAAAGAAAGGGCAGAGTGAGTAAGGAGGGCATTTTAGTAGTGGCTCAAGACAGCTGGTCTTGCCCCAGTCAGAACCCAGGACAAGATCGTCAACCCATAAGTCACGAGGGCTGCTACTTGCATTTCTCTATAGCCTCCTGAGGAAGGTCTTAGATTTGACTGGATCTCAAGAGAACAAATTCCAGCTGTCTGAACCTTGAAGTCAGACAGGACAATAATTTGGCTTCATAGTTCTCTGATGAAAACTATTTTTTACTGTGAGAATGTCTACATGTATACTACATATACAATATGTAATACATATATATGTATATATATACACACAATTATAAGTATTTAAAAATTAAAAGCAAAATAAATAATTATTATCTTTTAGCAGCAGAAAACATCCAACTATAATGTGTCCTATAAACAACTGGGCTTCTCAAGAGAGTCCCAGGAAACTGGGGAGGGACACTAAGGCTCTTCACACACCATGTTGCAGGCACCATCAGAGGCATGCAGTGCAAGTTCATAACATTGAGATCATCAACCCTGTTTGTAGAAAAGGACACTGGGGGTCAGAGAAGAGTCCTGGCTGGGGTTCCACATATAGTGAGCAACCGTGAATGCATTGGGATTTGAGCCCAGGTGTGTGTTTCTTCACAGTCCATGCCCCACCCCATCTTCCCCATTAACATGCTACCAGTTGCATCTGGAAAACAAGAGAGTCTAAATCCTAAACAGCTTGAAAAAGAAAATTTCTTATACCCTGGGATAGCTTCTTCAAAAATACTTCCCTTATGTCCCCAACCAGATGTGAGTTTTATCTCCTTTGAACTTAAAATGATTACTTTGCTGCAAATTTTTGGCAAACGTTCACACTCAACACACTTGATTGGGGCTCTAATCCTGTGATGTAAGTACTGCTATCACCCCATTGCCACAAAATAGATGAACTGACATTTATTTAAAAAGACCAATGACTTAGCCAAGATCGAACAGTGAGACTGGACTCACCCATGCTCAAGTTCTGTGGCCCAGACTCCAGCCAGGACCCCTGGTTTCAAGAACCACGCTACTTTCCACTAATTGAAAATGAAAAAGAGAACAGAATGTGTTACCTTTCTCTTAGTCATTTTTACATGACCCTCTGGGCTAATGAAACAGCAAGGTTTTATTGTGCACTTGCCATGTGCCGAACTGAACTGTGGAATTGGATGACAGAGACCCCTACACCACAGCCTCTGCCCTCAAGGGATTAACAACAGAGCTGGGAGTTGGAACTGAAAGTCACATGGGCACAGGCTGGTCTGTTGCCCCTTAAATGTCCCTGAACCGCACCAGGTTTCCTATGTCTCCACATTTCAGCAGCTTGGCTCACTGTCTGGTATACGGCTGCCAGAGCTCTTGCACACAGCTGTGCCCACCTCTGGCACACCTGCTGGGCACCTGTAAAACCATCTGGTCCAGTCAAAGCCCTGAATCTCCTCACTGATTCCAAACCTAGCAACTCACTCTCCTCAGTTCTCACAAACACTGAATTTTCACTTTATTCTTCCATTTCATTGATTGGATTTGGACTTGACCCACAGTACTAGAATAACTTCATTTTTAAGTCCTGATTGCAGGGCAGTCAGGGTGCTGGACCCTTCCTACTTGCCTCTCTAATCCCCACAACAGCTACAGGAAAGAGGAGAACTGTGGTCCCTGTGTTACTGACATGGGAATGGAGGCTCCGGGCAAGGTGAAGGACATTGCCTGAGGTCATGGCCCACAGTCTGAGCCTGAAAGCTCATAAGGAAGTGCAGACAAACCTCAAATAAGGGGTGAAGTCTATTAATATTAAAAAGAAAACCTTCTGTAAAATAATCTTGCTTTTCCCACGATGTCAGTTATCTGACACACATTTGAGGATGGCTCCCACATTAGAACATACTTTGAGACTGATAGGTCTGTGGATGTAAGAATCATCCAAACCTATGAAAAATTTTTATAAGACTTTATTTGAGTCAAACTTGATGACAACTGCTGGGGAGCAAGACCTAAAATGCTCCAGAGAAAGACAGTTTTGCAGTTTCTTTTGTGCATTTGGAATTAAGGAGGGAATGTAGGGAAGATTATAAGGAGGCGAGAGAAAGCAGGGTGGGAATTGGATTACAGGATAGCTAACAAGATTATGTATTCTTCTGAGGGTGGTTATGCCTTGGAGGGGCATTGCTTCTGGAATTTCAAAGGTGTGTTAACTTAGATGCACAAGAACAATGGACAGAGTGGCTTAAAAATCCTTCACTAAAAAAGTGATAGGCCAGGGGCATGACTACCCTCTATGCCCTGCCCAGGTATTTATGGTTTACTACAGCATCCCTTTCTTGTCCACAGACTCAGAAAACTATAAAATCAAAAAATAAACACATTTTTTATGTTATCAAGGAAAATTTTTTTAAAATCTCTTCTGTGGCTCTCAACTACTTATATGAAATACACACATTTTACTATGTGCTGTTTTTACATGCAAATCCCCACTTACAAAGAACTTACCGGCTTTACAGAGGGATTGTTTGTGTGTGTACGTGTGTACACATACATCTATTTTATAGATACAAATATTTAATACATAGGTAAAATTAATTGTCTTAGCTAATTTTGAAACGACAGAAATGGGGTTAGAACCAAGCTTTCCAGACTCCAAACACTTGTTGGGGTTCTAGCCAACAAACATTGCTTCTCAACTTTGCTTGCACTGGGAATTTATAAAAATCTGATTCTCGGGTTCCAGTCCCAAAGATTATGACATGATTGGTCTTGTTGACCCCAACATGAGGGCTTTAAAAGCTCCACAGATAATTCTAATGCACTGCGAAGTTGAGAACCTCAGCTCAAGCCATTACTCCATGTACCAGTTTCTTACTGCGGCTGTGAGAAAGTAGCATGAACTTAGTGGCTCAAAACAAGACACTTATAATGTTCATTTCTGTAGTTCAGAGATCAAAATGGGTCTCACTGGGTTAAAATCCAGGTGTCAGTAGGGCTATGCTCTTATCTGGAGGTTCTAAGGGAGAATCTACTTCTTGCCCTTTCTAGATTCTAGGCTCACGTGCTTAGTTTGTGGCCCTTTTCCTCCATCTTCAAAGCCACAAAGCAGGTCAACTCCTTCTCACATAGCATCCCTCTGACTTCTTCTGCCTCTCTTTTCCCGTTTACAGACCCTTGTGATTACACTAGGCCCACCTCACTTATCCAGGATAGCCTCCCTATTTTTTAAAATATATTTTTATTGATTTCAGAGTGGAAGGGAGAGGAAGAGAGAGATAGAAACATCCATGATGACAATCATTGGTTGGCTGCCTTTGCACACCTCCTACTGGGGACTGAGCCCGCAACCTGGGCATGTGCCCTTGACCAGAATCGAAGCAGGTCAGCCTTCCGTCCACAGGCTGATGCTCTATCCACTGAGCTAAACCAGCCAGCTGGGGCTAACCTCCCTATTTTAAAGTCAGATGATTAGTCACCTTAAATCCACTGCTACTTCATTCCCCTTGCTATGTGAGACATAACCCCAGGTTCTGGGGAAGTAGGAGACGGACATTTGTCTGCTTACCACAATGGACTAGCAATTGTAAATTAAATTTATAAAAACACAGGGTTTCCCTTCTACTGCACCTGTACACAGTGGGGAAAGTCAGCCAGCGGTGTGTTCTTTTACAGAAGAGTCACGACCTAGCTGCTGGGTATAGGGAAACATCTCCCTTCTGTTTCCCTCCCTATTCCTTCCCACTAGTAAGAAGAGCAGCTAGAGCCTGTCACTCTCTGAGCTTCCCACAGCTGCTGTCACCCCACATGAAAACAGAGCCCAGGTGACCAGCGTTCCCAGTCCACCATGGGAGGAGGCAATATGTGCATAGCCATATGTGTGTGAGGCACCTGGGCCAAGCATGTGAAGGGAGGGTGGCAGGTTCACGGAGGGGAGGTACCCTTTGCAATTTCCTGGAGGAAGACTGAAGAAATAACAGAGGGCTGGGTGTGTTTGCCTCGCTCACACTTCCCGATCATTTCTCAAGACATAGAGGTTGGTTCTGGTTTTCATTCTGAAAATCCAAGGAAACGCCTTGAACGTGATGCTCGTGCTGATTTAAAAATTATCCTCCGAGTTCTCCAACATTCAGAATCCATCAATTATCAAGATGCAGAAGCCTCCAAATATTTGTCATGACAGCACTATCATTATGTTAAGTTATTATGACAAGAAGGAGAGGGGAGCCGTTTAACCCCAGTCAAGGTGTGTGTGTCTGGGTGGTGGGGGGTGTTTGCTGTACATCAGTTTAGGATTCCTATAACAAGTCTGCAATGTACAGCCGTACCACAGTACCAATTTCTCACTCACAGCGGCCACTGCACTTACATACCGAAGCATCTTTATTTCCAAAGACATTTATACCTACATTAAATGTAGAGAAGAAGAAGAAAAGTTCAATGAATGGTTCTCCACGAGCACCCAGAGTTGAATGAACTGACATTGGCTCCGAAGAATTCATCTTCATCAACGTTATTGCCTCTGCTCCCGTAAAAGTGAGTGATTGGGATACAAAAAATATGCTATCAACTTTTTACCAAAAAATAAGCAGTTTAGATCATTTGTTTCCATAAAACAGCACTGTGCATCATATGTCAGGCCAGAGCATTTTCTGTGTGACTGACTTGGGAAACCAAGTTGACAATCTAAGTTCTAATTATTTGCACCCTCATCAGTCTGTTACTGCTCAACATGGGGGACTGTCCCCGAGGAGTGTCAGAAAGGAAGGTCTGTGGGCTGATGGGAAGCAGCTGAAATAGATCCACTGGGCTTTTTAATGCAGATGAAGCATAGTGCCCTGAGGAGCTGCAGGGGATCGAAGAACCCTGATTGGAAGGTTCGAGTGTGTTCCATCTGTTACTCCTCTCACCATTTCATTAATGCCTCGCGTAAAGGCAGGCAGAGTCCCAGCTGGTGACAAGGTATCTGCTTGACAGGCCCAAGGCCTGCGTCTCCTCTCCCCTGGCAGGGTCAGCTGTTCGCAGGGGCCTTGCCACTGTCCACCTCCAATTGCGGTCAAAATGCAGTAAACTCTCTTGTATGATGGGGAACAAGCATGACCTTGGTCAGTCAGATGGCCTTGGGTTTGCATCACAGCGCTCTCACTTCCTCACTGTGGGTCCATCTGAACATGAGTTAAACTAAAGGTTAGAGCCCTCATCTGAAATAGAATGGAAATCTAATCATATAAATGCCAGTGCTGTAGTGAGGTGTATCTGTGAGACTTCAGTATGCAGCTTCTTTCTTCATCCATGTTATTTACAATTTGTGGATGAAGACTAGAAAATTAAAGACAGGCCGATGGTTTTACAGGTATCCCCCGGTTTTTGAAAGCTCACCTTATGCAACTTTGCTTTTACGAAAGACTTAAAATACTACTACCAGTTTTCACTGATCAAAAGAAATGTGACGACGATTTTTGCATTTACAGGGAAAAAAGGTGAAAAGCAAAATTAGCATTTAGTATTTGTTTTACAGGGAGACTTTATAGACGCAGTGGGTACCCAAAGCAGCAAGACTGGACCCACCAAGCTCCTTCCCTGGGAACTACACTCAGCATCTCAGCCTCAAGCCTCTGCCTGTAGCAGCGTTGAGCTGTGTCTGAGAGCATCCGTGCTTTATCTCGATTTATCTTGTGCATCCTTTAGTAAGAAGTGTCCTAAGGTATCAAAAAAGCCTGACAGCTCATAAGGACATTACACTTAGCATAAAACTGGTCGTACAAAAATTAAGCGTTTTGATCATGATGAATGAAATGAAGACATTGTGTGTTAAATTTGGGATTTGGGAACAATAAAAAATTTTTCCATATAAATGAATGGTAAATGCTTCTTCTCTTTACACCATTTCAGCTTACAAAAGATTTTATAGGAACAGTTATATTATCGGGTAGTGGGGAAAACCTATATACTTCTGATGAGTTTTAAAAATGTACTATATAGGTGTTTGATCTCTTTTCCAGCATACTTTTCTTAATGATTTAAACAACACAGATCTAGTGCCAGACTGCCTGCCCTGGAATTCTAGTGCTACCACTGACTAGCTGTGCAACCTTGGATAAGTAAGTTAACCTCTCTGTGTCTCTGTTTCATGGTCCATAATATGGAGATACTAGTTTTTACTTCAGAGGGTTGTTACGAGGATTAGATGAGTTAATACAAGTAAAACACTTAACTAGCGCTTGCTACTTAGTGTTTGCTGTTGTTATTATTTTCAAAAATATTTGAATGTTATTATTTTTACCTTCCTTCCCCGTGACTAGCTTAGGCAGTTCATTCATTTCCATCGGCAGGGAGTTGTTTCAGAAAGGAAATAAGAGAAGATTCTCTTTGAATTTCAAATGCCTAGCTCTCAGGGAAATAGAAATGACTGAGAGCAATATGAAAAAATATGAACAAGGCACCTGCTTCCAAAGCTAGAAGTGTTCTTGAAATGGATAAGAGGAGGTATTGGAGAGAAAGTAGGGTAGTCAGCATTAGTGGGTACCTGGAAAAGCCTGCCCTCTGATTTCACTGACCCCATGTGGGGCTGAGGGCCAGTGGTGAAAGGAATGGGAGGAACCCCGGGCATTTACGGAATGCAAAAGCAGAGGCAGGCGACTTGTGCTTCCTTTCAAGGTAGAGTCTCTGGGAGGGGCAAGACCCTCACCCCAACCGCACTCACAAAAGAAGCGGCTATGCCAGGGGTGGGCAAACTTTTTGACTCGAGGGCCACAATGGGTTCTTAAACTGGACCGGAGGGCCGGAACAAAAGCATGGATGGAGTGTTTGTGTGAACTAACATAAATTCAAAGTAAACATCATTACATAAAAGGGTACGGTCTTTTTTTTTTAGTTTTATTCATTTCAAACGGGCCGGATCTGGCCCGCGGGCCGTAGTTTGCCCACGGCTGGGCTATGCTGTGCTATCCAGGCAGATAAGGCTGGGAGATCCTCTCAAAAATTCTTCCTACCATAGCCTGGTATAGAAAGCATAATTCCTTCACACTTCAGAGAGAGACCAGATTATCCACTGGAAAAAGCCAGACCTGGAGGATTCTTGAGTCTAGGAAAAAGGAATGACTCCTGGTGCTCTCCATGGACTACAGATCAAGGATCGGATGGCAGGATGGATGTTTCAGCAGATGTCAGCATGGACAGATGACACGGAGGACCAGATGCCCCCTGGTCCCAGACAGGAACAATATGGGAACTCCCCTGAACTTGGATGCATGCCAGGGAGACTCAGGGGATGATCCTCAATTAACTGAAATTAAATGTCCACTCTTTGGATTTTAAAAAAGGACCTAAGTTGGATTCCAGAAAAATTTTGAGAAAGTTCTTTATCTTACACACTGGACTTTACAGACCAAGATTTATATTGATTACATGTAGAAGGATTTGTGGAAGCACAGTTTTAAACTTATGACTGGATGAGCTATTTGTTTTTAGTTTAAAATAATTTTCTTAATTGTGATCTCTGAACCATCTACATGTGGAATTTAGTAATGCCCATCTATTAAAACACATTTTAAAAATTTATTGTATAATAGTGCAAATGTGTATGTGAGAGAAACATGTATAATGAAACCCACATTCCCATTTACCATCTTCAACAATTATCAATTCAATGTCAATCTTGTTATATCAACTCATAATGCCAACCTCCAAACCTTTATCTTATTTTGAACCAAATCCCAGACTTACTATTTCTTTAGTTCAGTAAATATCCCTAAGAATAAGAATTCTTTTAAAGAACATAATTCTAATACTATTAATCTACATAATACTTTAAGTTATTCCTTGTTATCATAAAAAATCCAGTCCATGTCAAATATTTCTAATTATCTCATAAATTTGTTTCCACAGTTTGTTTCTTGGAATCAAGATCTAAAAAATTTCCACATATTCCGTTTTTTGGTGGTTTCGTAAGTCTCTTTTAAATTATAGCTTCTCTTCTCTCTTTCATTTTCCTTACAATTTATTCGTTGAAGAAATCAAGTCTTTAGTGATGTTCTATACAGTTTTGCTGAGGGCCAACTCTAGAGTAATATTTAACATGTCATTCAAGCACAACATTTCCCATGAACTCGATCTAATTTAGGTTGATGTTTTGGCAAAAAATACTTCATAGAACGTATTTCATAATTTCAACAGGAGGCCCAGTGTTCACTCTTTTCTCTTTTTTTGATGTGAGTAGCCACTGATTTTCACTGTCTAGATCCACCATTTTATTAGATATTTGAAATGCATTAGATCTTCTAATTCTTCCCCTCTTCATTTGTTAGCTGGGATACTTTTATGAAAATAAACCTCGGGATATTTGGCTATCCTGAGGCTGTATAGGAAAAGCAGGTAGAATACTTGATTTTTTTCTCTACTTACTAGTTTTTATAAACCAGTAGGAGTGCTACTCCATCATTGGTCCTCTCTGGAAGTCCTGCACTGTCCCTTGGTTTCCCTAGGCTCTACCCACTCCTATGTACAGAATCCCCTTATTAGACTCACTTCGTTACCCAGTGTGACTGGTGCCATCTGTTTCCTGATGGGACCCTGATTGATACAATTTCCAATCAAGAAAATAGTAATGAGATTATTAGTCTAAGGGGCACATTTTGCCTCAATTCCTTCAGTTGTTCTAAAATCAGAAACTCAGATAAATTCAAATTATTGAAAAGCAAAATACCTAGACCTCAGTAAATTGTCTCTAGACAGAAAGTCACTCAATGCGTTTTGCTTTCACCTCTATGCCCTCAGCTTTTAACCAAGGGTCAATACAGGAAATAGTCATATGCCATGTCCGTTCCTGCATCTTCAGTAAATGTACTGGTGGAAACAGGCATCCATTATTGTGCCCAATGTCTCTGACATGGTGACATGAAAAGAGCACTAGATTTGGGGTTGGGAGATACAGGCTGAAACTCCTGCTCTATAATTTACTAGTCACAAAACCATATTTCTCTGAGTTTCAGTCTATTCTTCTGTGAGACAAAAATACTTATACATTTGTGAGTATTAATGAAAAAATGGAGAGCTTTTTAAAGAGCTACATAAATATTCATGCATAGTGTATTACTTTTTTAAAAAATTTAACACAGGCAAAGCTTTTCTTTACTAAAGAACTATGATTCCTTTATCCTATTGAAAAGCAGTCTATAACCCATTGTGAGTTTATATATTTTTGCTTTAACTTATAAGAAATGTACAATTAACAGTAATGTTTTATTATAATGATCATATTTTACTAGTATTTATAGACATATTTTTATTTATTCCCTTTTTGATGATATTATGGCATGTGTATATTAGATTTTAAGGTATATCAAATTATTTTTTTAGAAGAAAATGGGATCTAAACAAAAAAAAGCGCCAATACTTAAAAAAGAAGAAATTGCCCATAATTGTATTGCCTCCGGGATAAAGACTCTCATTCATCTTTCTGAATTATTCCTCTTTAATTTTGCACCCAAACAGCGTGTAGCATGATGGTCCAACCTCCTATATTCACAATTTATTATTTGAAAATCAGCAAGATTCACATCTGCCTGTCAATAAAAAGATATGTGTATGCAGATATGTAGATAAATGGATATATATCAATCCATACCCTACGATTTATTGGCACAAGAGTAAGAGCAATAAGGAGGAGGAGAAAGATGGAGGAGGAAGAGGGGGAGAATGCATATGTAAGGAGGAAATTTATCTTCTTCCTTGGAGTTAAAGTGCCCATTTCAAACTTTTCTCAACATTCCTTTCCAAGTAAGGATCCAGAATCACTACCTTCAGTACATTAAACTCTGCTCATCAGTGTTCTTTTATTGGTTCCTGCCCATCACATGACTCTATTCATGAATATTCTGTTCTTATTCCATGGAGAGAGGAGCTCATTTCACATCATGCTCAGCAATCAGCACCACTTCCTGAGACCACAGTCCGGATGAGACTAACTTGAGAAGTGACAGGACAGAAGCTAGAAAACAAGCCTTGTCTGTTAGAATAAAGTGAAGTTCTTAAACTATAGAACGATGAACTTATTGCAGGCAAAAGGAAGATTTTAAGCGAGGAGCAAGAGTAAATAGAAATGTCCGAGACAGTTGTAAGTCAAGTGAAGTTGGAAGAATTTTAAACACACTTCCTCAGGCCAAACAAAGATCTTATTTGTATATGGCCAAGTCTGATTTACTAGGGAAAGGGGCTCACTGTCTGTACGAAACATCCTTTTGAAAGACACCTGCAGCAGTACTATTATACTAGGGACAGCACAAGGTCATTAAGGGCTCTGTCAATCAACTGACTGATTCCTCCAGATAGGGCTGGTGAACAAAGAGGGCACTTCTCGGTTTCAGACTGAAAGTCACACACCACCTGCTCCAAGCCCTAGGGTTTTGAGAAAAGGAGAAGTTAACATAATCTACTTCCATGCAAAGAGAAACAATTGGTTCTCAAAGCCAGCCTTGAGGAATTCTTTTGTCCAAGCAGAAGCCAATTCCTCAGAAGTGTCCGAAAACACTTCTGGGTTCCTTTATCTCTTCATCATAAGATGATTATCAGTAGAGAAATATGGTAGCCAATACCATATTTTAAAATACATAAAACTCTTATGTTTCTGAAACTACAAGTAAATAACAAAACCGTAAAAATGTTTGATTACTTGCTCATCCATTTAGTTTCCCCCCTCAACATGCAATATACACATTTTCAGAAAGAATTGAAAGAATTCTACCATCAACACCTGTGTGCCATTGTGCCAATAACCTAAATTCTATCATTAACTTTTACTAGACTTGCATCACATACCTATCTATTCCTCCCTTTATTCATACACTAGAGGCCCAGTGCATGACATTCATACACTGGGGAGGGGGGAGGGTCCCTCAGCCGGGCCTGCTTCCTCTCTCAGGTGGACATCCCTCGAGGGGACCTTAGCGCTGCCTCAGAGGCGGGAGCGGCTCCTGCCACTGCAACTGCACTCACCAGCCATGAGCCCAGCTTCTGGCTGAGCGCACTGACCACCAGGGGGCAGCTCCTGCATTGGGCATCTGCCCCCTGGTGGTCAGTGTGTGTTATAGCGACCGGTCATTCCTCCGTTCAGTCGCTATGCATATTAGGGTTTTATTATATAGGAGTGTTCTATCTATTTTAAGGCATTTCAGAGCAAATTGCAGACATCTGAATATTTCCATCTAAATACTTCATTACCCATACCATTAGAGTTCAATATTTGTTAGACAGTTATTTTCTATGGTTGTATCACATACAACGAAATACACAAATCTTAACTATAATTCTGTTTAATTTTGATAATGTACACATCTGTTGTAACCCAAGCCCCTGTTAAGATATAGAATATTACCATGATCTCAGGTAGTTCTCTCTTTCCCTTTTCTAATCAATCGCTACCTTTTCCTACTCTGGAGGTAATCCTTGTTCTAATTATTTTTCCAATATAGATTAGTGTGTTGTAGAATATCATATAAATAGAATCATGCAGTATGTATCTTGTGTATATCTTCTGCTCAACATAGTGTTGTTAACGCATGCAAATATCAGTAAGTTTTTCCATTTTATTATTTAGTGTGCTATTGCATGAATATAACCATTTTGCTTACCCATTCTTATACTGATTGACATCTAGAGTCTCCAGATAGTGCTATTATGAATAAAGCTCTTATACACATTTTTATACACATTTCCTTTCATTTATTTCAGGTAAATAACTATGGTTGGGATTGCTGGATATTAGGGTAGGTATACATTTAGTTTCATAAGAAACTGTGCAGCCATTGTTCCAGAAAAGGTTACAACCTATGTATGAAAGATCACTTATTCCACATCTTCATCAACAACTGATTTTATCAGCATTATGATAGGAGCCATTCTCTTGTGTGCAAAGTGGTATCTTCTTGTGGTTTTAATTTGCATTTCCCAGTTGAGCAATTGTGCATGCGTTTATTGGTCATTCCCATATCTGCTTTTGTGAAATGTATTTTTAAATATTTTGTCAATTTTTAACTGAATGCTTTATGTTTTTATTATTGAAACTAGAGGCCTGGTGCATGGGGTTCTCGCAATCTGGGACCCTCAGGGGATGTCGGAGGCCCAGTGCACGGATTCGGCCTGATCCCTGCAGGCCAGGCCGAAGGACCCTACCAGTGCATAAATCTCCCCCCTGAGATTCATCAGTCTGTTCCATGTTTCCATGCCAGTGCTCTGAGTGTCTGCCTCCTGGTCGTCAGTGCACATCATAGCTACCGGTCAAACATTTGAACGGTCACTTAGGCTTTTGTATATATAGATGTAGGGGTTCTTTATATGTTCAGGATACCTTCATTTTTTTCAGATACTTGTTTATTTTTTCTTGGTTTATGGCTTGCCAATTCACTTTCTTAGCATCTTTTGTTCATTGTGGAATATACCTGTATTATTTTTCAAATTAGGAGATATATTTTATAGTAAATATATTAGCTATAAGCTTTTTATATATTATCTTTATTATATTGGGGAAATTCCTATTATTCCTAGTTTGTAACATTTTTTTCTTTAATTATAAACTGGAAATAAATTTAAAATTTTTTACAATTATTGAAAAGATCATGTTTTTTTAATTTATTCTGTTATATGGTAAATTGTGCTGCTTGAGTTTCTTGCATTCTTGAGATAAACCCTACTTGGACATGGTGCATTACCCTTTTAATACAGTTCAAGATTATATGTGCTAATATTTTATTAAGTATTTTAACATCCAAAAATAGGGATAAATGATGGTAATTTATTTTTTTTGGTTGTATCTCTGTTTTAGTATTAGGGTTATGCTGCCACATAAAACTAATGGGAAATATTTCTTTCTTTATTTTTAGAAAGAATTTGGGGGTAATATAGGATTACTTTTTTAAATATTTGATAGAATTCACTAGTGTAATCATCTGGGCCTGAATTTATTTTATGGGAAGAGTATTGATAATGAACTAAATTTCTTTAACAGAAGTGGGGATATACAGGTTTCCTGGTACATTTACTGTCACTTTTAGTACATTTTATTTCTTAAGAAAGTCATCCATTCCATCTAAGTTGTTGAATATTTTGGTATAAAATTGTTCCTAATAGTCTCTTATCTTTTTAGCGTCTCTCGGATCTCTTTGGGAGTCCCTTTTTTCTTTCTGGTGTTAGTACCAGTGTCCTTTCTCCTTTTGTCTTGGTCAAGCTAGCTTGGGCTTTACCAACTTTGATGCTGTTTCAAAAAATAAAAAGTTTTGGATTTATTAACTTATGCGACTGTTTGTTTACTATTTTACTAATTTCCACTATTTTTTCTTTCCTTCTTTCTACTTTCTTTGTATAGTACTTCCTTAGACATCATTGACTTAACTCTTCTTTTCCAATATTAGCATTTTAAGTTATAAATTTTCACTGAGGTACTGCATTTCACAAGTTGTATTATATTTTCATTATTATTTAGTTCAAAATCTAAAATTTAAATTTTGTCCTTGTGATTTCTTACTTAACTCATGGATTATGTAATAGTGTGCTGTGACTTTTTTAAATATCTGGGGTGTGTGTGTGTGTGTGTGTGTGTGTGGCTTTATAATATATTGACTAGACTAGACTCAATTACATTTCCCTGGATTTTCTTTCATGTATGTTTCTGGTTATGAGGGGCATTATCAGGAGATTCACTCTAATTCTTGGGGTTCTTAGGAAGGTATAAAGGAAGCAATAGTAGTTTTGTAGCTTATAAAGGGCGTTGCAGATTTATTGATACACTTCATTGGCATGAAGCCACAGCTGGCTTACAATAACTCAATCATCTCCTGGATATTCTTTCAGCTTCTCTGACTCATAAGTCAGGAGTGTATGTTTACTTCAGTGATATAAGGCCCTGGCTTCTATCAGATACCCTTATCACCAGGTCAAAGGTAACAAGAATGGAAACAGGTTCCAGCCATCTTTGTAGGGTTCCAGCTTGTGCTTGTGGGTTCTAGCCTACTCATGATCCTCCCTTCCTGATTATCTACCCTGTGGATATTAAGCATCAGTCACAGAGATAATATCTGTGACCACTTAGCCAACTCCCACAATTGCATAAATGAAAGTTTGTGCCCTTTGACCAAAGTCTCCCTTTCCCTCTACTGCTTAGCTTATGGTAACCATCATTCTTCCTTCTATTACTGCGAGTCTAACTTTCTTTCCCCCTTAGATCCCACATACAAGTGAAATCATGCAACATGTATCTTTTTGTGTCTGGCTCATTTCACTTAGCATAATGTCCTCCAGAGTATTCTCACTGCCCTAGAAATCATCTGTGCTCTGCCTATTCATCCCTGCCACCAACCCTGGCAATAACTGATCTTTTTATTATCCCCACTAGAGGACCAGTGCATGAGATTCATGCACTGGAAGGTGGGAGGGGGCCTCTCAGCCCAGCCTGCGCCCTCTCCCCAGGATCAGGCCTAAGCCGGCAGTCAGACAACCCTCTCACAGTCTGGGGCTTCTTGCAGTCTGGGACCCCTTGCTCCTTACCACCTGCCCGCCTGCAGCGGAGGCGGGAGAGGTACTGACCACCAGGGGGCAGCGCCTGCATTGAGCGTCTGCCCCTGATGGTCAGTGCATGTCACAGGGACCAGTTGTTCTGCCGTTCGGTCTATTTGTATATTACGTTTTTATTAATAGGATAGTTTTGCCTTTTCTAGAATGTCACATAGTTGAAATCACTTAGAATGTAGCCTTTTCAGATTGGTTTCTTTCACTTAGTAATATGCATTTAAGGATTCTTTATGTCTTTTCATGGCTTGATAGCTTATTTCTCTTTAGCAGTGAATATTCTTTCATTGTGTGGATATACCAGTTTATTTATCCATTCACCTGCTGAAGGACATATTCTTGGTTGCTTCCAAGTTTTGGCAATTATGAATAAAGCTGCCATAAATATCTATGTTCAGGTTTTTGTGAACATAAGTTTTCACTTCATTTTTAAAAATATATATTTTTATTGATTTCAGAGAGGAAGGGAGAGAGAGATAGAAACATCAATGAGGAGAGTTCACTGATCAGCTGCCTCCTGCATGCCCCCTACTGGGGATTGAGCTCACAACCTAAGCATGTGCTCTTGACCAGAATTGAACCCAGGGCCTTCCAGTCCGCAGTCCAACGCTCTATTCACTGAGCCAAACAGCTAGGGCAGTTTTCACTTCATTTGGGTAAACACCAAGGAACATGATCGCTGGATCATATGGTAAAGGTATATTTAGTTTTGTAAGAAATCACCAAATTTTCTTCCAAGGTATTTGAACCATTTTGCATGCCTATCAGCAATGAATGAAAGTTCTTGATTTCTACATTCTTGCCAGTATGTCGTCAGTGTTGCAGATTTTGGCTATTCTAATAGGTGTGTAGTGAGTAGTATCTCATTGTTGTTTTAATTTGCATTTCCCTGATAACATATGCTATAAAGCATCTTTTCATATGCTTATTGGCGATCTGTGTATATTCTCTGGTGGATAAATATATTTAAAAATTTTTTACATTAAAATTTCCCTTTGATTCTTATAATAGTGTCTATTTCTCCAATTTTTTCATTTATTACAAGCCTATTTTCCTTTACCTCATTTATTTTAGTCATAATCCTGCTTTAAAGCCTTTAAAGAATATGGCTGCTTCTTCCCACTCTCCAAAGAAACAGGAACTTCATCCATTTAGTTTTGAATGCAAATGCCTAAATACATATGGATCTTAACACATTGCGGACCAGTAGTTTTATTGCTAGCTTTACCCAGTGGCCAGATAAGTTTCTATTGAATGAGTACAAAAAACGTTTTACATAAATGTTAAAGGCACACCTTAAAATTAAATACCCATTGCATTTTGAAGTTACTTATTACATATTCTCACAAGCTAATATCTTTTTAAAGTATGATACTTTGTAAAACACTGTGTAATATGAAAACACGAGAATTCTCGTGATCCGTCTGCAATGTTTAACATAAAAAGCAATGAACACATTCTTAAATAATTTCTAGACACTTAAGAGCTATTAATGTGACCAAAAAAGAAAAATGTTTTTAAATTACAGGCTCTACATGATCCCAGGAAGATCCTTCTGCTACAGCTACTTCCAAATATCTGAGAACTTGATTCTAATAGACTAACTCTGTCACCCTGTGAAGGTTAGTTTTATGGGTTAACTTGGCTAGGCTAATAATACTCAGTTATTCAATTAAACACTAATCTAGGTGTTGCTGTAAAGATATGTAGATGTGGTTAACATCTGCAATCTGGGTGAACCTTATTCAATCAGCTGAAAACATTAAGAGTAAAGCTGAGGTCCTGTGGAAGGAAAAGAAGCCTTACCTGTGGACAGATTCAGTTTCTGCCCAGGATTTTCTAGCTTGCCAACCTACCCTAGACATTTGTTAACACTTAAATAAACATATGTATAGGAGGGTAGATATTCAGGAAAATTTCCAGGATAAATTATGTTGGGATTTGAACATTGTAGAGATGCTCTTCCAACAAAAGATGATAAAAGGGCAATTTACAACTAGGTACTGACATATGCAAGACAAAGGAATATGGAAAACCCTCTTTGTTGAGGGCTAGGTTACTACAGTGTGGCTAGAAAATAAGAACAGGGTGAAAAATGGCTAGAAATGGGGCTGGAATGATAGATTAAAACTTGGTCATAAACTCAAAGGTCCTGCTAAGGATTCTGAATTTTGTTCCCAGGGTGATGGTAGGACCACATCTGTGTAAATAGTTAATGATGTGGCTGGAGCGGAACAGGGGTAGGGATATCAGTCATGCTGTTTTTCACAGTGTGCAGGTTTGTAGTTTTATCTGGACTTGTTCTCACTTTCCCTCTAGACTCAGTTTCAAGCCCTTTTGACCAGCTGGGTCTCCCTCTAAAGCCCATCTTCTCCATCTTTTAGAAATGCAGGGCAGTAGGTTGAGCCCAGAGCAACCAACAAGACTGGATGAATACTTTTCAGGTCAAGTTTAAATCGTAAGCAGAGGCAGTTTCAGCCAGGTAGGTCCCAATGGTAGGTCTGGGAATGAAAATTCCAGTATTTGGACAGGCCAGGCATCAGAGATAATGATGCTTGTAAGCAAGTCACACAAAAGTAACCTCTGACCCTCGAGCAAAGGCTGTGCACTCTCTGCCCTCTGTTACGCTCCCAGATCTGCATGGTAAAAACTCGGTACTGGGCAATGTGTCTGCAGTCAGAATTTCCAAATTGCACTTTGCCTTTTATTAAGAAAGGTGTAGAGTTACCAGGCCTTCCAGGTGGTTCGTTCATTTATTATTCATGCTTACACAGAGCATCCTAGATGACTGCAAGGCTGTGGGAATTATACCTGAGAAGAAAGATGCAGAGAAGAGCACATAGCCTTTTCTAAGTTATCAACAATGATCACATAGCCCAAATGAGAGTTAGTATGAAGTGGTAAAACAAGAACACTTGGAAGTGGGATTGCATGGTAGGAAATTAAATGGAATCACACAGGAAGTATCCAGGTTTCTATGTCATTACCAATAAGATGAAGAAAGAAGCTATCAGTTTTTTATTTCGAATTGAAATGGGGACTTATTTTTCTAACTAAAAGCATCAAAACCCCTCAAAGAGAGACACATGTATAACTGTTTAATGAGTGAAGAACAGACATTTGTATGCATACATTGTAGGTAATATGCATGCATAGAAAGTGATAAAGTCTGTACCCAAAGTGAGCACTGAATGAGGGCTTAAGCAACGATGGGTAAAAAGATGGACAAAGCATGGTTGAATGGCAAGGGAGAAGAACAGCAAGGGGTACATGAAAGAAAAAGAGAAGAAAGTTGGCCATGTTGAGAGAAGAGGGTTCAGTACACTCGGATGAAGCTTCCTACCAGGTATCATCTGGTCCATAGCCCAGTCTCTGACCTTGAAGAGTTATTCCTGCACCAGTCATTAGAACAGGCTGCCAAAATGCCAGCGTCACCACACCTCAAAGGCCATTACTTTATGCCAATGTTCTCTGGCCAATCTTTGTAGCCAAAACATTCTACCATATTTTTTTCAGTAGTGTGGGTCTAAAACATAAAGCCGCATAGTCATCTCTGCTTAGTCGTACATGCATCCCCTCACTGCTCTGACTTTCTCGGTCCTGGTCCCAATCTTACTGCTCCTCTGTCTTTAACCAGTTCCCAGTAGGACCTCTGGAACCCTTCATTATAAACAAATCCTCCTATATTAACATTATCGTACTATCTATATTATTCTTTCTACCTTCCCCTCTGGTTGATGCTCTTTAGTCTAAAAGCCAATGTAATAGTTCCATGCCCATCAGGGAGGTTATCTACAGAGATAGCATTTGGAGAAAAAGAAAGAATTTAGCATGCAGGCCTATCTCTTGGACAGAGAAAAGCAGTGGAAACATATGGAAAAATAGCCAGGAAAAAAAACCCATTTTCCATAACCAACAAGTTGACCAGACAAATTAGAGTGCTTGGGTTTACTATAGCACTCTAATCTCACAAGAATTTGCTTCGTAATTAGTCTGATGGAGAAGAGAGCTGTTTTCAGAGCCCCTGGCGAGTCTTTCATCCGTACCATGCCTGCTGAAGAACTGGATTGAAGTGATTTCATCATTTTGTGGATTTGGCCCAATTGGAGGGAGGCAGTGTCATGCTAGGGAAAGCCTCGATGTGTGAGTGGGAGCAAGCTCCTAATGAGCAGGACCTCAGTAGTCTTTTCTGTCCCCGCTAAAGGTAACTTCATGCTCACTTCTGCATCCCCTTTATGTCTTTACTCAAAATCTGTGCTTCAGAGAGATCCTTCTGACCAGAGGGGTCTCCAACACTCTCCATCCTCTTTCTATGCTTCATTTTTCTCTATAGTACTTCTGTCCATCTGACATATATACTTTATTCATTGGTTATATCTCCCAAGAGGATGTTAATTTCCACAAAGGCACAGGTTCTGTCTGTTTTATTTAATTCATACCCTCAATACCCAGAACACCTGAAACGGAAGAGGTATCCAGTAATTATTTATTGAATAAATGAATCCTCTGAGGATTGAATGGAATAATGTATGCAGTGTACATGGCAATGGTAGATGTTCAACAAATATTAACTTCCTCCTCATCCCCTCTCATATCAATTACAGTACAATGTCTGCCATAGTAATTGTTTGGAATGACATATCACTATGTAAACATAGCCAATTACCAAAGAAATTTGTCTTAATTTATAGATGGGTGGTCCACATAGCAGAATTTGTAGAATCAAAGACCATCCCAAACATGTCTGGATACATCCTTTGGTCAAAATAATAAAACATTTGATGATTTTCTATATAATTCAGTCTGCCTGAGTGGTAGCAAGGGCAAATAATAAACTAAAAGTTTAAATATCTAGACTTTACTGAGAATAAGAGGACAAAACCTGTGGGTATGTTTCATCTTGCATGGGTTCAAAATACTTGGGTTCAACTCCTGGCCTACCTCTAATTAGCTGTGTTACTTAGGCAAAAACATTTAGATTCTCAGAGCCTCATCTTTTTCATCTAGGAGATGGGGATATGATATTTCCCTTTGGCTGTCTGGTTTACTTTCCTCCCTAGATAGACTTTAAGCACCTCCAAGTAGAAAATCTTAATGATTCCTCCCCCTACTCACAGTACCTCACATTGGGCATGGCACATGGTAATAACTTGAGAGCTGTTTGCTGATTGACTGAACGAGTGGGTCTGAATTGTTCATCGGAGAGCAGAGCTTACTGAGCCCCTACAAGGGGCAAGGACAAGCCTCTTCAGGTTGCACACCAGAGTGACCTGGGCATCATGACACCTGGATAACCTGCAAGGCTTTCATGACATGGCCTTGGGGTCCACCTAATACGAATCTCTGTCACCTCTCCTTGGCCAGCTCAGCACTTACCCAGGCCCTTAACCTAAGGACGTTGTATAGATAATCACATCCCTGGTAAACCTAATAGACCATTTAAAAGTAAAAGAACCTATTTTAGCTCAGCTTCTGGACATATTTGACACAAGTTATTATGAAAAACAATAACCATAAAAGCTAGCACCCATACAGAAAATTACAGTTTTCTAAGTGCTTCCACATCCATCTCTTCTCATTCTCATAATAATTGTTCAAGGTGGTTCTGATTCACCTCCTTTCACATTTGGGTGTAGTGGGGCTCAGAGAGAGTGTCTTGCCAAAGAACACAGATAAAAACAGTAACTTTGCTCACTCAGAGCCTACTCTGGACCATACGCTCTGGTGAGCATATCACTTGCATTATTTCTTTTAATCTTCACAATGGCCTTATGGCGGAGGTAATACTGTGTTTCATATATGTCATACGAGAAAAGTGAAGCTTAAGTTTCTGAAGGTTGCACAACTGCTAAGAGACAGAGCCAAGATTAACACTCAGGCCAGAACCTGCCGCTTGCCCACTCTGCTATGCTGTCCAATGTGATGCAGTATGTGGACAAAGAAAGGAACCATCCCAACTCACACGTTCTGACTTCATAAGCAACAGAAACTTGGAAAACCCATGGATTATTCTCAAGTACTGCACTCCTTGATTTTTCCCCCCCCTCTTAGCTGAAACTTCCATTTGAAAATGTTTTGAATACCATCTGGCCTTCAGTAACTCTGGGTGGAATTTCTAAAAGTGATTTTCTTAAAATAAATGGCTAATTTCATCCTCATCTAATTCATTCTATGTCATAAGGACAACCCCACCTTCCTAAATACAGTTGCCATTATGTTACTCTCGAGTTCAAGACAATGAATGGCTCCTTATTCTCTGCTATATGAAATCTCACTTCCTAACCTGGCCTCTACCTCATCATCTCAATGTATGAGCCACTTGTTCCTGACACATTCCCTCTTTGTCAGCAAGCTCCTCCTCCTCCTCCTCCTCCCAGATGTCTCCTCACTCTCCCGACACACTCACCTGGCCCTGCTTCAAACCAGTGGTTCCCAAGAACCAGGTCATGCAAAAGTGTTGGCAACTCACAAATATTCTTACCTCCAAATATGAAACTTGAAGAACCATTGGCTTTCTAGTGTCATGATCCTTTCACAAAATAAAGAAAAAAATTAAAGAAAAAAATCGAAAGGAAAAATAGGCTCAAAAGAAAGAATAGTCACAAAGAAAGTTGTATATGTAAAAACATATTAGAAATATAATAATTAGATTATATATGTTCTATAACAGCGGTTGCCAACCTTTCGGACCTCATGGACCACCAGTGGTCCACGGACCGCTGATGGCGACCGCTGTTTTATAACATACACCTCCATTCTAATGCTAAAATATTGTCCTCATTTTCTCTCCATTTTGAGATGGTTTGATGAATATTTCATCAGTGATCAGCATCTGCCAGAACATAAGGATTTGTTCTCCTATTCCACTTATATTCAGGATCAAGAGCATACTGAATATGTCTTACATGATTTCTTAGTTGTCTGTCTTCTCTTTTTAGTGAAATAAGCTCCTTGAGAGCAGAGAGCACATCTTGTGCTTTCTCTGCATCCCCCGCAGGACTTAACTAAGCCAGGGCTGCCCAGAAGAGTGAGTTTGTGAGTTTGTGTATAATCAAGACAACCTGAAATATTGCAGGCAATGCATTTTGGGGGACAATTACCTCTTGGGTGAAATAACAACAACCCAATCCACCCAATATGAGCTCTCTGGAATGCAGCCCTCCAGCCTGACCTTTTAGTGACCTCCAACTTCACAGAACCCGCTGATCACCTGAAGCCTTCTTCACTTATCTTCCCGGTAAATCATTTCACTCACTGTTCCCACCAGCCACTCAAAGGGGGGCAGGAGAGACTGTCTCAAAAGAGACACATCAAAGCCAGAAAATACTTCAACCACAATTATCAGTGTGTGTTCTCTGACTGAGCAAGCAGGTAGATTTTCCAGCAAGCTTTGCTCTGCAGAGTGAGAAAGATGTTTACAGAAAGAATTAAACACTGCATAAGGTTCCTGGCCGTGTGTGGAAAGCCACAACACATTCTCGCCCAATTAAGCATTTAATGGGGGTTATCTTGGAAAAGCTGCTACCTTTGGTTGTAGTGAGTGTTTTCCCCTCATCACAGCCTTTATATCGGGGTCATGATACCTGCAAGCATCTTGACCACTCGCCCTTTTCCTTGTCTTCTTTGCTCTCTGATATTGCATGTTTGGCTAATGGGCCATGTCTCACAAAGCTCTTCTCCTCTTGCCCCTCCCTCTGGCTGACCATCCACTACCTTCAATGTGCATCACAAACATGATCTGATTTAGCCTTAGCTGGTTTGGCTCAGTGGATAGACCGTCGGTCTGCGGACTGAAAGGTCCCGGGTTTGATTCCGGTCCAGGGCACATGCCTGGATTGCAGGCTCCATCCCCAGTCGGAGGGGTGCAGGAGGCAGCCAATCAATGATTCTCTCATCATTGATGTTTCTCTCTCTCTCTCCCTCTCCCTTCCTCTCTGAAATCAATAAAAATATATTTTAAAAAATATATATGATCTGATTTAACCTTCACCACAACCCAGGGAGATAGGTTTTGTCATCCCCGTGTTACAAATAAGTAAAGGGAGCCCTGGAGACCTAAAGTAACTTGCCTAATGCAACACAGTGATGAAGAGGAGGAACTGGGATTCAAACCCCGGTCTGTCTTGACTCCAAAAGGTCTGGTCTTTTTAACTAGCCTACCATGTTGTACCAGGTGGCTAGTTGTTCTTCAGTTATATAAAGAATTCCCATCTGAAAATGGAATGAAGAAATTACCCTTCATTTTTTTTTAGCTGACAGCCAATGTAAAGCCAAGAGAGATTAGTGGACCTGCCAATGAAAAATGCTCCATGAGGACTGGTTATCTTTCAAAATGGTTCACCCAGGAGCTGGTTCAGACTGATTAGGAGGCTAAATTATAGACAGCAATAAAGTAGTTCAGTCATGGTTTGAGTTAAGCCAGATACAGCTTAGTCTATTCTACCAATCTTGTAGGAGAGCAGTTGTCCCAATTAAAAGAAAAACCATGGGTAAAAAAAGTACACAGATCAGTGTCTGACCCACGGTTAGAGCTTAATACATACTCATTTAATCTCAATGACATTCGGCAACAGTTCCTCACACAGAACTGCATATATCTGGCTTGTTCCATATTTTAGATGCCATGTTGACACCACATTGATCCCTGTAAAATAATAGCTATTTGACTGGAAAGCCTAAGTAACCAGGACAAGCTTGCATCGTGGTAGTCATGAGAAGGCCCAGACAGGTATGTGAGTCTCCTGTTGTCACCCACTTTGGGACCACATCGTCAAGTAAGAGCTGAAGGAAAAATGTCTGCAGCCTCCAGTGGATACGGTCAGTTACAACGGCCCTCTGTAAAGTATTTGCTCCCATGACAGAGTGAGTCAGGAGGCAGCTTCTGAACTGAGAAGAAACAGATCTACCTGGGATTTGTGGTCCAGTGTTCTTCCATCTTTTAGTCAAAGAGCAAACTGACTCACATTTTCCTCCCACATAAATTGCCTTGGTTGTCTTTGTTCTCTCTCTGTAAGGAGGCCTAAATCTGTCAGATAATGAGATCTGAAATGTCTGATTATTCCCCATGAAACCTCATGAAGGACAGCATCATTCCCAAAGACAAATTTCTTGTGCAAGGAAATAAGATGGTGACTTAGAAACTCAGTTAGTAAAAATGGGAGAGTTTAAACCAGGGGTGGGCAAACTTTTTGACTCGAGGGCCACAATGGGTTCTTAAACTGGACCGGAGGGCCGGAACAAAAGCATGGATGGAGTGTTTGTGTGAACTAATATAAATTCAAAGTAAACATCATTACATAAAAGGGTACGGTCTTTTTTTTTTTTTTTTTTTAGTTTTATTCATTTCAAACGGGCCGGATCTGGCCCGCGGGCCTTAGTTTGCCCACAGCTGGTTTAAACAGATAGCTCCAGTGTCTTGTTTTAGCACGGGTTCCTCCTGGTACCTCTGGGTAAGGGCGCCATCCATGACCAGGTGGCATGACATCTACTGATTCTGACATATCACGGACAGAACTGCATCCTTCAAAGTGAGAAAACAACATGGCCTGGGACGAAGGGTGACAGGAGTATTGATCAGGGAAAAGTTGCTACTGCTAAGAGATGAGGGACAATGACCAGAAATGTCATGAGGGAAAGTATGAAATTTGGTCTTGATAGCAAGTCACAACTTAATTTTCCAATGATTATATGACCTTGGGCAAATTACTTGACCTCTCTGGAGCTTGGTTTTGTAATCCTGTTCTATAAAAATGAATAGGATAATGCATGTGGGAAAAACATTCATGTGAGTTCTTATACATATATTTTAAAATCTAATAAAAATTCGGAAACCCAAACATATCAACCTATTGGACCCAAGTAAACTGATATTTCAAAACACAGAGCTTATGCCAAGTACTTACTATATTAGCAGAAAACAGTTGTTTTGTCTCAGAAGCTTCTGGTTAAAAACTTGGAAGGGAGCAGGTGGCATATCTAACATGATATTAGTAGACCAATTCAGAAGATAACACTCAGCTATAATTAGCAATACTGTATTGAATATTTGAAAGTTGCTAAGAGAATAGATTTTAAAATTTCTCATCACAAGAAAAATAAAATTTGTAACTATGAGAGGTGATGGATGTTAACTTATCTCAATATATACAGCTATCAAATCATATGTTGTACAGCTTAAGCTAATACAATGTTACCTGTCAATTATATCTCAATAAAACTGGAGGAAAAAGAATATAACACTCAGAGTTTCCCCTTTTGATTGGCTTGCTTCTATTTTGATGGGGGGGTAGTTACGTATGAAGGATTTTTATACCATTAGAGAGCAAATAAAAGGGCAGCTTTTCAAAATGTATGGGATTGATTCCTGTAGTATCTTGTTTCGTACTCTCTCACATTTTGACAGTAACAAACATTGTTGTTTGCTTGCTTGTTTGTTTCCTCATCCCTCTGGAATAACAGGACATTATACTGGCATGATAAAGAGGGACCCTATGATGCGCTGCTTACTTGCTTAATACTCCTAAAAATGCTAATTATCATAAGTGTAAAATTCTAATCAAATAATTTCTAATACATTTCTAGGGAGTATAGAGAAACATTTCTAATAGCAGGAAATAGTAGATGAAAGCAATTAATAATCAATGCAGAAGTTCTGTTTATCCTGTTCATATTGCCACAGTGTTAAACGCAAAATGCAAAGTAAATCGATCCCTTACTTCTCTTCATTCCCAGCCAAGAGCAGAAATTTTACATGAGATGGGGCATGGGACAGCTTTCCCATGAACCCTGGGGACATTTCTGAAGGGGAATTACCTCTGCCACCTCTTATGGGGCTTTGTAGTTTTCAAACGATTTTCTCATATATCTTATTTGATCTTCACCACAATTTGGAAAGAAAAGGCAGTTCAATTTAAAGAGGTGGGAACAGAGGCACAGGGAAGTTGCCATTTGCCCACCTTCACCCAGCCAACAAGTGGCAGTCCTAGGACTAGTTTTCTAATGCCATCCCACTCCAGCCCACACCAGGAAGTCCAGGGGAAACAAAATACCCATTGATTGCTTACATAAAACTCAAGGACTAGCCTGGCTGGTGTGGTTCAGGGATTGAGCATCAACCTATGAACCAAGAGGTCACAGTTCGATTCCCGATCAGGGCACATGCCCCAGTTGTGGGTGTGCAGGAGGCAGCTGATCAATGATTTACTCTCATCTTTGATGTTTCTATCTGTCTCTCCTCTTCTCTTCCTCTCTGAAATCAATAAAAATAAAAAACTGAAGGACTACTCTGAAAGGTAATTATGTAGCAAACATATATGAAGGGCTTCCTGGATATAACATTTAGGAAAGAAGAGATATGCTATGGGACGACTTTCTAAAAAATGTGTAGAAAATCTAAGGAGCCATAGGGATTTATAAATCTATGCCCTAACCCACTTTCCCAATACTGCCGCCATGAATCTTATGATAAAGTTGCCAGGCCTTCCAGTCACAGAGTTCTAGACAGAAAAATCTTTTCAAATTTCAGAAGAGAGGACAGCATTAAATATAGACTCATGCATCATATGAGTTTGCAATGTATTTGAACAAAATCAATTTAAATAATGTTTACAGTGTTGTTGGAGTGGGTAGAATTTTAATGTTGTGCTTGGTGCTATCATTTTAAGTTAGAAGGGAAGAAAAAGGAAAGCCAAAGAGTACAGAGTGACATAAGATAATGAACCCTAAATCTAACAATAAAATTCAAGTCCAGTATGTTTCACTACTAAATAAGGGAAATGACAAATTTGATAGAATGGCTGAAAACTGTCACAGTTGAATCTATTGGGGATAAAATTCTGAAACTCCCACCACATGCATCTGTTCTTCCAAAATGCCTGGGTGGGCCAACGAAGAGCCTGCCACAGCCCAGAGAAGCAAAGACACACGATACACATTTATAGACGTGCATATTAGACACTGAATTCCACAACCAGAACGGCCTTCCAGACCAGGAACTCGGTTCCCACCTTTTAGAGGAGAAAAATCTCCAAGGCCCACGGTGGATAAATGCCATGTTCATTGTCCCAAGTGGCAGAGATGGGGCTAGAATCTGGACATTCATATTCTCAGTGACTACTCATTCCCAGGAGACCATGTATTGTATTTCCTTTTTACGCTTTAATCTCAACTCTCAAAGTCTTATAGAAGAAGTATGTATTACCTTCATGATCAGACAAAAATTTTTAGTGAAGGAAAAACTATAGGAAGCACAGAGAAGGTGGTACTCTAGGTTGTGGGGTATTTGGGATGATGAGTTTAGATTGAGAGAGTATAGAAAGGGAGAAATGGTGGTGGAGATGGCATCTGAGGTGAAGGAAAGGTGAGATTAGAGTGAGTGATGGGAACACAGTGGGACAGGGACAGTAAGACCAGCGTATGTACCATGGGCCTGTGCAGAGGAGTGTTGACTGAGGTCTTCAAAGAAT
This sequence comes from Myotis myotis, assembly GCF_014108235.1. Taxonomy (NCBI): domain Eukaryota; kingdom Metazoa; phylum Chordata; class Mammalia; order Chiroptera; family Vespertilionidae; genus Myotis; species Myotis myotis. Next base: position 19,944,957 of record NW_023416316.1, read on the forward strand.
GACTCATTCCCCTGGTGCCTCACTACTTGGTATATTCTGGATGCTGAATATTCTGGAAGGAAGGGAAGAAGGGTGAAATAGAAGGGAAAAGGGAGAAAGGGAGGGGGAAGCAAATGGAAAAATATAAGGGTAAGGGAAGCTAAAACCACATTGTACTGTTGGTTCTTGGAATTTAGACTTAATTTATGAAATTATATAAAGTCACTGAAGGCTTTTCATCAGGGAAGCCACTTGGCAGCAATAAAAAGATAAATTAAAAGATGGAAAGACTAGAAGTATGGAGGTTTGAGATTTCCAGAACTTCTCATACTGCTGCTTTCTTATCTCTTTACTTTGAATATTTTGGTTGAAGTTTCTGATGCTGAATGAGCAAACTGTTTTGAACATAGATGCTCAAAAGGTTTCTTAAGTTGCTTTCCCCCTTAATGCTTTACAAGCCTTGAGTTTGAAATACATGTATTAGAATGAGCTTAATTGATTATATTAAAATATAAAAAAAATCTGAATCAAAAGTGTGAGCTTAAAAGCTTCAGTTCATTTTAGTGAAAAAAAACCAACAACAGTTAAATTAAATAATCAAATTTTAAATGACCAAAAGCTCAATCTTTAAGATAAAACTGCCCTGAAACATTTTAAACCTCAGTAGGCTATTATCAAAAGATAGAGTTTATGTAATATAAAACACACACACAAAATGTCTTCCTGCTCAGAAGTCTTAAAAAAATAATCCTTTTCCAACCAAACTAATGAACGCAGAGAACTAAGAGCAGACACATTCTCACTCCAGCGGGTGACCTGCAGTGTGGTCTCCATCTTCCAGGACACCACAGTTCTCATGGAATGAGGTCTCCAGAGACAAAATCCTCAAAACCAACCCCACAGATGCCCAATGGAGTGTGGGATTACATGATCCCCAGCCTCTGTGAGTTAACATGAGGGGGGATGATGTGCAATATGTAGAGATGAGACCCCAGGCTTTTGGAGGCAAGGCTGTAAAGCTCTAAAGTTGAGAAGAAGAATAGGGGATGGCCTGAAATGGGGATGGTAAATAAGGTAGGGCAAAACCTCATGAAATAATGAAGTAACAGAAAAGGACTGAGCAGACAAAAGCAAACCAGTGAGAGACAGATCTATAGAAATTACCAAATCAACCATGTGGCCTTTAGAATGAAGGGGCCATTCATGTGTTGCAAAAGATTAAGTGAATCTGCAAGAGCCATAAAAACCTCACTTGGCTGGAAAAAGAATTGAAAGCTGCACACAAATTCAACTAGTACACAAACAAATATTGGATGACACTACTAGGAGTCCAAAGATGCTCTTTGCTGGGAGTCCAGCGCATTTGGGGAAAATGGTTTAGGAAGTTTTAGGAACAAGATACAGAATAGTAACCTTATAAATTTAAAAAGGCAAGTGGATGGTGAAGAACTTACAGGAGGTAGAAACACACCTGAACTAATACAAGTCACAAGAACATAAACTGTCCAGTGTAATTAATGATGATGTCATACCACCTTATTGAATTCTTCAATAAGTCAACTGTTTAAAATGATCAGAGAACTTTTGCATGTGGTGTTTTTCATTCTGGAAGAATAATCTGTTTCAGGATACTTCTCATGTTTTTGTTGTTGTTGTTGCTGTTGTTTTCAATCAGTTTTCTTTTTCTCTTACTCACATTAGAATTCTATTGAGAAAGTCTGCTCTTTTCATCATTACTCCACAGAAGGACACTGTTCATGTACCAGGGTCTTGCCTTAATTACTGAAGAGATACAACAAAACTGACATTAAGAAAGTAACACACACACACACACACACACACACACACACACACACACACGGACAGAGAAGGAGTGTAAAAATCCATCTGTGAAACCAAAGGACTTGGACTTCTTGTTTTGAGAATTCTGGAAGTGTCTCTTGAGAGAAACCACATTAAAAACTCATCTGCCAAGGCAAGTGACTAATTATTTTGGGACACAGTGAATATAAACAGTGACGCTGGAATTCAGATTTAGGAAAGAGAGAAGATTGGTACTTTCTTAATGTCAGGAGAAGGCATGTAGAAACTCAGCAAAAAAACAAAAACAATGGAAAACCATAATGGCTACAATTAGAAGAGGCCACCCTTGGTGACATCTGGGGAGAAATCAGATGATGTGAATAAACCGTTCAGTCAAGATGATGTTAAGTAGTCAATGAGGTTGTATTAGAAAAGGATGTAGAGTTAGAGGAGTAAGCAAACCCAAGAATCTCCACATAAATTTCTGCTGTGGTCAAAGGCATTGCTACGTGTGGTAGAGATTAGGTTCACCCCAAGTTTTTCTCAGAGCTGCCCTCTAGGTAAAAAACAAAACAAAACACAGTTTACAAAATCATCATTACAATGACGATTTTCTTGGAGCATAAGGGGCAGAAGATAAGGATTCCGTCCCCAAGCTTCTCCCAGCCCTCTCAGCTTGGTGCACCTCTCAGAGAGTTCAGTCATCAACAAGATGGGCAGACATGTCACATTCAGGAAATGCACAGAGGTTAAATAGCCTGTTGCCATCTGTCCCTAATTAGGAACAATCTTTGGGCTTGGAGTATTTCCCTAAGCTGGACAGTGAATTTGTTCATCAGACATGGTTGATAGCTGCTCTCCTGTCTGGGTCAATGTGCTCAGACAAGGTCCTTTTACACTGATGACCTTAAAGGGAGGACTTTACCATCCCAAAGGTAGTGATAAACCAGGAGAGAAACTGGGAGTCCAGCTAAAGGGAGATAGAGGTATCTTTCAAGGACATATTTAGATCAATGTACAAAAGGCCATCAATCTTGACACAGCCAGGAATTCAGTGCTATGGTTGATGGCTCATGTCACAACTCAGATAGGAGGCAGGCTGGGGCCTCAGCAACAAGAGCCCATGAACCACTAGGTGACTGCTATTCCTTTCTTCTGAAATTTCCTTCTTGCACACTCACCCCTCATTGCCCAATATTACCCATCCTTCAGGGTTTAGCTCAAGTGCTACTTCCTGCAGAAAGCTTTCCTAGTTTTATGCAGCCAGGTGATATTTCTCTCTACTCTAAATTCCTGTGATCTATGCTTCTTCTGCAACCTATGCAGCATCTCATCAAACCCAGCAGTGTTTAAGTGCTCAGATCTGGAACCAAACTGCCTGGATTCATAATCTTCCTCATATGCTGCAGTGCCAATATTTGTAAAATGAGATAGTAATAATCTGCTTCACTGAGCTGTTGTGAGGACAGAGTGAAGTCACTGTAAAGTGCCTAGCACATGATAAGCTCTATCAGGTGCTTACAATGACCGTTACTAGGGGTTTAAACCTATACTTCTCAAGCATCTCTAACAGACAATAGCTTCCTGAGGTCAGGATCTGTGCTTAATCTGTTTTGACCCAAACAACGTAGAGCACTGTGCTTAGGACACAATAACATGAGCAAATAGTAACTATAACATTCATTAGGTTTTTTAGATGTTTGTATTTTAAGAGCAGAGGTCTTTTGCAGGAAACCAGGCAGCAGGAGCTGAAAGAACTGGCCATTCTGTAGGCAAGCCTCTGCCAAAGCAGCCAGGGACTCAAGGAACAGAGTTAAACGGATTGGCCAGATGCAGACAAATGTCACAATTGAGGAGGCTTAATCCATTAGAAAGAGAGTGGTAGTGGGAAGCTCCTATAGAAACAGAGACTCAACCTAAGGCAGAGATAAACTGTTTTTGGACTCATCTATTTAAGGTCAACACAATAGTATGAGAATAGTGAGCAAGACCCAGGGACCTGATAATATCGAGAGCAATGTGTCAGAGCAGACTGAGGTTTTGTGGTCAGAAAGATGTGGATTAAAATCCTGCCTCCACATGTGGCTAGGTCTGTAACCTTGGGCCAGTGTGTAAGCTTATCTGTAAAATGGGGAAAACCATACCTAACATCCAGGATTGGTGGAAGGATTAGCAATAAGTAGCTAGTCAAATACTGGGCCCACAGCAGATGCTTAACAATTGGCATTGACTCTTGTTCTTGTGCTTGTTATACTTGGCAGGCTAGAAAGTGGCCTGTGAGCATAAGATTTAATTCCGAGTCCTAGAGATGGTGCGCCTGGCACAGCCTGGAATGAGGCTGAACTGGACAAGGGTGAACTCAGCCACTAATGCTGGCAAGGACAGAGAAGGCCGAGGCAGGGGCTTCCCTCAGCCCCTCCATCTTAACATTTTTGCATACAAATTGACCATACAAATATTCTTTGATCCATTCCCCTAGAATGGCTCCACCTTCATTACTGGAGTCACCCAAGCAGAAAGCATAATCCTGTGGTGCTTCTTTTGAAGGTAAGTTAAGCTGGGGGCTGGGGCAAGAATGGGGCAGAAAAGGGGAGGCCAGGGAAAGAGTGGAGATATTTTGGGGACTGAGAGAACACTGGAGTTGAAGTGCTACAATTCCACAACAGCTTGCTGAAAAAGGAGAAAACTCACTCAATACACTTTGCCAAACAGCTGCTTTGATTGATTTTTTTTTAAAGCCTGAACCAACCAAGTTGTCCAGTTGTCAGAATTGTGTAGCCGAAGCCACAGACTGTTGTTCTCGGAAATAATGGATGGCTTGAAGCAAGCACTTCTAATAGGCCAAAGAATGGCACTAAAAACTATACAGGAAAGGTGGAGGAAATAAAAATAAAGAAAGTTTTCCTACCTATACATTCCTGGAAGAACCCCAACTTCTTTAAAAGTTATGTAAAGATTATGTTCACAGTCACAAACAAGGAGGGACCCCCAAGGAGCATAGAAGAACTACACGTATTTTTCCAGCAATCGGATTGCGCAGACTTGGAGCTATTTAGAGGTTTTCAGAGTCAGAGATTGAAAGATATTCTTTTATTTCAGGTATTAGTAATTGATGGACTTCTAGGCTTTTATTCTCCACCTTTTCTTCTAAAAAGACATGGGGCCATGATAGAACTTAGCTTAAGAAAAAAGGACAGTTTTTGCTGCTTCCTGTTTTTGTCTTTTCCTTCTAAGTCACTTGTAAGCATTAGCCCGGACATTAAAAAACATCCTCATTTTAAACTGGTTGCCAAGAACTGAAAGGGAGGCTTAGGAGGGAAGATAAGCCTTTAGGAGCAGGATGGTCAACAGCAATCGACCAAATTATAGCTGTCTACTCATTCATCTGCCAGGCCCTGAGGCCTTCACATGCACTAACGTCATTTGATTGCATATCCCGGGGACAATTTTAAAAATACATAAATTTTATTTTATCAAAAGAATTCATGTTCACATTTTAAAAATCAAATACTACTAAAAGGTTTATAATGAAAAACTGCATTCCCCTGGCCCACCCCACAGTCTGGCCCCAGGCAACAAGTTGAAACACTTTAGTTATTTCTTCTGGTATCTGTCTCCACATTACTAATAATATACTCATAGTGCTCTTCTCTTGATTTATCTTTTGAATACATAATTTATTAATTTCCTGGCATTTCGGTTGAGAATTTAGTTCTCTTATGTCACCCCATCTCTTCTTCCATCCTCCCAAATGCAGATATTGTCTTCATTTTCTATTTTGTGATAATAAGTCACCCCAAAATTAGTGGCTTAAGGAAGTAATGATTTGTTATTTCTCAAGATGCTCTGCATCCGCTAGGTGGTTTTTCCGCTGGTCTTACCTGGTTTTTACTCATGTGACAGCATTGAGCTGGTAGACTGGCTGGGAGCCAAATTCACCTGGGGCTTTCAATCAGAGCTCCTAGTTCTCCTCCACATGTCTCATTGAGCTTCCTCAGAGGATGGCAGTTTCAAGGCAGCATTCTGAAAGAAAGCATTCCAAAAGCTTGACAACAGAAGCTACAAAAACTCTTGCAGTTGAGCCTCAGAAGACTCTACCATGTCTCCTACCACACTGCACTGGTCTATGCAAAAAACAAGGCAAGCTTACATTGTAGGGTAGGGGAAAACAACTCCACCTCTTGATGAGGAGAGTAGAAAGTAAAAAAAAAAAAAAAAGTAAGGGCCTGAAGGGAATAAGATAGGGAGTCCTATGGTTATCCGTGGTGTGGTGGGCAGAATTCTAAAACAACGCCATGACTCCATTTTCCCCTTGGTTGGCTTTCCATGATTATGTTGAGTATCATGGAAAGAGGATTTTGCAGACATTAACCTTAAGATATGATCACTATGCATTTGGGCCTAAACTAGTCAAATGCCCCCATAAAAGAGAAAGTTTTCTCTAGTTGGTAGCAAAAGAGAAAGACAAACCAAAAGTGTGAGAGGAACACAACAGAAGGGAAGTTCTCCATTGCTGAGATGGATGAAGCCACATGGAAGGGCCTGGGAGAAACTTCCAGGAATTGACAGTGAACTGTGGTCAACAGCCAGAAAGAAGTTGGGACCCTCAGTCCTACAACTGCAAAAAGTGAATTCTGTCAACAGCCTGCATAAGCCTGGAAGCAATTACTTCCTGAATCTCCAGATGAGAGAGTTCTACTGGCCTTCATCTGGGTTTCAGTGTGTATGGAGCTGAGTGAGCCAAGTGTAGGGAAGTGAGGACACAAAGTATAAGGAAACTGTTTCATACTTGTGCTCCTAATAATGATGATATTTTTATTAGCTACGTAATATTCTCACATGTACCACAATTTACTTAGATTTCCCCCTCTGACCAATTCTGTTGCTTGAAGTCTTTTTGTTATTACACACTGCTGTAAAATCTACCTTTATATGTATAGCATTTTTCCTTAGTTTGCTAATTTGACTTTCAAAAGATTGTTATTTTAAAATAATGTATGTCCCCCAATGTTCCTGGACCCTTGCAAGCACTGAGCTTTATCATTCTTTTTATCCTACTTTAATAAGCAAAAGAGTAGCAACAATTAAAAGTATTTTCCATGAATACAAGAATGAAGAATTCTACCAATTTGTTTCCTCATGGCATTTCTGGTCATTGATTTTTGAAAGAGGTAATGTTGCTTACTGAGCTACTGACAGGTGAGGCAATCAATTTCAAAGAGGTTTCAGACTTGATTTAGATCATAATTTGCTCTTCTTTAATCTCCTTGTGTCTCAGGTTCTTCATGTAAGAAATGAAGACAGAATTTGGCATTGCATCAAAACAATATTTATAAAGAATTTACAGAAGTGCCTCCATAAATTTCTTCCTATTAACCTACATCTATATATTTTCTTTTAAAACAAACAAAAAAAAATGTTGTATAGAACAAAAAACTTGATTGGATTAAGCAGTCCTCAATCATCCTATTAGCAGGCTGTGTAATCTTGAGTATGTCATTTCACGTCTTTGTGGCTTGGTTTTTGCATCTACATCATGAGGAACTCGGAAAATTTGTTAACCAATTCCTGCCTACTATGAGTGCCTATTATCTTATATAATTACCACCTATCAAGTCAGACATGGGACCTGGTAAATCCTATCCTCTCTGCAGAGACGCAATGAGTCTACATTTTACCCCCAAATTAGTTATTTCTAACCAACTCTTTCAGATACCCCCTTCTATAGTTCCCTATTCCATTTTGTTTTCTCTGTAATCTCTTCAAATAGCCACTTCTTAACTTCTACTTTTAAGATAGAAAATTAAACCCAGGTGTCTTCTTCTCTACCAAAAACACCATTAATCAAAGAATTAGAGACATTAAAAATGTACATTTATACCACTGAAAAGCAAAACCCCAATAGATAGCTCTGAGAAATTTAACCCAGGTCCAAGGAGTTAAAGCACAAATAAATGAGGAGTAAGAAGGATGATAAAATCACAGAACTAGGAGATTTTTAAAAACTCACAAATGGCCCTAGCTGGTTTGGCTCAGTGGATAGAGCGTTGGACTGTGGACTGGAAGGCCCCAGGTTCGATTCCTGTCAAGGGCACATGCTCGGATTGCAGGCTCAATGCCCCAGTAGGGGGCCTGCAGGAGGCAGCCAATCAATGATTCTCTCATCATTGATGTTTCTATCTCTCTCTCCCTCTTCCTTCCTCTCTGAAATCAATAAAAATATATTAAAAAATAAAACTCACAAATGAATAACTGCTACTTTATTTATACATTTATATGTTATTTCTATGTCTATAATATTTATTTAAAACATAATTTAATGTCTGTAAATTATTCCATTATATTTAACTGTTTTTAACTATTCTCTTATTGTTAGATTACCTTCTTTTAATTCTATTATAAATATTTTTAGGAGCATTCTTTTTTTTTTTTTAAAGTAGATATTCTTCAATATATTTTATTGATTTTTTTACAGAGAGGAAGGGAGAGGGATAGAGAGTTAGAAACATTGATGAGAGAGAAACATCGACCAGCCGCCTCCTGCACACTCCCCACTGGGTATGTGCCCGCAACCAAGGTACATGCCCTTGACCGGAATCGAACCTGGGACCCTTGAGTCCGCAGGCCGGCGCTCTATCCACTAAGCCAAACCGGTCAGGGCTAGGAGCATTCTTATATAAAACTCTCTGCACAGCTGATAATTCTTTGGAATGAATTTTATACTTGGAATTGCTAGGTCAAAGGGTATAAAGTATTTTAGGCATTGTAATATAGCTAACATAATCAGTTTTCAAGAAATTTGTACCTATGTACACTCCAAACAGCATCAGATGAGGGTCAATATGATGATTTTGCTAGCATAAGTGATTTTTAAAACCTTTGCTAATTTTATAAGTTAAAATTAATTGTTCACTTGCCTTTGTCAGTGGGAATGAACTTGTTTTATACTTTTATTGTCATTTGTATTTCCTTTACTCTTTCTTTACATACAGAGTAATTTTGGATATCTTTGACACTGTGAGGGATACAGAGTGCTGACTTCTTCAAACAGGCCATTAACTTGGCCTCAAGCAGTAAACTCTGTCTCTTGTGTAGTTAACTCAAATCTAACCTGTTTTGCATATGCGTGTTTCAAGGGTCAACCAGCTATCTGGATAGTCCTGCACAGAACTTAGCGCTTCCCTCTCTGGGAAATATTCCCCCTCTCCCCAACTTTCTAGAATGTATGGTTGCCCTGAACTCTGTTCACTGGTTCTTCAAGAAAGAACAAGTCCAGCTTTTATATCTGTGCTTAGCCAACCTAAATGGCATAGATTAGACCCTGCCTTCTGGCTAAAAGCCATACACACAAACAGATGCACACACACAAAACGGAGAAAATCACAAGTGCTATTCCCTTTTTTCCAAATATGAATTTTCCTATAAAATGTGCCTGTGTCTGTTCACTCTTAAGCCTCTAGATAGCTATTTTTTCTGTTTTTATTTTGGAGTCCAGAGGTGTCCTCTGCAGAAGAGTTAGTAAGATGAGTCTACTTGGCCGTCTCCGAATTGAGAATTCCAGAACTACAGGCAATTAGTTTTCACTTTCACAAAGATAGTTGTTTTTTTCATCTCCTTTAAAATGCAAAGTAATTCCCAAGCACACCTCAAGAAGCTATGTTTCTCAGAATTCCAGTGCTACTCTTTGAGCATATTTGGAGAATGCTTCCTACAAAAGTTGCTCCTGGTAGCTAGAGCTGCCTGGTTAGCTCCAAGCACACACAGAAAACTGCCCCGGAGCTCATGCTGAACAAGACAACAATGGCACTGGGGGCCTACAGGGCCCAGAAACCAATTAAGTCTGAGGTAAGGAAGGGATTTTCTTCAACTGGCTAATGGAGACACCATAAGCAGAAGCTCTGACTACAGAAAATTCGATGTTGGCCCCATACTTTCTTCTTGAATTTGAACAAGGATCAATGGCTGCAAGGACTAATCTAGTCTGAGCCCTGGATGGCTTTCCCGTTTGCAGTACTTTGTGCTTAGCAACAATCTCTCATCTATGATTCCCTGGCACAAGGAAGTAGGATACTTTGCAGCTAACAGGCATGTGCTAAGATCTCCATAGTCCTTTTCATCTGAGAAGGATGTTAGAACTTACCTTATTTAACCCTCCGTCGACATGTCAGAAACCCACAGGCCAAAATGGGGAAGACCCATCCAACATAACATGGAAGGGGCAGAGCTGCCCGCAGAATGCAGTGGAGCTGACTCTGATGCTTGCAATCTGCCTCACAGCTGCATATTCAGTGTTTCAGGGACACCCTGCTATATGGTGTGTCCTTGACTTTTCTCAAGGTTAGATTCCAAAGTGTTCTGAGTGGTTGAAAACAGTCCGCTCAGTTGTGTGATCACAATCTCCTGAATTCAGCAATATGACAGTGTGATCACTGCATTTAATGGTTGGCTGTTCTCCAAAATCAGACTGGCAAGCCAGGGCTTGTGGTCTGTCCTGTAACTGCTCTCCTCACTCTCCCACCTCCTCCCATCCCATTGCCATCTCTGTGGCTCTGTGCCTTCCTTCCATGTGTGTTCCATAGGGTTCAAATGCAACTGGACTAGTCAAAGTGTTAAGTCAGGTTGCAAAAAGGAACTGGCCAGGCCAAAGTTAGGTCAAGTCTGGATGATAAACTTCTTCCCCTGGGAAGTGTTTGGTTTTTCATATGCAATAATTTCAACCATTCATTTGTTGTCTAAAAATACACGAACGTGTTCTTACTCATCAGCCCTCCTCAATTATGCTACAGGAAATGGAACTGAGCCATTAAATTAGAAGAAAAAGCTTCTTCTCCATGTCAAGAAATACCCTCCTTAAGACCCAGCTACCAGCTCAGACAAATCTCGTGGGACATCAAAGTCCTCAGCATGGAAAAGTCAGACTAGACGGAGTTTCACATTTTAAGAGCTGGGAAAAAACACACACACATACAAAAAAACCCTGCCTGTCTTCAACAGCCTGTAAGATCTCTCTTGTCTCCAGGCAGGACAGATTCCTCAGGTGTTACCCACTTTATCATAGCATTCCTCATCTCCCCTTTTATCTTGTGTCCTTCTCCTCTTTTCAAGATCATAAATCAACAAAGACAGGTCTTCATTCTTCTTTAAAAGAGAAGGGGGGAAGTCTAGACTTCTCCTGTTCCATGATAACTTTAATTACCTGCTTCTCAGGTAAAACTTGGAAATATTGCAAAAACTCCAGTGGGCAATCTGTAACCAGGAATTCTGTAGCACCAAAGTCTTTTTCACATTCCTCTCAACTGCAACACCAGAAGGAAGCCATGTGGGAAAATGGCAGATTGGTTCAAGAGACTTCGGATTCCAGAGAGGGGTCAGAGTCAAATCCAAGAGTGTGTGACAGCTGAAATTGTCCATGATTTACTAATTGCTGAAGGCAGCGACCCTGCCATAAAGAGCAAAGGCCAAAGGGAAGGCTTGGTGCCCATTGCTGGCGTTAGGTTTCTGTCTAGAGGAGGAGAAGACAGCCAAAAACTGAAGAACATTTGGAACTAATTAACTGGAATAAGGAAACTTGAGGCTAAGAGGTGGGGGTGGAATCAGGGACATACTATTCCTTCAAATTAGAAATAGATGGTCAAATTCACCAAGGGCTCTGCTTCTTATTTTTCTTGTCCTCAACATTACGTATACATAGCTGATAAAAGCCTCATCTTTCAGCTTGCTGCTATATTAAGGATCTTATCTACAGAATACTACAGCTTTAAAAAACGAAAGGAATCAGAAGATATGACTGTTTTCTTAAGGATGCTCTGAACCTGCGAATGTGGGAGACATTAAGAATTGAATTGAATTTTAGAGTCAGACAGACAAGAACTCGAATTTTTGCTCCATTGCTTACAGGCTACGTGACCCTGAGAAAGTTAGGTATCTCCACTGAGATTCTGTCTTCTCATCTGCAAAAGTCAACCAATACCAATTCTTTCACATGGCTGATATGAGAAGAAAATGAGATAAAATCTGAAGAGCACCCCCGCACCCCGCACCATGCTCAGCATACAGCTATGCTCATTAATTAGAAGTCCCTTTTCTCTATGCCTTATAAAAATTACATTAAAAAGTTATTTGTATCCATTTGACATTCCAGAAATCAAGGCATACAACAAAGCCACAGTACTTAAAACAGTGTAGTGTTGTTTCAAGAATAGACATCTATATCAATGATACAGATTGATAATCCAATTGTCTTATTCATAGGCAGAAATAAATTCATGTTGAATTGAAGACCGTATTTTGGAAAATAAAACTAATTTTGTGCCAATATAATGAAGGACAATAACAAGACCCTGGAGTTGGGAAGACCTTTTCAAAACCAGTTATGTAGAAAAATAAAAAGGAAAAACAACAAAAAAAGAAATTTGAGCACGAACAAAGGTAAAAGACAAAAGATAAACTATGAAATATTCAGATACAAAACAGACCAAGGATAAGCATCTGAAGCTCTCAAGTAATTTTTGCATGTTTATTAAAAAAGCTCCAAAGCCAATGAAAATATGGTTTAAACTAAGGACATAAACTGGTAATCATCAAAGATGAAATCATAATTGCCCTATGAGAGTGGCTTTTCCTCAATAACAATCAGAAAATGTAAATGAAAAATAATAACAAATTATTATTCTGCTACCAGTTTGGCAAAAATTTAAAAGTTTGATAATATCAAGTGGTTTGATACAGTATTGCTTATAACATGAATAAAAATTGAAATATTTATCCACAGAGGAATGGATGAATACAATTCCATAAACACAAATAATTATTATAAAATGATAGAAAATAAAGTAGATTTACACATATTAACATGGATCACTCACAGAAAAATCCAAAACTAATACAGGATGGGACAAAAGTAGGTTTCCAGTTGTTAGTATGCGAAACACTGAGTTTATTTCTGTCATTAATATTTATGAATTATTGTATCATTTTCCATAAGAACAACTATAGACCTACTTTTGTCTGCCCTGTATTTCATACTTCTCCCAATATATCAATATGTGTGGAAAATATAAAGAATTTTGAGATCTCTTTCATCAGACAAATTCATAATGGAGTGCACTCTTAATATTAATGGTTCAGGAGACTATAGTTTAATCTGTAATGGTTTAAATTTTTGTTGTTGTTGTTAATCCTCATCAGAGGATATTTTTTCCATTGATTTTTAGAAAGGGTGGGTAGGGAGGGGAAGAGAGAGAGAGAAAAAGAGAGAGAGGGAAGGAAAAAGAGAGAGAGAGAGAGAGAGAGAGAGAGAGAAACATCAATGTAAGAGAGACACATCAATTGGTTGCCTCCCACACATGCCTCAACTGGGGCCAAGGATCAAATCTACAACCCAGGTACGTGCCCTTGACCGGGAATCAAACCTGAGGACCGAGCAGATGCTCTAACCCTTAGCAACAAAGGCCAGAGCCATAATGGTTTAAATGTTATAGGTTATTACTGGTTTATGTATATTTACATAAATTTGAAATTAAATATGTATAAATATTGAAAAGCAATGCAAATATCTAAAAATGTTGTCAGTGATTTATTGGGGTGGGGAGGGAGTATGGGTGATTACTATTTCTTCTTTGTACATCCCTATAATTTAAAATTTTTTTCCAAAGAGAAAAATGATCATCATTATCCAAGGATACTCATAAAATCCCTGGTTATGGCACTAGATACCAAGCTAAACTGGTTCAGAAAAAAAAAATGTTCTGGCCAGTTTTGCAAGCACAATCTCATTTAACTCTTGTGTTAATCCTGTGAAGTAGGAATTATTATCTCCATCGACAGAATGGGAAATGGAAGTTCCAAGAAGCTAGGCAATTTGCCCAAGCTCACACAACTACAGAGTCACAGGCCTGAGAGCCCAACATATGTCTTTGGATATCAAAGTTAATACTTTTCCCACCATGCTAGAGTTAACTCAATACAAGCATTGTATGCTACTTTTCTTTAAAGCAAGCTATAATACTATTTTTTTTAATGATAAAGTTGCTTCACTGCTAAATGATTTTGAAATCTAAAGAAGAGGGAAATTAAGTTTTTAAAATATGTAGGCATTTTATGAACATATGTGCATTTAAATATAGGAGTTAAACCAACCTATTTTGGTGAAGAATATTACTGGTCCCAAATAGGGCTAGTGTGTAGAGAAGCCATTTGCACAAAAAGGAATAATCTTCTGGTCAAACATAATATTCTCACGCAGTGTGATAAAGCAGCATGGGGCTGCATAGAAGCAATTGTTAGCTAAAACTGTATTAATAGGATCTCAACTCAAATTAGCCCAAGATCATGAGAATTTATTGCCTTATATAACTGGTTTCAGGAACATCTGCATCCAGAGGTTCAAACAATATAATGGATCTCTCTCTCTCTGTCTCTCAGCCCTGAGTCTTTATTACCATCCCTTTAGCCCCAGGGGAGAGGGATTCAATCCCACTCAAGTCAAAGGGATTAAATTAGATTATTACAGAATGGACAAAGAGAGGTTAACCAAACCAAAGGAATTCTGGGCAGACCAAAACAAAAACACCAACAACAAAAACACCATGATATGACCACAATACAGCCTCAGTTTTTGACACTAATAAGTGTGTGACCACTGGAAAGCCAGTGGACTAACCCATGGAAGAGGGGAAGACATTCATAACAATTAACTCACAGAGTCTTCCTGACGATTCAATGGTAGCTGGAGAGAAAATGTACCTAACACAGCACCTGGCTGATAGAAAGTGTCTTATAAGTTTGTTTCCTAATTGCTTATTCAAAAGCAGAGTGATTCTGAGCTCCTTAGATCACCTCATCCCAGACACTTTGCCAATTAGCAAGTCCAACTGAACAATGCAGCAACCCTATCGAATGTGGAATAGAATTGTGAGCCATTTCCAGTTGTCCTGTGCCAGCCTACTGAAAGCCAGGAGGAGGCTGTGCAACCTGGGAGTCATAACTACCACAATAACAGAAACTGCAGTGACATTTATTGCAGGGGACCGTGTGCCAAGTAGTCTGCTCAGTGCTTGACATGCATTTTTTTATGTAATCTTTACCATAACTAACAGAGTAGATATTATTATCATTTCCATTTTACAGATGAAGAAACAGATGTAGTGAGTGCAAGTAATTTGCCCAGGGTGAAGTGAGTGACAAGGCTTGGACTCCCACTTGGTTGTGTTTGACTGGAGAGCCTGAGCTCTTAGCCATGCATTGTTCTGTCTCACGCTGCCCTGCGTGGCCTCATAATACCCCGAGGAGAAGACTCAACATGAAATAGCACTTGGCTGCATTCCAATCAGTCAACACATTCATCACTAGACGCACAAAGAGAGCAGGTAGGCTGGACTCCCTGTGCTGAACAAAACAATTCAGGCAAATACATGCGCTGACCTCTAACTCGATTTGGAGATTTAGCATCTCCATCTTGAAGACTTTCCCTAACATCCCAGCTGCTGTATTTAATAGGACATTTTGTTGATGGAGGTCAAGAGGGATCAAAGGGAATTTATCTTTCTAGTTTCTTTCCCTTTCATTACACAAAAAATATTTAACCAAGATGTTTCTGGAGCTCTTTCTCATTGGTATCATTATGGAGCTGCATACTGATTCGGAGAAGTGTTGGGACGCTGGGCACAGATGGCTTTAATTATTTGGGCAGCTATTGACAGATGTGATGGTCTAGGTTTCTGCTGCCTTGGACAGGTGTAAGCTATAGGATTTACCCAGAGTGAGTTGTGGAGAGCCAGAATTGGATAGAGCCCTGTGATGGCCCTTTATTTTGTCTTAATCCACCCCTAGGTACATAGTTATCATATTTCTTTGCCTCAAGGCATGGTCAAGTCAGTCAAAAACCATCAAACCAAGTCTGCGTGCAGAAAAGAAAATCTCCAAGAGAGAATATAACATTGTTAGCAATTGGTCCCAAATTCCGCTCAGTGTTTTTACTTGGCAGCCTTTCTCCTCATTAATTATGGCTTCGTAATCAAAGGGATATATGGATGTGTCCCTCTTCTGGATAAAAATAAGCATGTTTACTTCTCTGATTATAGTCCACACAAATGATTCCAAAGCGCTGAGTATCAGCCTGTGAAAACCATTATTTTGTCCAACAAATTCATTGAGCAAGTTATGGAGAGTAGGAAGAGAACGCAGACATACTCCCTGCTCCTAAGGAGCAGTAGGAGGAGGTTTCAGATCTCTGAGCTTATATGAATCAGAGAGTCAGCACTAACCATGTCAAAGCACTGTTCTAGGCTCAGGGGATACAGCGGTGATCAAAACAGCCCCTTTCCTCCTGGAGCTCCCATTCTAACTGGGGGATAGTCGATTACAAACTTATCTCTTGCCCTGGTCGGTGTGGCTGGGTTGGTTGGGCATTATCCCCTATACCAAAAGGTTGCCAGTTCCATTCCCAATCAGGACCCATGCCAGGTTGTGGGCTTGATCCCTGTGCAGGAGGCAGCTGATCGGTCGAAATTGTACTGTTTCTTTCTCTCCCTCTCTCCCTTCCTTTCTCTCTAAAAATCAATAAACTATTAAAAGTAACTTTATCTCTCCATGTAAATACATAAACATACACATATAGATGTACATATGTGGATACAGTTGTTTGCATAGATATGCATGTGTTAGATAGAAAAAATACAGTATATTAGTTATAACAGAAAAGAATTGTGACTAGGTGTGTATGTGAATTCCACAGAAACTCTACAGAGGAAAATATATTTAAGCTGGGCTGAGTATAAGAGATCACCAAGCTGAAAAGTAGGAGAAGGTATTCCAAGTCCTCCTACTCTTTGTTTGAAAAATCAGAGTCATGATTCAGTACCTACAATGGGCTGATTTGTATTCATATGTAGAAGTCTCAGATTGTAACTGTATTTGAAAATAAAATTTTTAAAGAAGTGATTACATTTAAATGAAACCATTAGGGTGGGGACCAACTAATGCAATATGACTGGCATCCTTATCAGAAGAGGAAGAGAGCCCTAGCCAGTTTGGCTCAGTGGATAGAGCATTGGCCTGCAGACTGAAGGGTCCCAGGTTCGATTCTGGTCAAGGACACATGCCTGAGTTGCGGGCTCAATCCCCAGTGGCCGGGGTGGGGGTGAAGGAGGAGGGATGTGTTCAGGAGGCAGCCAATCAATGATTCTCTCTCATCACTGATGTTTCTATCTCTCCCTCTCCCTTCCTCTCTGAAATCAATAAAAATATATTTTTTTAAAAAAAAGTAAAGGAAGAGACTTCAGGGATGCTCAGCACAAAGAAAGGGCTGTGTGAGGACAGTGAGAAGGCAGCTACCTGCAGGCCGAGAGAGGCCTCAAGAGAAACCAACCCAGCCAGCACCTTGATCTTGGATTTCCAGTTCCCAGAACTGGGAGAAAATCAATTTATGTTGTTTAAGCCCCCTGGCCTGTGTCATTTTGTTACAGCAGCCCTACCAAATGGATCCAGGGCCTCATGCTCAGATTGGAAGAATAACAGGATATACCTGGCACATAGAAAACTTTCTGAAATATTTACTGAATTAAAATGTCTGTGAATTTCACAGGTGACCATACTGAATTCTTAACATATGTAATGATATAACTTAATCCAGCAATGCTATGATGGAGGCATTATTATTCCTATTTTATCCAAGAGGAATCTCAGGCTTGGTGAGGTTAACTAAGGTGCACAGTGTCACATAGCTCCAGCCCCCAGGGAGTGGGAGGGATGGTGAAGGAGAGGGCTGCATCTCATGGAAGGCCCTGGTTTCAGCCATGGACACTGAATGATCAGGAACCGAAAACCAAAGCAGTACCCAGAAAACCTGTTGTGCAGTGACCTATATTTATTTAGAATCTAAAGCTATTCACAATCCATGCACACCACTCATCACCCTGTGCCTCTCACAGACTGAGCCCTCCCAACCACTAATCTCCCCCCTTGTGTAACACACACACGTACACACACACACACACTCTCCCCAAACTCCTCAGACAATACAACTTTTTAAGAAGTCCTTTGAAGAATGCCTTAAAGGATTTGAATCAATAATCTCCTCAGATCCTAAACTGGAGCTCCCCAGTTTGCTTTTTAATGATATCTCCCAACTCGGCAATCACAACTGCTTCTTACTGTTTGCTTCTAGCTAGTTTACCCGATTCTTCCCTCCGCCCATAGAGCGTGTGTGTGTGTGTGTGTGTGTGTGTGTGTGTGTGTGTGTGTGTGTGTGTGTGTGTGTGTGTGTGTTTAAATAAAGAAACAGACACGGAATTAAGTCTTGGTGTCCCATGTGCTTCATTATCCTGGCTTGTTGGGAATGTGTTAAAACATACACTGTGAGTTTTCATAAGTAGCAGAAAAGGATCAAAGAAACCTACTTTACCAAAGGTTTTTCTTTTCTCTCTCTGTCTTTTTTTTATTTAAAAAACTGAAGTTTGGGTGATTCAAATCACACTAGGTAGTTGGGCTGATAGGATATGGGAGGAGAGACCTCCAGCAGTAGTTTTTATTTCAAGAAAAGAAAACTTTTTAAGTCAAAAAATGTTCTTAGGTGTCTTTGATTTATTTCAGTTGAATTGCAAACCTGGAATTAGAAGACATTTAAAAAAATATGCTTGATCTCAACCCTAGGTAGTTATATAAATAGATCGATTGAATAAAGTTCCATAGCCCAAAGATTATGCTTTGCTACACTGCTGAGAATTTTACATACCAAAACTTGAAGACTTTAAATGGAGTACTTAAAATTACTATATATATATATATATATATATATATATATATATATATATATATATATATATATATCCTTGATAGCAACATTTTATATTGCTCTTCTCTAAAACTTTGAGGAGCTAGCACCTAAGGGACATTAAGAGGACTTGGATTGGAGGATTTGAATAAATCACCCTGAGATTAGATCTTATGTGCAATGTGAAGTTCATGGGAAAACAGACTTGTTCACTTGATTCTATCTTTGCAATACAGAGGGATGTTGTTTCTTAACTTTTGGGTGTTCCTAGGCTATTTGGGTTTTCAAAGATAAGACTGGAATCCATAAGATCTCAAACTGAGTCAAAGAACACTGATGCCCTGGCCAGTTTTGCTCAATGGTTAGAGTGTCAGTTCTGGGACCGAAGGTTCAATTCCCAGTCAAGGGCACATACCTCAGTTGCAGGTTCAATCCTTGGCCCCAGTCGAGTGGGAGGTAACCAATGTGATTCTCTCATGGCAATGTTTCTCTCTCTCTCTCCCTTTCTACTCTCTCTAAAAACCAATGAAAAAAAATATATCCTCAGGTGAGGATTAAAAAACAAAACACAAAAACAAGCAAACAAAACACAACAGCAAAGCCCACTGATGATTCATTAGAATCTGTTTATATACAGGACTCTGAGACATTTTCCTAGGTAATACTTAAAAAAAATCACATTGCTTTACAAAATCCAGTTTTGTTGAATAAAAATCTATTCCTTCTGTCCTTTAATTGTACAGCTATTATAGTGGTATCATCTTTCACCAAAAATAGTTCTAGATATTTGCAGATCATCAACAAATACATTTTTTTTCTTTGTGCAGCATCAGTGGAATAGTTACAATTTCAAGTGAAAGCTCAGTATAAAAATACTTCGGTCATGGCTAATCACCACCCTCAACAGATTTTTGTTGTATTGTCATTTATTATTTTATTCATACTTTAAAAACTTATAATCAGACTGTGTCCACAATTTTTATATCTTAATTTTATTGCGTAAAGTGATTACGATCTTTTACATTAATATCGTAACAACCTACTTTACTTTTTAAATCTTTATTGAGGTATAACTCACAGACAATGACTCACCCACATGTATGTACCCATGCAACCATCATTCAAGTCAAGATACAGAACATTTATCTTGACTGCTTCACCCCCACCCTAAATTAGCTTCTGCTCCTTTATAGACAATCCTCCCTATTCCCAGCCTCAAATAACCAACAGGATGCTTTCTGTGAGTATATTTTAGTTTTTTCCCTCTTCTAGAATTTCACATGAATGGAGTCATACAGTATGCATATGATTTTAAGATTTATTCTTGTCATTGTGTACCTCAGAAGTTTGCTGCTTTTTATAGATAGGTAGCATTCTATTGTATAATTATTCAACCATTTGTTTATTTATTCACCTATTGATAAGCATTTGGGTTGTTTCTGGGCTGCAGCTATGAACATTCTTGTAGATATACGTTTTCATTTTTGTTGGGTAAATAGCTAGAAGTAGAATTGCTGGATGGTAAGGTAAGTGCATGTTTACATTTTTAAGAAACTATCAAATTGTTTTCTAAAGTGACAATGCATTTTCTTTAGCAATGTATATAGTTTAATTGCTCCATATTGTAGCCAGTACTGTCAGTACTCTTCATTTTAGTCGTTCTGGGAGATGTGTAATGATGTGTCTGTGTGGTTTTACTTACATTTTTTTTATGACTAGTACTGTTGAGCATAGTTTTACATATTTTTGGAGACTATATCTTTTGTGTCAGTTCAAGAATTTTACTTTTTAAAATATTGGGTTCTTTATCTTCTTATCATTGATTTATGAGAGCTCTTTATATACCTTAGACACAAGTTCTTTGCCACAATCATTTTCAATGAATATCTTCAATGACTCC
This sequence comes from Myotis myotis, assembly GCF_014108235.1. Classification (NCBI taxonomy): domain Eukaryota; kingdom Metazoa; phylum Chordata; class Mammalia; order Chiroptera; family Vespertilionidae; genus Myotis; species Myotis myotis. The sequence goes on from NW_023416316.1 coordinate 19,965,410, forward strand.
ATGGATTGCTTTTTTGTATCTTTTCTTAAAAATTCTCATTTGAGAATAAGTTTTCATTCTTTTTTTTTTTTGAGAGAGAGAAAGAAAGAGAAACATTGATCAGTTGCCTCCCGCATGTGCCTAAACCAGGTATCGAACCCGCAGCCTAGGTATGTGCCTCTACTAGGAATCAAACCTGCAACCTTTTTTTCTTTTCACTTTTTTAAATTTAAATTTTTTATTATTTAAAGCATTACATAAGTCTCCTTTTCCCCCCATTGACCTCTCTCGGACTGCCCCCACCCCCCAGCACATGCCCTCACAGTCCCCCACCCCCACCCCACTCCTGTCTGTGTCCATTGGTTATGCTCATATGCATGCGTACAAGTCCTTTGGTTGATCTCTTACCCTCTCACCCCCCGCCTTTCCTCATAGGTTGGACAGTCTGTTCAATGCTTCTATGACTCTGGTTCTATTTTTGTTCATCAGTTTATATTGTTCATTATATTCCACAAATGAGTGAGATCATGTGATATTTATCTTTCTCTGACTGGCTTATTTTGCTTAGCATAATGCTCTCCAGTTCCAAAACCTGCAACCTTTCTGTGTAAAGGACGATGCTCCAATCAACTAAGCCACCTGGCCAGGGTGCCTTTTCATATCTTTATAGTGAGTTTCAAAAGCAAATCCTTTCCACTTTGGAGAAATCCAATTTATCATTTTTCCTATTATAATTAGTGCATTTTGACTCTTAAATCTTTGCATACTTCAACACTACAAAGATTTTTCTCCTATGTTTTCTTCAGGAATTTATATAGTTTGCATTTTTATGTACAGATTTGGATCCATTTTCAGTTAATTTCATATATGATATAATGTAAGGATCAAGGTTTAATTTCCCCCGTACCAATACCCAATTGCTCCTGTATAGGCTATGAAAAGATTTTTTTTTTGCCCATTGAGTTACCTTGGCATATATGTGGATATATTCTAGACACTATATTCTGTTTCATTGAGCTATATGTTTATTCTTACGTGACACTATCTTGATGGCTGTAGCCTTATGATAAGTCTTAAAATCAGCTACTGTATGCCGTCCAACCCCTTTTTACAAATTGCTTTAGCTATTGTTTTCTGCATTTCTATGTAAATTTTAAATCATCTTAATAACCTATTTTTTAAGGGTTTTGATTGGGGTTTCACTGAATCTATTGATCAACTCTGAAGGAATTGACATCACCATAAAATAATAACAATATCGAATCTTCTGATACTGAGATGGTATATCTCTCCTTTATATAGGTCTTATTTAATTAATCTCAGCAACATTTTAAAGGTCTCAATATGGAGATCTTGAACATATTTTGTTAATATTATCCTTAAGTATTTCACATATGAAATCATTTTTAATTGTTCTATGTTATTACGCTGAACTAAATGCTGTTATTACTTAACCATTCTATTTTCTATAGCACACATTATTTATGGTTTTTATTCTAACGCTTATAATTAATATGGTAATGAATATGTGTGCATCGATCATTTTTTGGAATTTAAAGTTAGTTCTTGACAGAAATTTCTAGAAGAAAACTTACTAGGTCAAATGGCATAAAAATTTTCAGGTTCTTGATACATAGTGAGTAGGTGTGTTTTTTCTTGAAGATGAATTACAGAAGTTTTTTTCAAATATTCTACTTTTTCTTCTCTGTCGTCAAGGTGAACAGAGTCATTTTTAAAGTATGATCTCCAAGAAAGATAGAGGAAGGGAAAAATGTTTAAATCCCTATGTAAAGAGACAAGAACACATCCTTTCTTCTATCACCTTGCTATATAGTTGAATATCAGATCAAACCAGGTTGCTACAGATGATGCTTTTATATATTAAAGTGGATGGGTTCTCTCTAGTCAGTAACTCTTTCTGGGCCTCAATTTTCTCATATACAAAACAAGATTCTTAGAAGTCTCATGTTTTTCAAACCCTGCTCTGAAAAACCTCAGGGGATTGGAGGAGGGAGGTTTGCGATGAGCACTGGAGGTGGCCGGCTTGGGTCTCCCTGCATCAATCCATGCAGGAGAGCTCTCTGCTGTCAGTTTTGCATGATGTGATTCTTTTTCACATTTGTTTAAAAAATAGGCATCCACTAATAAAATAATTTGGAAGACAACTGAACTAGATGCACTCTAAGGGAGATTTCAGTGGTGTTTTACTTGAAGCTATATCATCATCTAGCACGGCTGTCTACAGAAGCAGCCCTGAAGGAACTGGGATTCCATAATGACAAACGTGTTACAAAATGCCCCTGATGTACCTTCAGTTCACAGGACACAACCGGTTCTGGGCTAATCCCAGAAGAGACTGGAATCAGAATTCAAATTCAATTCATATTTCTGGGTACCTTCTGCTATTCACCAGAGGCACTGACTGCATTCTAACATACGTCATCCAACCCATACAAGAAATCTGTGTTATTGTCACCATTTTGCAAACGAGGAAATTAGAGCTCAGCTTAGTAAGGGATCAAGTTGAGACTTGAACTCCGGTCACCTGTCTCTGATCACCCACAGTATACCAGGTTTGTGAACAGAGAGCCTGGTCAGGGATGGGCACCAGACACACATTGGTTAAAAGGCAGTGGTTCTCAACCTGTAGGTCGCGACCCCTCTGGGGTCGCCTAAGACAATCGGAAAACACATATATAATTACATATTGTTTTTGTGATTAATCACTATGCTTTAATTATGTTCAACTTGTAACAATGAAAATACATCCTGCATATCAGATATTTACATTACGATTCATAACAATAGCAAAATTACAGTTATGAAGTAGCAATGAAAATAATTTTATGGCTGGGGGTCACCACAACATGAGGAACTGTATTAAAGGGTCGCGGCACTAGGAAGGTTGAGAACCACTGGTTAAAAGGTCAAAGAATAAAACCAGGTGGGAAGGTCAGAGATTCACAGAAGAAGCCAGGACTGTAACACGCTTTCATGTCTACTCACCCCCAAGAACAAGCCAAAGCAGGCCCTATGAAAGCCAACTCTGCCCTTTCTCAGCTTGGTGATCTTGGGACAATCCCTCAACTCCTCTGAGACGCAGTTTTCTTGTACAGAAAGTGAGAGCCATGAGCCTGACTGGGTTTCTGTGAGGATTAAATGAGATGATGAAAATGAAAAAGTTTAAAGACGACCTATGGAATGGGCTCATGCCTAAAGAGCCACATGGGCAGACCACAGATGCATCTTAAGCCACAGCGGTTCTGAATCAGGCCTTCCATAGAGCAGAAGAGAAGAGAATGAGGACCAGGAAAATAAGATTAATATTGTTTCTAGGCAACCACAGAAAAGGAATGATATAGGGGCATTTTTCATAAGGAAGCTACGATGGCTACCTCACAGAAAGGCTCCCTGTCAGGTTTTAAAAGTAGGATATTGTACAACTATCAATGACCATAGATAGATAGCCTTTTAGTAATTTATAATTATTCAAAATTCTTCCCAGCCATTTTCTCTCTTTCTGTCTGTCTCTCTCTGTCTGTCTCAATCCTTCCTCTTGCCCTCTCTTTCTTCCTCCCTCTCCCAATTCTCAGAGTAGTCAGTGAGAAAGATAGAAAAGATGTTTTCATTTCAATTTTATAAGCAATCAAATTGAGTCTTTGAAAAGGTGACAAAATTATACACAATCACCCACTTTGGGCTCAAAGCCCCCTGGGCTGTAATCTCCTTGAGGTCAGGATCTATACCTTGTTTTCCTTATATACCTTCCCCCAAAATGCTAAAAAAAAAAAAAAAAAAGTAACTGTTGGGTGAAATGCATTAGTCTAAAGCTTGCTCATTCCAGAGGTTCAGCCATTTTGCTCAGAAACAGAAATCTCAGATTAAATTTCAAGGTCACAGATGTCATGGAAAGCCTTTTCAGTTGGTACAAATCCATTTAGGAATAACTTATTTGAAATGTCTTGCTTGGTACACTGACATGTCCCACTGCTAATCCATTCTTTCCTTTCTTTCTAATTTTTGAATAATGCATGCATTTAAAAAAAAAAAAAAAACAGCACAGAAAAAACCCCACCACTGATTGAAGATAAATTTTCATCTTGAAAAAAGAACCTTAATGTTAGCTCATCTTTCTGATTGGCTTTAAGTTGCAAGTACAATTAATTGACCTTGGACATGACGTGTTTTAGAGCCAGAATGGGTGAAATTTTACCAGGGGCATATTCATCTTAAATTAAAATGCAACTTGCTGTTTCAGAATATTATCTCAGTCTGGTATTATCTCTGATTGAAGGCCGGAAGTGTTGTCCTGCCTATTAAAAATATACTTCATTTGGACCTAAAATAAAAAATATGTCAAGTGCGAAGACACCCATATTTGAACCTTGACTCCCCAGACTTACAATGTTCCATTATGAGGATCGCTAAAACTGCTCTCTGTCTCCAGATGAAATAGCCACTTTCCTTCTGTCCCCAGCTTGTAAACGTTACGATAATGCTGCAGAGTACTGACTTCCTACAAGAAAGGGTTTGCTAGGGAAACGCTGAGACTCCCCTGGATCCTTAGTAGCCCCAGTCCTCACTACCAAAGTCATAAAAATAGGACAGAGGAGACATGTTTTTGCCCCCGACAACTTGAGGATTGGATTTTCCAACCACCTTTGAACCTTTTGATGTTCAAATTCCTCGCTGGCAAGCATTCCAAAGCCTTGCAGGGCTCCTGAAATCTGAGAAGTCTCCTCACCAGAGACATTGAGCTGAGCTGAAGGCTCACAGATGTGGTGTAGCCTGGCTCCCGGAAGGGAATGGGGAGAACCACCGTAAATTATGTAGATGCTGCTGCCTTTCTGTTCTGCCCATCCCACTATGCCAGTCCCCCTTCTTTCTCTTCTTGGGGAGGGTGTTTGGCAACCAAGGGGGTTGGATCCCTAACCTCTACCTCTTTCTGATGAAGGCTACATCTCCCCAGCCCCACCTTGGGGGCAGCACTGTCAGCCTTTCTGAGACTGTCACTCACAGCTGCTCATTCTTCTCCAGGAGGCTGTGAGAAGAAGGATCAATGTAATGCTACAAGTCTAGTTCGCTCAGTGAATGGGGCTGGGGGGGGGGGGGGGGGACAGGGGAAGGGAGAGAGAGAGAGAGAGAGAGAACAAAGAGCCGATTTAAATACCTAAATCCCCTCAGCTCCCTCCTTCTAAGTCTACAAATGGTGACCTCGGGGATATGACTGGCTAATCCAAAAATATAAGCCCAGGAGATGACCCAGGCAGCTTCCTGCACAGAAAGCCCTGTATGTGTTTGGAAGAGGGCGCCTCTCGCCTGTAATTGCTTGAGCTGCCAGTTGTTGTAACCGATGGAAAGCCAGCTCTGGGACAAATGAGACTGAGAGATTAGCAGGACATTACTGGAGCACTGACAGGTGCAAGATGACAAATATTCATCTGCTAAGATGCTGAGCTCCTGCTGCAGGCCCCAGGCTGGCAACAATTCCCTCTCTCCAAGAACTCGAACGTATTTGTGGGGTGGCGGGTCATTTTACACAAACCAGAAGTCTTTGTTGGGCTTTTTATGCTGTGCCCCGCAGTCACTGTGCATTCCAGGAGTTAGCCTGTCCCTACGGCAACTGGTCACTAATCTGGACCGCCTTTTCTCTCTCCCTAATAGAATGTCTGGAAGTAAGGGTGCAAGTTATCTCCTCTGTGCCCACAGCCTAGTGGCTCCATCAAGCTGGAAACAGCTTTCAGTAGATACTCTTATTACATATCCTGGTCAAGATACCTGGCACATGTCTTATAATTGGTTCCCCTGCCACCAGCCTCTTTCTCTTCTGTTCTTGTTCTTTCTACCTGACCATCAGAGTGATCGTTTCAAGCTCAGGCTTAACAGTGTTATTCTCCTGCTTAAAAACACTCAATGGCTCCCAATCACCTACAGGATGAATTTGATTCTTTGTGGGCCCCAGAGAGGGGCTGCTCCAGCATCCTGGGTCCCAGAATGATGCGAATGTGACGTCACAGCCAACCCCTGATGGATGTGTAAACCCAGTGGGAAATAAGCCTTTTGGCTGGGAACACCAGGGAGGCATGTCTTACTTATGCCAAACTTAGCCCAGACTGAGTGAAATTGGGAGGTTTCTCTGAGGTCATCTTCTTTGAGATACAAAATGACATTAGAACTCTTAAGGACCAGTGTGTCTTCGACAAGGAATGTTTTTAAACAGTATACTCCCAAGTTCTAGCCCATTCTATGCCTTCACAGAACTAATAATTACAGTAACTAAGCATGAAAACCTGACTCCTTCATCATGATTCAAAACACTTTATTAGAGAATCCCTCTATAGCTGAGAGAAAGAGATCATTTGAAAATCTGAAAAACAATCCAGTCAACCAATAATTCTGTTCCCATGATCCCAACTTATGGCATGGTTTCCAGAACAAAGAAAGAAACCTACATCATGATATATATATATATCATTATATATATATATATATATATATATATATATATATATATATATATATCAGCATGTGCCCACATGTGCATCCATGTTTGTCTGACAAGTATGGGGCAGGCAGCCAGATGCTTTCTACACTGGGGCCTGGGACATTTCCTGGGAGAGAACTCAGGGAAGAAGGAGCCAGCCCCATGGAAGACACTATTATTCAGAGGCAGGTGTACTGACAGCTGGTGTTGTCTCCAAGCACAAGCCCTCATAGGATCCATCATATCTGAGTCCTATGAAATGAGGAGGCTAAAGGGAATGCCTAAGAGATTGCCCTCTTGAAGGTCTGTGAAACATCAAGGCTCACACAACCCTGCAAAGGGACCTCTGTAATAGAATGTGACACATAGCAGGAGAGGGGCCTTCTCTCTCTTGTCCTAGAAGGTCTCAAAGGCTCCAGGCCCTCTTCCGTTCTAGGAATTGTTTATCTGTTGCTGGTGGCACCAGAAAATGCCCTGCTGGAGACAGGGCAGCAAATGTGGCGCTAGGAAGAGGCAGTCTTGGAAATTGCCATGAACACTCGAGAAGTCATCACATGGAGATGAGGTCACGTGCACACAAGAGGCCCAAAGCTATGGAACCAGCATTACTACTGCTGAGGTAAGCCCACTGATATCCATGCAGTCCATCCACAATTGCTCCCAGCACCTACTCTATGTAAGTAACTCTGTTACATGCTCAGCAATGCTGTGAGCAATAATCCTTGATCGTAAACAGCTAGTCCCTTGACCTCCAACACTGACAATGCTGGAAGAAACTCCAAGTAGTCATACATTACCTCATTTCAACATCACAATAACTCCAAGAAGGACATTTTATCTTCCTTTTAAAAGAAGGGACACTGCGGCCTGGAGAACTCAACTTGGCTAAGGTAACATAGCTTGGAAGCAGTATAGACAAGCAAGGCAAGTCAGATAAGATGACATGAACAATTACTGCACAATGCAAGGCCCCACTCCTGCTTATCATAAACAAAACGAAAAAGTGAAGAAACAAACAAAAGGAGTTCTACAGCTCTTTCTGCTGCGACTGTTTGGTGGAGCAATCACCAACCCTTACTCCCAGGGGGAGAAAATTGCTATCAGAGGCCGCCCACCTTGCTGTGCCTCTAGCACGCTCTCCAGCAGCTCCTGCAATTTTCCCCGGGCTGACCAAGCCTCAGGAGTAATCCAATCAGTAACTGATATTCAGAAAGTAGGTATAGGCTTAGCTGAAGTGGATTTGGTATGTTAATTAAATGTTTTATGGAACCTCTGAGATCTCAGATGACACTTGGTAAATATTCCTCACTGAATCCACAGAATCTGTGAGTGGGTTCTGTATAATAAAGCAATTTCAATATCCTGACAGATGGGCCATAGAAATTGACTGTGTGGCTGTGACTCCAACAGATTATATACAATGAAAAATCTGGACAATAAGTGCTTTCTCTGATTGTTGCCTATGTGCTGGTCATTTTCTAGAAGAGAAGAACTCAACGGTTTTCAGTTTGAATTACAGATCTTACAGAGAGGTTCTGAGATGTTGTGCAGGTCTTTTGTCTTGGCATTAAGTAAAAAAAAAAGTACCTTCCAGTTTTTCTCCATGGTTCTTGAATGAACTATTCAACCCACAAAAAGCCATTTGTAAAGCATTTATTAAAACAAAAAAATAGAAGTGACAAATTCCTACATCTCCCCTTGAGTTCAGAGAGCCCTCTTTTCTCTATGATTTCTCTGTTGAAAGACTGGTCTAGGTTCTGTTGCACCTTCAACTCTTTCATAGGAGGAACGCAAATTTATGGAATGAGTTCATGTACATAAACCTTCAACATGTGCAACACACACACACACACACACACACACTCCCTCCAGAAATTGCTATCAACTTGTGATGTTAAACATGTATACTTTGACAGGTAAATATCCACGAAGCAAAATATTTTTTAAACATCTACATAGATATCTTTTTAAATCTGAACAGAACAAATTCTAGGTTTTTAATTGGATTTTTGCCTACTTTGGACAACTGCGGTAGAAAATAAAATTTCAAAATTCCTAATCCAGTCACAAAAAGACAAAAACTGTGTGATTCCATATATATCAGATACTTTGAGTAATCACAATCATAGGGACAGAAAGTAGAATGGTAGTTGCCAGGGGCTGGAGGGAGGGGGGAATGGGGAGCTATTGTTTAACGGAATAGGGTTTCAGCTTTTCAAGATGAAAAGAATTATGGAGATATACAGTGGTCATGGTTGCACATTATGAATGTATTTAATACAACTGAACGGTATACTTAAAAGAGTTGAGACAGTAAACTTTATGTTATGTGTATTTTACAATACAAATAATTGAGGGGAAAACCCATACAAGGAAATTAAAAAACAGAACAAAAAACTTTTACATTTCCTTTTTCGTTACCGTACTTTCATCAAAAGGCATCATTCTCTGCCTACAGTGGCTGGTATATGTCCAAATGATGAAAGGAATTTCATGCAGCCCCACAATTAGATAAAGGCAAAATTGCCTATGGAAATGACTGAACCTTTAATTAGCTAATTGCAGGTGCAATTGGCCACTTGCACCATCAGATGAAGGGCAAGTGGTTAATTGAGCCCACAAGTGACCTACTCAATCAGAACTCACAAATGGCTCATCAGATGAGGTCCCTGCCCAAATGTGTCTGCAAACAATAGCATGTGCAAAAGCTGCACAAACCAGAAGCAGCAGTCAAGCTGCTATCTAAAAATGAAACCCACAAAACACGAGGTAATTACGAAAATGATCAAAATAAGGAAAATTCAATAATGAGCCATGATCATAGGGGAAGTGAGGGAGATGGGGGAACGAAGCAATTTGGGGAATCAAAGGCCATAGATACTGGAAAGAGCATCTGCTTTGAGTCATCTTTATTCATTCTCCCATAAAACTTTCAGGAAAAGTTGGTCATTTTCTCCCACTGTATGTTCTTATTCATAGAGGATATTATCCAGAGAACTCAACACAAATTCTTGTATAGAATAAGGGCTTGGGAAGGATCAGTGAATGAATGGAGGACATTATTTGCATATGGAGGGCCAAGAGCATAAATTCAACCACTTCCGAAATGGATAGTACTGAGAAGTTTCCTGTTGGGTTTCCTCAATACTGAACATGTTTGTAGGAGGAAATATTAATGATTGTGAAGTTGTTGATGGAAGCATCAATAATCGTTTATAATAACCCATTTGGGCCAGGTCTATACTTAGGTAGAAACCCCCAAATTTCAGTGGCCCAAACAATAAAAGTTCTAGGTTATTTCTCCTTCTTGCCAATAAAAATTCTTTCATCCTGTGATTCAGCCATCTCAACAACTTTCTCTACCTTTATCACTCAAGAGGACAAGAAGACAGAGAATTGTAATACAGCAGAGTTTTTCATTGCCTCATCCTGGATGTGTCCCAAGCACTTCTGCCCATATTTCTTTGGCCAGAATTACTCTGTGGTCCAGTCTAAATGCAAGGGGTATAGAGTACTGGCTCCTAGCTGTTCAGAAAGGAGGGTTGAGTGAATCTGTGACTTTCTTTTTTTGTCAAAGACTCCAAAAACAAAGAAGTATAAAAAATGATCTATCCACTTGGAAATTTAAGAGTATCCTTGAAGTAACGCTACATTAAAGAAGCACAGAGGCATGGAACAGACTGACATACTTCAATGTGGGGTTGGGGGGATAAGAAGAAATAAACCAAAAAACTTATATACTAAAAGGCATAGCCCATGGACAGGGGCAATAGGGGAGTGAAGACATGGGGGGATGGGTAGGGGTTTAGAGAATGGGGGAAGAGGAGGGGAAAGGGAAAGATATCTGTAATACTATCAGCAATAAAAAGTTTATTTTTAAAAATAAGTCATCAAAATTAAATGTACAAGTGATTTAGAAATTAATATAAAGAGTCTTTTATGATAAAACATGTAAGCCAAAGGGTATTCACAAGAAAATGAAAAGCCAATAAACTCTTCATAAACAAGGTAGAATGAAAGTAAATTCACTCAAGAATTTTACTGAAGAAAGAAAACACAAAGGAGATGTGATCTAGGAATTACTGAAGATTTTAAAAGTGATAAAATACATCTTATTTTTTAATTGTTTATATTTATTGATTTTAGAGAGAGAGAGAAGTGAAGGAGAGAAAGAGCGAGAGCCAGAGAGAGAGAAGAGCACTGATTTGTTGTTCCACTTATTTATGCATTCATTGGTTGATTCTTACATGTGCCCAGACCGGGGATTGAACCCACAACCTTGGTGTACCAGGATGATGCCCTAACCAACTGAGCCACCAAGCCAGGGCAAAATAAAATACACTTTAAAAGTCTATCATATTCATAAGAATTTTAAATGTGCTCTTTTAAACACTGATGAAGTAGACAGAGTTTTGGCCAGTAGGATTACAAAGAATAAAGTATGGCTTCCATGAACAATAGAAGAAACATAAATATAGATACTGAGGAGCTAGCAAATGTCATAAGAGAATACACTAAACAATTTTAACCAAGAAATTTGAAAAATCTACAAAACTGATGAAAATCTAAAAAAATTCGAATTATTAAATATATTTTCCTTACTTCAATTTTTTTCTTTGCTTTCTTAAAATTTGAATAGTTGCTCCAGAGTATGAGCTGTGCTGTGGAGTATCAGTCAGGGTTTAAATTCTGACACCACCATACCAGCTATGTCATATTGGCCAAGTTATTTGACATTCCTGTGATTTGGTTTCTTAATCTACTAGTATAGCTATTCACAAGAGTCTGGTGAGGAGGATCAGGCATGTAGTATGCTATCAATGCACACTGTTATCATTCTTTAACTGGGACTCCAAGCACATGATTTTTAAGTGAGTTGAAAAAAAATGTTAAAAAATTGGTAATCTATATTTACATCAGTTATTCCAGAGCATAGAAAATATTCTCTGACAGCATGGTAATTTAAGGAAAGCGATGTGGGCACAGGAATAGATACACAGATCAATGGATCACAAATTCAGATGCTTTAAAGAGCCACACAGAAATATAAACGAGAAAACAGTCTTGGTGTAAGAAAGACCAGGCATGCATTCCGTTTTTGGTCCATCTTTGATATTCTCAGTTTTCATAGAGACATGAAACCAAGAAGTAACTCTCTCCCATAAGAGAAACAAATGGGCAATCATGGTGCAGTCATTATCTGGAATGCTGGAGGTTGTAGGGAGCAGAGGGAAGCAGGACAGCTAGAGGACATGGGCCCCAATTTAATGGGGCACTGGCCTCTGAGCTGCAGCCAAGTGCTAATATGCAGAATTAAACTCCAGTGTAATCTCATCATCTCATTTTTAAAAAAGGAAAGCTCTATTTTATTTTTTAAAGTATATATATATATATAAATAGTGCTGGATCCCTACTTTGCACCAAACATGAAGCTAAATTTCAGATGATTTAATGAAATTAAACTTAAAATGATATTTTTATAGTCATGGACTAATACAGCTTTTCTAAGCAAGGCACAAATAAGGAAAAGATTAATATAACAGACTATATAAAATTTAAAATATTTGTATTACAAAAAGACACTAATAGTCTTAAAAGGCAAGTAATAGTCTTGGAGAAATATATGTAGAGTATAAAATCAAAGATTAATATATCTAGAATAGTGCTATTAGGACTTTTTGTGAAGAGGAAAAATGCTAATAATTTGGTGTATATTCTTCTGGATATTTCTCTCTACCTATATGTGCATATTCAGTAGGTATATACAAGTATATAATAATAATAATAATATCATTTATCATGTGCCTTGCACTATTCTAAAGACTTTTCATATATTTAATCCTCTTAGCAACCCTATGAGATAAGCACTATTGTTATACCCATTTTACAGATGAGGAAACTAATACACATATAGGCTTAGTCACTTTTCCAGAACATATAGCTAACAAGTGTCAGAGACACAATTCTTGGCAGTCTGGTTCCAAAGTCTATACCCTTACACTTTATATTAAATTTCCTCACAGACAATTTTGGTTTTCCTGATTGTTTTTAGTTTTGTTGTTTTATTAAATATAAGTGGGATTTTACTGCACATATACTCTATAGATTATATTTTTCACTAACAGTCTAGTTGGCATATGCCCTCATATGTCTCTACATTATTCTTTTTACTGGCTGTGTGATATTTCGTAGTGTAGATGCGATGTATCATAACTATTTTAACCACTTCGGCATTGTTAGACATATCAGAGTTTCTAGAGAGTATCACCCAGAGGCCACCATTCATAAAAACTACAAGATGAATGGTACCCACTGGAATTGTATAATGCATTGCCCATGGGATCCCACATTTAAGTAGTTTCCATTTATTTCAATAATACAACTGGTGTGCAATTAGCTCTCTTGTCCATCTCTTCCAGTATTTGTCCATATCTTCCAGTATTTAAATACCCAGAATTGGAATTGCAGAGAAAGGGGCATGGATAGGTTAAGTGGTGTCTCTAAAAGACCCTATCATTGCTCTCCCACAGAAAGTGTAGGAGAGAACTCATTTTCTTTCACCCTCATGAAAACATATATTGCCAATCTTTGTGTTTCTTGTCAATATGATTTGTCAACATGATTTTTAAGTGAGTTGAAAAAAATCTGAAGAGTGAAAAATGATACCCGATTGATTTTTGATTGAGGCTGAGATTCACCAACTTTTTACGTGTTCACAGAACTTTTACATTTATTCTTCTATTGGTTGTTTTACATTAGCATATATAGTCTATAACTGCACTGTCCAATAAGGTAGACACTAGTCATATGTGGCTATATATATATATATATATATATATCCTAATATGCAAATAGACAAAATGGTGGAACTTCTGACCAACCGGTCGCTATGATGTATGCTGACAACCGAAGGGGGGTGGGGGGGATGCGAGGAGGGCACGTGGAACATGGAGGGCATTGGCAGCAGGCAGCAGCCGCAGTGGGATGGTGGGGCAGGTGAGCAGGGGCGCCAGACCAAGGCGGGGTGCCAGTCGCTGTCATCAAGGTGAGCCTCTGGTGGTTACTGAAAATTCTTTGCTCCCACAAGCTGCGGTCCTGCCCAGTGCTTGCACCTGCTGCCAGCACCCGGCGCCGGCCCTGATCACTCAGCACCATCAGTGGATGCAAGCAGCGGCTGCCGGCCCTGATAGCCTCTGAGGGCTTCTCTAGCTCCCTCTGCTCCTGAGCAGTGATGGGGCAACAGCTGCCGCTCACACTCACTGCTGATGCTGGCCCTGCTCACACTCACTGCTGATGCTGGCCCCAATCACTCTGCACTGTCAGCGGGTGTGAGTGGGGTCGGCGCCATCAGCACATGGGAGCGGTGGGAGCGGGAGTGAGGCTGCTGGCAGACGGGGGACCGGGGGGCTGTGGCGGGAGGGGCCGGGCAGGGGGTGTGGAGGATGGGCTGAGACCCATCCCTGTGCCCACCCGCAGCCTTGCAGCCCACAGTTCCTTTCAAGGTACACGAATTTGTGCACTGGGCCCCTAGTTTAAATATAAATTAATAAAAGTTAAAGTTAAATATTAAGTTCCCCATTCCCACTAGCCACATTTCAAATGTGTATGTTCTCTGATAAAAAAAAAAAAAAAGGCAATGGAAAATAAGCCAAAGAGAAAAGAGAGGAAGGAGATAATTAGAAAGTAGAGAAAAATGAAGAAAGTAATATGATTACAGAAAACAGCCATAAACGTAGAAAGCTGGGACTGAAAGGAAACTTGGAAATTATCTGACCTCATGGTTTTCAAAGTCTATTTTGTGAAATCTTGGAATTCTGTACAGATGCTCAAATCTATATACTTTAATAAATACAACTCCGATGTATTTTAAGTGCTACAAGTAAAATGCACACTCAAATTTCAACACATTGTCGGTCACTGGAATTTTAACTTGTTTCACCACTTTAACTTGTTTGGAGGCAGAACTTAAATTTTTCTGGTGTGTGTGTCGTAAGGAGGGGGGTACCTATGGTAAATGTGTCATTGGGTAGGAAGGTTAAAGCACTGCCTTGGAGCTGTTTTGCTTTGTTTTTTAATTCAAGACTGAGTATGTCAAACCTCATAAATTTGAACACACTTAAGCATGCTACCTCAGCTTTGCACACAATGCCCATGAAGGCAGGACTCTGGGCCATCTGCTTGGCACATGCTCCCATCCTCATTCAATAGTCAACAGTGGAATAAGAATGGAATGCAAAAAAAAAAAAAAAAAAAAAGAATGGAATGCAAGATGCACAGAGTCAAAATAATATGTCATAGAGATCTTTAGTGCTAATTTTAAATCTTGGAGACTTCTGATTTTACTTTCTATTGATAAAGTTGTTGTAAACGTTGAGTTATCCTTGTCTCATTTTTGTATTTCTAAATGTTCTCTTTTTTTATCAGGGGATGTAAAAAAGACCCTTAAAATAAGAAAGAGACACAGACTGGTGAGAAAGAGAATTAAAAGGGCAAATTAGATATGGCTTATTAGCATCAACTGATGCTTCAATAATGTCAACCCATAGAGAATAATATAAGGAATGAAGGCAAGTGCTGTCAACTCTCACAAACACAGTTAAAACTGAGAAACTATAATGATGGATGGAAAACTGGTGTTTGTGATCATAAAATTGTCCAAATCTTCAGTAAGTTTTATGCAACCAACCACTTCAAAATACTGTTATGGTCTATGACAGGTTGGTCATATCTAAACAAAAGACAGTAAGCAATCCTATGAGTCTTTCTACTTGCTCTTTTCAATATTAACTAAGCAGTTGTAATGTTATCCAACTGAGGCAAACTGCATGTTGGTGACATGATGGTCACCCACTTTCTCCCAAGACACAGAATCAGATGCTATGGAGGGGAAAATTTAAAACCCGGCACTTTTTTTTTTTTTTTTTTTTTTTACGAGCAACTCAAATGTAAGAGTACAAGACTGTTATAAACACACTAGAGGCCTGGTGCATGAATTCGTGCACGGGTGGGGTCCGGCTGGCCCACCCCAATGGGGGCCTGATTGGGTAGGTCCAGCAGGGGGAAGGGCCTCAGGCGGTTGGATGGCTGGCCCTGCCCCTGATTGGGGTGGGGGGCCACTTGGGGGCAGGGCGGCCAGGGAGAGGGGACGCGGGTAGTTGGCCAGCCAGCCCTGCCCTCGATCAGGGTGTTGGGGGCTGGGCCAGCCGGGGGGTGGGGGGGTGCCGATCGGGGGCCAAGACCAGGCCAGTTGGCTGCCGCAGTGCACACCATAGCCACCCGTCTTTCTGGCCGTCTGGTCATTCTGCCGTTCGGTCACTGGGCTTTTATATATATAGATATGTATACACATCTGGTTCCATTTCCTAATTATACATCCAGAGAGGAGTGAAATTTTTAACATCCAAACTACATGATGTATTAATGAAAGTAGCCAGTTTGGGGAACTACTTAATGAACTTTACTACCAATCTTGTGGTTTTCAATATATTTCTTGTTTTTCCATGCTGTGTTCACACAGATGAAAAGGAAAAGGATATTTTAACTTAAGGAGACCAAAGTGTAGTAACCTCTGCATCGATGATGGGCAAGGGATATTTGGGGAAAGCATAGACATAGTGGTAAGGGCTCACTTTAAAGCTATCAGCACAATGTGTTCAAGCAGGTAAAAGAGTCTTTAATAGTACTGTCGAGTCAAACAGTAGGTGGTAACTTCTTACAAATGTGCAAACGTCTTTCTAAATAGGGTTGGGTCAGGCCATATAAATAATCAATTATGTTAAGGTTCAGCCTTCAAACTGTAATTTTCCAGAGTTGCTGGTAATTATATTGGCAGTATGTTCCAGAATTGCCTTTTTTACAGGAAAGTTCTATGATGAACTGAAGGCAAGGTGCTAGTACAAATATTTCAAAGATATTAAAGGAGAAAAAAGCGTGAAGGAATTCCATTTATTAAGTAGCTAACAAAAACAAAGCAGCTTTTTGGAATTCTGGTATTTTCATGCTTATAATTACAAATCAAGTGCTTACAAGGAAGCTGAAGCTTCAAATTTCTAATGAATGGGAAAAAATGTAGATTTTTATAGCCTTGAGAAATGACAGTCAGAGGTATGCTAAGACTTCTGAGATTTTTTTAAAAGACATCACTTAGAAATCTTATATTGTTATCAGATATATTTGAAAAGTATTTCCTACCAATGATATTTCATTCAACCAGCTAGGTAGGAGTCTGTTTATTAACACTCCCCAAATGAAACACTTACCAAGTAATGAAAGTGAGCAGCTACTAGCTAATGCTAGTGATTCAGTCTTGAAACAAATATATCCTATTGCTCCTCTTTCAATTTTCTCTAATTGTTAATGGAAAGATAAGCTTATTCATTGAAAAACTGTTGTAAAAAAAACTTCTCTAATGTGAATCAGAATTTTTGTGCCATTAAACTAAAACAAATCATTAGAATAATTGAATTCTAACACCAATTCTAACCCATAACCCCTGATTTCAAAATTATGCTTATTAACACACAATTTTGACATATTACAGTTGCCTATATAATAAATAATAAGAATGCATTAAATAAATGTATATGTGTATATAAGTATAATAAATACAATATAAACAGTTTTTTCTCTTTGTATATTTGGGTTCCTCAAATTGTTTTATTTGAAAAGAAATACAGTTGACCGATGAACAACACAGGTTTGAACTGTGCAGGTCCACTTACACTTAGATTTTTTTCAATAAATATTATAAATGTATTTTCTCTTTGTTATGATTGTCTTAATAACATTTTCTTTTCTCTAGTTTACTTTATGGTAAGAACAGAGTATATAATACATATAATATACAAAATATGTGTTAATCAACTTTTTTTAGAGAGAGAAAGAGAAACATAGATTTGTTGTTTAACTTCTTTATGCATTCACTGGTTGATTCTTGTATATGCCCTGACTGGGGATCAAATCTGCAATCCTGGCATATCAGGACAATGCTCTAAAATCAACCAAGCTACCTGGTCAGGACTTGTTAATTGACTTGTTATGTTATTAGTAACGCTTCTGGTCAACAGTAGGCTATAGTTAAATTTGGGGGGAATCAAAAGTTAGGTGGATTTTCTATGCAGAGGTTGGCACCCTAACCTCTGCATTGTTCAAGGGTCCACCCTACTGCTAGAAATATAACAAAGCTGATTGCTCCACCGACATTTTACAATTCAGAACATGGCCTCTAGGTTCTGACATCTTTGGGTTTAAATCTTGACTCTCACTTATTTTCTCTGTGCCACTGGCTATATTTCTTAATTTCTTACCAAGTTTCAGTTTCGTCATTTGTTTGATGGAGGTAAAAAAGTATCTATCTCAAGGGATATTCTGATTAAAACAGATGCAGTAAATTCTCTTTAAAAAGGAAAAATAATGATGGCAGGGGAGGGGGTTGGGTGGAGGTGGAAGAGGGCATAGATTAGATCAGCAGTCGCCAACCAATGGTCCACTGGTCTGAAAGGTTGGCAACCGCTAGTTTAAGAAAACCTTTGGAGCAGCGGTCGCCAACCGGTGGTCTGCGGACCACTGGTGATCCATGAGGTCTGAAAGGTTGGTGACCTATGGATTAGATGGATAGATAGATAGATAGATAGATAGATAGATAGATAGATAGATAGATAGATAGATAGATAGATAGATAGATAGATAGATAGATAGATAGATAGATAGATAGATAGATAGTAAAATGAAAAGTGCCCTTCCTCGGCAAGTGACCCAGTACCACCCTCAAGACCAGAACAGCGTGGATGACAAAGCAGTTGTCCTATTTGTAGTGTTCCCTTGACTGTGCTAGTCTGTAACAAATCCAGTGGGGATCTTCACCTTGGGATAAAGATGCGTTTGGCTTCTTCTTCTAAAAGGAGGGAAACAGATAGGAATCCAGGATGGGTGAAGAAAAAAAATTCTCAGGTGGAATATGGACAATGGCCAGAAAAAAAAGAATTTTTAAGTGGGAATTAGTGTGTCTTTTGGAAATCTGGGATTTTGAGTGGCATGAGAAAAAGTGGGAAAAGCCTTTGTAGGCAAAGAGAATCAATTAAAAATGAGAATAATAAAATCAATGAAGCTCAAGTTTCAGGTACATTTAGAGACTTTGCAAAAATACGAAGCTCTGAATGCTATAAACTCAAGCTTTGCTTTATAGTAACTCTGTGGTTTTGGTAAGTCTTTAATCTCTCCATACCTTTCTGGTGAGGTTACTGTGGTGATGACATTAGACACATTTGATGCAGTTCAAGTTGGTTGCCGAGACCCCAAGCCCAGAGGCAGACACATGGCCTATTTCCTCCTCTACCTTGAGGCCTTGAGACCAAGAAGTGTCATACCCATGTCTGTTGAGTGCTGAACAAACCCTGAAGTCTCATTTTTTATAGTCTTTGATCTGAATATTTGACCCTTTGTTCTGCTGGTGGTGGCCCAATGTATTAAGACCTCTTGCTTCATCTCTTAAGCTCAGCTATATTCTCAGTGGAATAAAATGGGAATGATAGCCACTTCATGCAGGTATCATGAGACTTAGCAGTGATGCATGCACAGGCTTCAGCACAGGGATAATAATGCAGTTTCCCAGAAGTCTAAATGCAATTTTATAATTGTGAAAAGACTTTCCAAATTATAAAATGCTAAATAAGTGTTAACATCTTCAACAGAGACTAGTCTACATATCTCCACTAGAACATAAAACAGAAACAGAAAATGGTGGAACTTGAAGTTTTCTCAGTAAGTTCTCAAACTGAAGGGTCGTCTTCCCATTAATTTTTTGGTTAAATGAGGTTCTTCCACCTGAACTCTAGATATCATTCCCTCTACTCCTCCCAGGAAATTTGTCCTATAAATCAATGAACTGCCACTTCTAGAAAATCAAACTACAATAAGTAACATGCCCACTTAAAAAAGTACTAAAAAAAATTGGCTAGAGGGCTCCATTTTCCAACAATGCTATGGAGGAAATGCTTCTACTGGGTGGAAGACAGACTAAAGTGATAGGAATGTTGAGTTGGAAAGGGTTTATTTTCCAGTTCCTTACCACAGCCAGTAAATATTTATCTACTTTCCGTTCAAGTACTGCTAGCCTTTCGATTTTTAGGACACCTTCCTATTAAAAAAGATCTTTATGTTGCGATAAAATCGACCTGCACTTGGCCCATATTCCATCCTCTGGAGCCATCAAAACCAGCCTCTTCCATCTACAACGTGAGGCTGTCAAATACTGAGGGAGAGAGAGATCAAGCCTCTCATTGTTCGAGCATGTTGTCATCACACTAGGGAGCTTGAGGGAAAGGTGGTCAGCGGGTTGGAGGAGCATTTCAGGCAGGGTTTAACCACAGTCTATATCTTGATTGGCCACATCAGGTCCAAAGAAGCCACAGGATGTCACTAAACCACCCAAATCTAGCCCTTCTCTTGAAATTCTCTTGCTCTTACTCATACTTACGAATCCCTCTCATTTTCTACGGAGTATTAAGTAACACTTCGGTAAAAGACTCCCTTTTTGTGAGAAACAAGGCTCTTATGTAATTGAATAGCTACAGAGATTATGATTCCATCTCATTCTTTCTCTCTCAGCTCAAGTGTCCTTTCGCCAATCCCTTCTCAATGCTCATTTTCTCACTGGTATCTTTCTTCCTTTCTAATAAACCATTTCATCTTTTCCTTAAATAGGGCAAGAAAATTGAGTGGAATACACACCAATAGTCAAGAAGGTCTCAGGCGGGAAGAAAATCATAACGGGACAGGAGAGCCCCTCAGCTTCCATGCCTCTTCATGATGGAAGACTAGGGTTAGAGTCTATAGTGAACCACATGCCTATTGTCTGACCCCAGGTACTTCCAATTAATCTCTACTAATAAGTGGACTACGGGAGCCTGTCACTTTTAAGCCAGTGCGTCTAGTCTCTTATTTTGTCACCTCACTCTTAGTTTACTTGCCCAGCTAGGAAATATCAGTCATTTCCATAAGTTTCTGCAGACCTATTTCTAGATGCTTAGGAAAACATCTGCCTAGTTTCTAGGGATTTCTCATTAGTACATGTAAACTGGTAACAACACACTTCATCTGAATGGGTTTTTATTAAATGTTTTATATACATGACAGTTTTATAACACTCCATCATGTATGCAGAAGAGATATAATTATCATTCTGAAGATGTTTTCCTGTACATACTGCACATTGTAGGGAAGGCTAAGACTCTAAATCAGGTCTTTAGACCCAAAGTTGGTGCTTACCTCACATTCTGTTACTTGTATTATTCATTCCCAAAAGGAACCAGACAGAATAACCCACCATGGGAATTATTACTCTCTAAATACAAAGATTTTTTCCCCTAAATTATTTACCCTTGGCTTAAGAAAAGTAGTATCATGAAATATCTCTGGCATTCTTTAGCCTGACATTCTATCTCCTAAATCCAAGCAGAATGTGTTATATACTTCTACTTTGATTTTAACTCATGTTAATTCAGTCAATATAGTTTTTAGTATCTTCCTTATACCAAAGTGCCAAACATTGAGAATTTAAAGTTGAGTAAGATATGATCCTTGCTTTTGAATTGTTTACTATGTAGTATAGGGCATAGGGAATTTTAGAAATGTTATAAAAATAATGATGTTTATAATCATAATTATTAACATTTATTGAGTACTTATTATGTTCCAGGCACCATAATAATCACTTTCCACATATGGTAGAAGAATTTGGAGAATGCATTATGATTTTTATTTTCTTATGAATGCATATTACTTTCGCAACTGGATTATAAACTCATTGAGAACAAGAGCCTTCCTTCTCAGTGTTTTGCTTAACTCATATATATCCTCAATTAAACCAAAATGAACCAGTTTATGGCAGCAACCTGGGAATTATAAATAAACTAAATGGGGGTACAATAAAAATTTTTTCTACTTGTTTTAATGACAACTGTTGCCAAGGGACACATATATTATTAAAAATCATTTTGACTAGGCTCAGTGGGGACCATAAAAAGACAATGTTAATAGCATTTGAACTAATGATAGCTTTTTAAAAATAATAGCTTTCTTAAAATTTATTTTTCAATTATAGTTGACATACAATATTATATCAGTTTCATAATAATTACACATTTAACACCTTGTGAAGTGATCACCCTGATAAGTCTAGTATTGCTTTATATACATAAAAGAGGTCAAAAACTTAGGACATAAAACAATGTTTCACATCAAAAGTACATATTGAGAATTAACCTTACAAGAGAAGGAGTAAAAGATGAAACAAGAAACTGGGGTATGTGCTAATCTTAGCTAGTGACACTACATTAATGAACACAAATCCCAATTGCTTGCAAAAGTGGTTCTCAACCAGGAGCAATGTTCCCCCTGGGGGGCACTTGGTAATGTCTGGACACCGTTTTGATTGTTGCCATTGGGGGAGGGCTGCTACTGACATCTAGTGAGCTGAGGTCAGGGTTATTGCTCAGTATCCCTAGTGTACCAGAGAGCCCCCCCTTCCCCCCAAAAATTAATCAGCCCCAATGTCACTATCACCACGACCGAGAAACTCGAGATTAAAATAGCATTCATACAGCACATCCACTGAGAGTAAGCTTAGAGCTCTGGTCTAGAATGATGGTCAGCCTCAGTCCAGGATTCAAGCTAACAGAAGGACATGGCTGAGGCAAGAGAAAGCTTTGGAGTGTCTTACAGTGGCAACACAATGATCCAGCTCTGAAGTGACATGTATTATTTCCACTCAAACTCATTGGCCAGAACTAGTCACATGCTCCCACCCAAGCAAAAGGATCTAGAAAGCGCAGTTCTACCATATGCCCCCAAACAGGGGAGAGATGATATGTAATGATGGATGGCACAGATGAATAGGTTGAGGGATGTAGGGCAGGGAATAAGAATAATATGGAGCAGAATTATTGCTGTCCTAATAACTTTCCAAAATTCTGAAGTCAATGCAGTTTCCATTTTCAGAAAATCTTTGTAGAGAAGGAAGCATATTCACAGAAATTGTGATTCAGGGATTTTTAAGATGGAAATGGTTTAAAATAATGCCTCCTTCACAATGTTATGAATACGTGAAAGCAATTGGCACAGTGCTTAATTTCTAAAATATATATATATATATTCTTTAAATAATTGTCCCTCTCCCTTTCCTTTGCAGAATTCATCAAACCATCAATGAGCAATGGCATAACTGAAGAATAAGGCTATCAAATATGGGCTACTTTGCATTAGGTAAGAGAAGAAAACACAAGTTTATATATCATACATAACACCTGAGATCTTTGCTCTTCCTTTCCTCTTCTTTCTCCAAACTATGGTTAGACTGGGATTTCAAAACTGCACATCGGTTCATATTGTTTCCTTAATTAAAGCCCTGCAAGCCATGACTAGTGTTGCTCAGTGGCTAGAGTGTCGGTCTGAGCACCAAAGGGTCATGGGTTTGATTCCTGTTCAAAGGTATACACTGGGATTGCAGATTTGATCCCCGCCCTGATTGGGGCACGTATGGAAGGCAGCCAATTGATGTGTCTCTCTCACATCAGTGTTTCCTCTCTCTCTTTCTATCTTCCAATTTCTCTAAAAATCAATGGGAAAATATGCTTAGGTGAGAATTAACAAAAATATAAAACAAAAAACAAAAACAACAACAAAACAATCCTTCAATACCTTTTCTTGACCCTCACTATAAAACTCTAACTCCTTTGCATGGAATCCTCACCTTTATGATTTCATCTGCTCAAGTCTCCATCATCTTTCTCCCTGTTGCCCAACCACTTATATTTTCCCAAACAAAATGTTGCTCTCCCATTCTCCATGCCTCTTGCAAGCTGACTTCCATTACCCATCGGCCTGGTAAACCATACTTTGACCTTGAAAAGCTCTCAGCTATCATTCTTCTCAGGTGCATATCTATTTACTTGACTACCTCGTCTATTTTATATAAACTGCTTCTATCAGGAACTACATTTCATGCCTATATCCATAGAATCTAGCACAGTGCCTGACAAAGAATGGGATCTCAAATGTCTTTTTGAATGAATCATTAAAATATAAATTTCAGCCTGGCTGGTGTGACTCAGTGGTTGAGCGTTGACCCATGAACCAAGAAGTCACTGGTTCGATTTCTGGTCAAGGCACATGCTCAGGTTGCGAGCTAGATCCCCAGTAGGGGACAAGCAGGAGGCAGTCAATTAATAATGTTTCTCGCTCATTGATTTTCTCTCTCTCTATCCTTCTCCCTTCTCTCTCTAAAAACCAATAAAAACACATTTTTAAATATATATATATATTTAAATTTCATTTTGCTATGTCTCCATAATAATCATTTTAATAACTGCATATTATTCAACTAAGAGGATATTCAACTTAAAAAATTAAAACAAGGTACCATTTTCTTTTAAGAAACTAGGAAAAATTTTATATAAAAAAGAAAAATGTCAAACACACAGATGTTTCCTATAGCATTATATAAAAGCAAAACTATTGCCTTACTTTCTCAGAAATAGCTCTTAGGAAGGGACTGAACTAAGCTATACACAACTGAACAAAGTTAGATAAATAGGCAAGAAAGGGGTTTTACCTGTTTTGTTGTTGTTGTTGTTGTTCCTAGGAATTGCCAACTTTTTACCATAAACTTCTACTTTTATTATTATTTGCCCTAGAATGGTCAGGCCTGGACTTGAATCTCAAGTTTGTCTGGATCATTATCTGTAAAGACCTCTTTAAAGAATAAGGGATTTAAGGAGAGCTCCATTAGTTTAGTTCAAATCTGTCATTTTACACAATCCCATAAAATGGGTCCTACTCTAATCCCATTCTAGAGATGATGAAATGCAGGCATTGAAAGGCTGAATAAAACCAACTAGTATGTCAATCTGAGCCCAGGAAGTTTGATTCAGATTCTATAATTTCTCCTATAACCAAACATATGTATTTTAATGCTTGAAAAGCTTTATTCCTGAAAGAATGGCTCTCATAAAATGGGTTTGAAAACATAATTGGGAAAATAGAAGCACTTCAGTGGACATTTGTCTATTATTTTGTTCACTTCCCATCTGAGCCTTCATCTTTATTTGGAGAATTCCTCATCTTAAGAAACTTGGTGGGAGGCAAAGATTGCCTTCCATGATAATGAAAATAGTTCCCTTTCTTTCTAGGGCAGATAGAGGGCACAGAATAGAATAAGGTTCACCCTGAAAAAATGATCTGTATAATCTCCAGGGAGTTAAACTTTCTGATTTTTATATACAGAGAGAAAAAGCCTTAAGTCCACTGAGGTCACTCCTTTACAAGCATGACTCATATGCCATCCAAACCATAAGTTATGAAATTCAAATCTAAGAGGAAGTGGCCAGTTCGGCAGCTCTACCTGAAGAACTTCTCAGTAGGAACTATCCTTGTGTGCTTATTGTTGAAGTAAATCTACTGTAAGGACCTAGCCTCTTTCAAAGAAGCAAATTTAGGAAGGCCTGTTATCTGAATATGGTAATGTCTTCAACAGAGAACTCTCCAGGACCACTCATTCTTTCTTAGTCACATTGGTAGTAGGTATTTGCTAGTAACTAGCTGATCCTGGGGGAGAAGAAAGCATGAGAATAATATATACAATTTAAGCTATGATTATTTTAGTTCTTGCCCTGTGATCAAATTGGGGGAAGGACACACACTTTTACAACTGCAGCAATGAATCAGTGTCAGGGAAGACTGAGATGACACAACTTCCTAGAGGGACCACTTGATTCGATGACTATTCTTGTAGGACAGTGAGTTTTATCTCAAGCAACTGTGAAAATAGGCATATTATAGAAGAGAATAAAAATTAGCATGGGTTTTTAAGATTCATCAATTTCTTTATTCAACAAATATTTACTGAGCATTGTGTTCATTGTGTTGAGGTCCCAATGATGGGCAGAAGTAAAAACATCCCCCAATCTCAGGAAATTTAGAATCCAGTGAAGGAGGTGGATGAAGTAGTCACAAAAGCTGGGATAAGTGCTATGAAGGAAAACAGCATAGTTCTTTAAAGCCTAGGTCATGAAAGGAACCAAGATGGCAGCATAGGTAAACACCTGAACTTACTGCCTCACAACCACATCAAAACTACAACTAAAAGACAAAACTGTTATCATCCAGAACCACGGGAAGGCTGGATGACTAGAAGTTATACAACTAGAAGGAAAGAGAAAAGCGCACTGAGACTGGGAGGAGGTGCAGAAGTCCGAAGGTATGGAGGTGCGCGTGCGGAAACAGGCTGGCAACTGTGTGTGCTGTTGTCTTTTTCAATCAGGAGGGAGATACAAGCTCCCAATTGCTCTGAACTCCAGTTCCTGGTGAGACTCTGGGGACCCAGACTCATACAGGGAAAAACTGGACTGTCTGAAATCGGACCGGGACTCGAGGGCAGCTTTTTCTCAGAGTTGCTTGCAGTGATCATTGTTCCTGCATGGTGCCGTGGGACACAGAGACCCAGGGACCTCTTTGGGGCAGGACTGACAGGCAGCCATTGCTGTTTGCTCTACCCTGGTGATTTCCTGAGACCCCGCCTCACCCAATTTACAACCCCACCCAAGTTGTGCACAGAGGCTTTTGCATATTAATGGTCTGGCCTTTTGCAATCTAAAACCTAACAAACTGCAGCTAGGACAGAGAGCCCCAGAGCTTCCAAAAGAAGGCCCAAGGCTCAACAGCAGACTTCATTGCTTCACAGCTGGGTCTTATCTGGGCAACTCCAAAGCCCAAACAAAGAGGAGGAATCTGCAGATCTCTCTGTAGCTCCTGCTGGGTGGCCTCAGGCAATGGCTGACTTTGCACCTCCTTGGAGATCCAAGAGCCAGTGTACCCAGTGGTCAGAGTGAGACCATACCAGATTACAACTCTTCACATCCATAACAGACACACTCAGGGGGAAGACTCAGTGAGCACCAAAGCCCCACTGAAGCAAGTCCTGCCCCATAAGGGTGTCTCCAGCACAGAAGTTCTCCCATTGTAGACACAACTGGTCCTCACAGCCAATTGACCTGGAGGTCAATTCCTCCCAGTGATACCTTCAACAATCAAGGCTTAACTACAACAAGACTGTGCACACAGCCCACAAGGGGGTTCACCAAGAGTGTCCCCCCTCAGGTGATTGGGGAGGCTGAGTCACTGGGCCCTATAGGACACCTACCACACAAGGCCACTCTATCAACACAGGGAAGGAGCCAAAATGCGGACACAAAGAAAAAGGTCACAAATGAAAGAAATTGAGGAAAGCAAACTACTGGATATAGAGTTTAAAATCACGGTTATAAGGTTACTCAAGAATCTTCTAGAAACCTCCAAGAAATTTAGTGAGACCCTCAAGGATATGAAAAAGGACCAATTAGAAATTAAGCATACACTGACTGAAATAAAGAATAATATACAATTTATCACATTCCAGAAGATCCAACAGAAGACTAGAGGATCCCAAGAATCAAGTCAAAGATTTGAAATACAAAGAAGCAAAAAAACACCCAACCGGAAAAGCAAAAAGAAAAAAGAATCCAAATATATGAAGATAGTGTAAGGAGCCTCTGAGACAACTTCAGGCATACCAATACCCGGATTATGGGGGTGCCAGAAGAAGAGAGAGAGCAAGATATTAAAAATCTATTTGAAGAAATAATGACAGAAAACTTCCCCTACCTGGTGAAAGATATAGACTTACAAGTCCAGGAAGCACAGAGAACTCCAAACAAGAGGAATCCAAAGAGGACCACACCAAGACACATCATAATTAAAATGCCAAGGGCAAGAGACAAAGAGAGAATCTTAAATGCAGCAAGAGAAAAACAGTCAGTTACCTACAAGGGAGTACCCATACAACTGTCAGCTGAGTTCTCAACAGAAACTATGCAGGCCAGAAGGGAGTGGCAAGAAATATTCAAAGTGACGAATAGGAAGAACCTACAACCAAGATTACTCTACCCAGCAAAGCTATCATTTAGAATTGAAGGTCAGATAAAGAGCTTCACAGGTAAGAAAAAGCTAAAGGAGTTCATCACCGCCAAACCAGTATTATATGAAATGCTGAAGGGTATTCTTTAAGAAAAGGAAGAAGAAAAAGGTAAAGATAAAAGTTATGAACAACAAAGTGATAACAAATACATATCTATCAACAAGTAAATCTAAAAATCAAGTGAATAAAAAATCTGGCGAACAGAATAAACTAGTGAATATAATAGAATCAAGGGCATAGAAAGGGAGTGGACTGACAATTCCCCGGGGGGAAGGAGGCATGGGGGGTGTGGGAAGAGACTGGACAAAAATTGTATACCTATGGACGAGGACAGGGTTGGGGGGAAAGGGCATGGGGTGTGGTGGGAACCGGGTAGAGGAGAGCTATGGGGGGTGGGGGGAAGAGGAACAACTGTAATAATCTGAACAATAAAGATTTATTTTTAAAAAAAGCCTAGGGCATAAGCAAGTGAAGGACAATGTGAAGGAAGAGAAGAGCTGAGGGGGTAGGGAGTAGGAGTGGCAGGGAAGTGGGTGCAGAAAGAATAGCAAGAGCCAAGACCCTGAGGTGGGTGGGGATTAGAACACATCTGAGAAACAGAATGAAGGCTAGTGAAGCTGAAGCTCACAGGGTAAGAGACAGGGTGGTGGGCCAGGCTGGAGAGATTGCTTGGGAGCCTGTTAGGTGTAGAAAACAACAAAAGTGAGTACGTGCTTCGGGCTGCGTTGTAGTTCACTTTCTGGTCTTTTTCCAGGGAAACAAGCACCTTCTCCTCAGATATTGGAGGTACATGCATAGAAAATATGAAACACTGGCTTATTTTATGTCTTGCAAGATCAACTGTACTGCCCCTAATTTGCAAATGAAAAGACTAAGGCTCAGAAAGGTGAAGTGAACAACGTAGTTTAAGTTGTAATGACCAGATAGGATTTCAACTTTGGTCTACTGAACTCCATCTCTGTGGGATATTTTAGAAGCCAACTTTGTCTCCTCCACAATTTTGCCTATGAGCATTCAGGGCTATGTATATTGATTCTGTGGGCAATAGTTTCCATTTTTATTGCTTTTTAGATAGACCACAGCATGATTTCCTTTAGACACAGGCTCTTTGTGGATCTCCAATCAGAGATCAAAGCAAATTTGCATGGTGGCTTAAGATGATCTTCTTCTGGTCACCCACATCAGTCACAGGGACATTCGGCATTCAAATGCAGTCAGTTCTCCCTTAGCTCATCTGAGATGTGAATCATCTTTGGTCCATGCTCGTCACATTTCACATAGCAGATTCATTGCTCTATTCTCAACAGGTTATTCCCATCTTACCTCATTTCTCTGGAATTTATAGGGAACTCAGAATTTGTCAGAGTTGAAATGGACACACTGCAACTTCTCACTAACAGAGATTTTGATAAAATAAATCCTTGATACATCCAAGGTTTTAGTGAATCAGCACATTCACAAATATCACTCTAATATAATTTCTCCCAGAAAAAGAAATAATGAATAACTAAAACATTTAAGTTGTGCTGTGATCATTTACTTAAGGAGCAGTATTTGCAGAGAAGAGAGCTGCCTGCGGTGAAATCACAAATACCTTTTTCTTGATGCTCTACAGAGCGTATGGTGGACTCGTTTATGTCATAGAGCCAAGTGTGACATTCCATTCCTTAATGAAGCCCAGGGTTCAGCTTTCTGGCATGGGCCATCACTTCCTTAAGGCTTCTTATTTTCTATTCCCTTTCAGCACAGCTCCTGCAGTTGATGCTCTTCTTTTGTAGAGTTTTCTTGCAAATACAATTTATCACATTATAAAAATTGGTAATTTCTCCTGCAGGAGTGTGAAACCACAAAACTGATTAAAACACAAAAGCTGGGTGGTTGGCTAGGTTCATAGACTGAGTGGCTAGGTCAAAACACAAACTTTGCAAACCCACGTGATTTAAAGTGCTATTGCGGCAACATGATAAATCACCCCATATCCTTGCCCTGCAAGGTCCCTTGTGAATAGCTGAATGCATGGATACTAAATTCACACATGCTAATGGTCTACTTTGTTCCCCTAACTTATCACCTAACTTTCATTTCGTTTTTTATGTAATAATATCCCAAAGCTCTAAGTCTTTTGTGTATACTATATTCTCAGCTTAGCCTATCTTGGGTCTCTCTTTGAGCTGTCTTTGACTGTGAACTTGCCACATGACTTTAATCATTGACACTGACCTTAAACAGTACCCCCCAAAAATCCCTACAGCCATTTCTGATTATTCTGTTCATCTGTTTCTACCAAACAAATTTTATCTGACTGATGATATAAACAACCTAGATTATCTAAGGATTTAGTTTACATGACTCTGGGTAAAACAAAATATGGTGTTTTTTTAAAATATTTTCAAGTGACTAATGAACTATTATATATTCACAAACATTATGAATAAATAGTGATATAGAAAAATGATTATGATGTAGCATTAAGTGGCTAAACAAGGTATAAAATTGCAAGCACAGTGAGATTTCAATGGTATAAAAAAATGCACTAAACATACGATTCAATAAACCAACAAATTAATAGCAACCATACCTGGGATTATGAAAATTATTTTAATTTTCCTCCTATAGTATTTTGGATTTCCAATTTTAAATAATCCATCAAAGAGACTATTCAAAAGCTCAGTAGTCGCTCTGAAATACCTTGTCTTAAGAAAATTGCAGAGCAGTTCCTGAAAACACTCCACAAATTCCTCCACAGTTTCAGAGGCTAAAAGGCAGGGCCAGCAACTTGAGGAATTTAATAAAGAACAAGAAACACATCCCAACTTCAATTCCCCTGCAAGTATGACAGGATTTTAAAATGTGCCTGGAAAACTGCATCTGGGGTTTTGCCAATCCCATAACGTTTGGGACGTTTGCTGAACCCAAAACACAGCCGGGCCCACCCATCCATAATTAAAGCCCTCCCCTCAAATGAATTCATTGCTTTGTGGCACCATCTGTCTCATTCCCTTATTTACATAATAGGGGACCCTGCTCTGACTGCAGCAAATGAGAAGCGACAAAAGAATGGCGAATGAAGGAAGATGAAATGTATACATGTATACATCAGATCATGTATAATATGGTCAAATCCCTCCAATTTAAAATTAAAAAATTTCTTTTCAAAACCCATCACAATTTCACCTGGGCTTCCTTCCAGCTCTCAGAACCTCCTTCCTCCTTCTGCTGCATCTGCAAATCTCACTAATATGGCTTGTTTCACTCAAAGAGTTCATTTGTCACATTTTATTTTATTAAATATTTTATATTCCTCTTGTGGACCCATTAGAATGCCAGTTAGAGAAAGTAATGTAAATCAGTTGTGTTTGGTAGTCACTAAGGATGCAGAGGAGAAATAAGCCAGTTCATATTAACTTGAAATTTAAAAGGAAAAAGAAAAATTGGCTCCAATATAGAGCTTCCTCGAATCCTTCTCATTTTCCTCCTGTCCGTCTCCTGGGAAGTTTCTGTCCTATCACGGGGAACACGAACAGTGGATCTGTACAAAGACAGACAAAGAGCTGATTTTGAAATATGCAGCAGTCACTCTAATCCCATGTTTTGCGTCCCTTCCTACAGCTTCCCAGTGCCCAGGGCAGCCGCAGACTATAGTAGGGTGAGCACCGCTCAAAAAGTCAAGTGACTTGGATTCCTATTCAGGTTCTGCCGCTCGGTGACCTTGGCCAAGTCCACTGCTGAGAACTTCAAGTTCCCAATCAGTGCTCCGCTGACCCGTGAATGCCTGCTTGGAAGCTGAGATGATGCTCTTCCCTGTGGATCTAGAGCCCCATTTCCATGCCTACAGGCACATACACACAGATTCAAGGGGGTTAGCGCTGGGGGCCTGAGCTCCTTCAGTTATGGGGCTCACCTTTCATCAGGACCGCATACCCGCAGGCTAGAGTGGGAAAAGATGCCAAGGTGCAGAGGCGTAGATTGTCTTCTGCACTATGCCAGCCTGGATTACAGCCAGAGCTCGGGAGGGAGCGTCCTCAGCCCAGTGCTGCAGCCATAGGAGCAGCTACACCTCAAGTTGAAATGGTCAGAGACGTCCTAATGCTGAGAACAGTGGCTTCATCAGTGCACCGCAGAGCGCTAGGGAATCAAGCTGGTGTGCAATAAACAGATTCCTCAGCCCCGTGCAGGTCTCTCAATAAGAATTCCTGGGGATGGGATCAAGGAATGAGTATATTTATTATGTTCTCGGGTAATTCTGCTTCATAGCCGAGGTTTTGGGACTACTGGTTTCCATAACTCTTGCTGTGATAAAAGGAAGCACATCTTTAGGAGGAACAATTTCTTAGTTCTAAACTCTGAAAGGAATTTGCCACATATGTGTCCCTTTTCGGGTGTTATTGATCAACGGAGTAGATAAAACCAGCAACAGCTTTATTCCTAAGATGCAGAAGTATGGACACATATTATACCCACTTGCAATCAATATGAAGCCAGCACTACAGGCATGTTCCTGGTAAACATGTTTCTTCTGGGGCTACACTTAGCAGGTTCAGGCTGGGCAAGGCACTAAGGGTGATAGCTCAAGAGAGGCTAAAACCCTCCCCATAATCTCGTCCGTAGCTAAAACCTCCTTCAAAAAATGAGTACAATGATTACAGTATTTTTCAATATAGATGACTCAGATTTCCTCAATCTTATACAATGTGTGAGATAAAAACAGTTTCAGAAAACGTTGCCATATTTAATGATGTATAACACTCCAAACCCAACCTCTACTCTCTCCTCGCAAATACAACTTGAAGGTAAGTCAGCTAGACCTCTTTTCCAACCAGATGCCCTCTACTAAGCCCCTCCTGTCTACATGGGTGAAGCTCCTGCTACTGTTGAAAACAATAATGACATGTATTGGCAAAAATGTGTAGCAGTGGGGACACCTGGCTTGGACCTCTGGGCCTTCTCTTTACTACCATACAACCTTGAAACATTAGGTAAACCTGATCATCATCTGTAAAGTGGGATAATAATGACTTACCTGATAAGGTTGGAAGGCCAATGAGGCAAAGGACATAAAAGGTCTAAGTGGTAAAAACAAAATGTGTATTATAAAACACAGTACTCTGGTCCCCTGCGTTCGCAGTTGAGTAGAGGAGATGAAAAATTAGGAAACTAGGTGAAGTTGAAGTCACTGTGGAAGCCCAAAGATGAAAGAGATTTGTCCTGCCTAATATCATAAGGTACTTTCTTTTGGAAGAAAGATATGAATTCAGTCTTTGGGGTTGGGTAGAAGTCTTGTAGAAGAACAAAAGGGAGACAGTATAGTTGAGAATACAAAGAAGCATGCTCATTTCAGGAGTAAGGAGTGTAAATTGACATGATTGGTTCATAAGATATATTTGGAGGGATAGGAAGTGTAGTTACAGAAGTGAGGGGGTAGGAGCCTGCTAGTGAAGGACATTGCTAACCTGTGCTGAAAAGGAAAGCCTTCCCATTGAACAGACTGAAGGACCAAAGGAGGCTTTCAAAAGGAGAGTGACACGATCAGATTTGGGTATAGAAAGGCCACTCTGGAAATAGTGGTTAAGATGGGCTGGAGCAGAGTGAGATTGGAGGCAAAAATACTACAATTAGAGATAGTGTTGCAGGAATCTTGGTAAGGAAAGACTAGAGATGAGGTGGACACTACTTATTTGAAAGATGTTAAGAAAGGAACAAAAGTAGGACTCAGTCACTGATTAGATGGGGTAGGTAAAGGAGAATGAGGAGTCAAGGCTTATCTCCCAGGTCACAAACACAAGTGAATAGGTAAATGATTTGCACATTGTCCAAGAGAGAAGGATAAAAAAATGAGCAAATTTGAGAGTAAGTAGATGCGAAAGATAGTGAGTTTTGAGACATGTTGAGTTTAACAGTACCTGTGAAAAATCCAGCAACTACGTGTATGTGTGCCTCTAATTTATTGGGGCGGGGGGGAGGAATCAGGGTAAAAGAATCTCATATGGAAGCTAAATATAGTTACTTGATGTCAGGATGTTCTTAGAAGTTTGTTAATAGCAAACAGTAGTTATCTTCAGCAGTTGAATTGCTGCGAGGACGATGTTTTCTTTTCCTTCATTCACCTAGCTTTATGTCCACACACCCAATAGTGCTCAACCATATTCTTGAGGCTCCAAACAAAACTCAAAGAATAGCTATGCCATGTCCAAGGTGAGATGGCTCTGGACCATGTGAAGACTGAAGACATAGTCAACTGAGACAATGTACATGAAATTGCTTTGAAGTCCCTCAAGACATGGCAGTTTCTTCTTTCTGTCCTGTTTCCTTATAGAGGAGCAGTCCACAGCAATACAATGAGAAACTGAGTAGCCCATAAGTAATCATGTCTAGTACACTGTCTGACATATAGTCGTTATGCAATGTTTGGTGAATAAATTGCAGCATGAAAGCCCACATAAGTTAGAAAGAATAAACATCCCAACAGAGCTGGAGGAGGCTGGGAGAACTTTTTATCTCTTAGGTATAAGTGGAGCCTCAGAGTTCAACCTGGTCACATTTCAAGGTACTACTAGCGGGGTGTCTAAAGTAGAAAACTGAAATTTCTAAATGCTCAAAGAAGGGGTGAGTGGGTGTGGCTTCATTGAAATGCAATGCTATATCAGGTCACAAACCTGTGGTGTAGTTTAGTGACTGTGTTTAAATGGATGCTTCTCATTGCCTTATGAGATCCAGAAAAGCCATAAAAATTCATGGCCTACTTGTGGCTGAGCTCTAATAAAGGAATAATTGGTGCTTTAAGTGAAGGGTAATGGGAGATTTACAGTGAGAGATTTACTGGAGTAACAAGAGCGAGCGAGAGAGAGAGAGAGAGAGAGAGAGAGAGAGAGAGACAGACAGACAGACACAGACATGCCAGTTACTCTGCCAGACAATAGAGCAAGGCTGTCCTGACACACACTTGCAATCTTGTTCTGTTAAGTGACAAGATGGAGCCCTTAGTTCTTTCTTCTCCTGCACTTCCAGGAATCAAAGCCCTGGAGTTTTACTCAGGGCTCCTGTCACCAAAGTTAATAAAGCTCCAGTGAGGTTCCCATAATAGATCACTTGGTATGGTGGAAAGAACTTGGAATTGGGATTATAAAGAACTTCATTTTTAATCCCAGTTCTTCCAGTTACTAGGTGATTTTATTTTGCCCCTAATTATTTCTTCCCAATGATTCATTCCTGGCCATTGTCATGGCACTTGAGGTGTCTCCCTATGGGAGAGGCACTCACTACTATTTCCTTGACCTCAATGTTATTCATATGACTTGTTTTGGCCAACAGAATGTGAGTTGAAGGAATGTAGGTAACAATCCAGAAGAGCTTTAAGAGCCTTTGGGAGATTGGTCATTGCTCTTTTCTCTCTGTCATAAGAATAATATACCCCAAGTTGGAAGTAGGTTCTGGAATAATGAGGACGCATGGAGCAGGGCTAGAGCTGACCGCAAGACACCGTACTACATGTGTAATATAGGTAAGAATTAAAGTCTGGTTGTTCTAAGACCCCATAGCATTGGGGGTATTTGTTACTCAATATGATATAGTGAAAGCTGACTGATACAGAAAGTGTTTTTGGAAAAAGTACTTAACCTAACTGAGCTTTGTGTTCCCTGAAATGGCCCACTTATATGATTGTGCGGAGATCAAATGAGATTCTAGCACTATGTATGACACAGAGAAGTTGTCCAATTAATGACAGTTGTTATTATTCTAATTTACTACTCACTTAAGAGTGATAAATGAGGTTATGTTATTTTTTCAACATGTGTGCTTCTGATGAGCTATGTGTCAAGGACTTGTTGCTATGGAGTCCCAGGGCCAATGTGCCCATCAGTGACAAATTGGACATTTATGACACTTTTCTTCAGGACCAGGGAGAAAGACTTTCTCAGATCTTTTCATTATAGTCTTTCACAAGCTGTGAAAGAAATAGCAGCAGGCTCACTTTCACCCCATTACACATCCAGTCAATGGAGTGCTGCCTTTTCCTTACCTGAGGAGACAGGCAACTAAAGGCTGGCTCCTGTGGCCCTTTGCCCACGGCCACATCACTGTGAAAGCAAGGGGACTGTGCTCATTGAAATCACAGTAACAGTACCTCCATTAATAGTGCACAAAGCTTCCGAAGCTTTCATTTGGGTTTTCACAACAGCTCTGTGAAGTTTCCATTCATTCACTAGTGCCAGCTATGTGGTTTCTGCCTTCATAGAGGTAAGTATTATTGTATTATTGCTAATTTATTGACTAGTTATTGTATTTATTCATCAAACATTATTTTGCATATACTGTATTCTGGCACTGTATAAGTCAACGGAGATACCCAAAAGAACAAAGCCTAGTTCTGGCCCTTAAGGAGCTCACGGTTGAAAAACAGATGCAAATATATAAACTGCATGTCTAAAAGGTCATAGCAAAACTGTAACCATAGGATTGAACAAGTGTGTATGGGGCACCAAGGAGAGAGACACCTAGTCTGCTTGTGGAATCAGGTAACCCTGCACACAGGAAAGGTCTTTGGGTCTGGGCTCTGAGAGATGACTGGGAGTGTAGTGGATGGATGAAAGTGGAACAGAAGACACAGTGGTTAAAACAATGTGTAGACCTGGAAGAGTACTTGTGCAGAACTAGAGCATAGGGTCAGTTGGAGTAAGAGAGAGAGAGATGGAATTCAAGAGGTAGGAAGAAAGGGGATTGTAAAGAACCGTGAGGTGCAAAGGAATTTATCTTATTCTGCGGGCAATAGCAAAGCTCCACACAGAGTCATAAAAAGAGGACTATCATGGGCACATTTTTAAAAAAGAGATAATAAAGGTATGCATTGAGCACTTACTATGTGCCAGGCACATGCTAAGTGTTTTACATGCATTCTCCCATTTACTCTTAATATTTATAAGGCATAAACAATTATTGTGATTCGCATTTTAGCATATGAGGAAATGGAGACACAATGATCTTTAGTAATTAGGCCAAAGTTATAGCAAAACATGTCACGTATGTTTTGGAGCCCAAGTTGGAAGTTAAGAAACCGACCTCCAACGTTAAACCGCTTGACCATTTTGCTGATCTGCTTCTTCCTGTCTAGAAGTTTAACTCGATGTGTGTGTGTGTGTGTGTGTGTTATTATTATTTTTTAATCCTCACCCGAAGATAATTTTTTTGATTTGAGTTTTAGAGTGGGAAGGAGGCAAGAGGGGGAGAGAGAAAAAAACATTGACATGAGAGAGACACATCAATTGCTTGCCTCCTGTATGTGGCCAGGGATTGAACCTGCAACTATGGTACATGCTCTTGACCAGGAATCAAACCCTCAATACTTGGGTCTGTGTGCCACCACTCTAACCACTGAGCCAACTTGGCCAGGGCTAACTTTCTATTTTATTCAAATTTACATGTGTAAACTTCAATCTCACCCTCAATTTGTAGGTTAGAAAACAGACGTGACAGAGATTAAGTGACTTGCCTCAGGTCACATAGCTAGTGGAGGCAGAGCTAGAACTGGCATACAAATCATTACCTCCTCGATTATTTAACTTAAAATCCCTACTGTAACCCAAACTGAGCTTATTTCTTCCTCCCAAGACAAAAGGGAGCCAAGAGGGGAAAACATGTATTGAGCTCTTTCTAAGCATCACGTAATCTGCCAGGCACTTTCTATCCAACATTCATTCATTTAAGCAACTACCCGGTGAGCTTGGTGGTGTTGCTTCCATTTTCCAAAGGAGAAAGCAGAGGCTTGAAGGGGTTGGGAATCCTGCCCAAGTTCACCCAGCTAGTAAGTGACGAAGCTGGGGCCCTAGACCGGGTCTGTGTGGCTGTGATGCCCATGACTCTCACATTGCACTGCGTCCCTCTGCCGAGAGTTTAATAGTGGGCTCACCCTGACAGGTGTGAATTTTATGCTGTACCTGCTTTTCGCAGGTCCTCAATAGGATTAAGGAGTAAAATGGGTCTTCAATCAACATTGGCAATCTTTTTCCATCATCCCTTCACCAGATCCAAGCCACCACGATTGAAATTGAGTTTTTAAAGCAGTTTCCCCAAGGCCTTGGATCAAATGGCTTCTGATGTTCTGGGAGGATTCCTCCCCAGCTTCTATTGCCTGACTCTTCTCACCAGGGTACAGCAGTGAGAAGCCTCACAATTTATTTAGAGGTCACCCACCAAAGAAAACATCTTCTAGACCTTGATTTGAAATTGCTGGGTGAGCCAGATCATATTTTAGGTACAGTGAATATGTTAAATTATTTCCTAAGTATTTGGGGTTTAACACAGCAACAGAAGCCTCTCACCAGAAATCTCCCCTGCTCCCCCCCATCTCCGACTTTGAAATATGTGCATGCGGCAGATAAATTTTTCTGGTTTTGATGCCCTTACACAAATTGTCAACGCACAGCATCTTTTTCTACAGCCCTTTGATGCACTTGAAGGGGTTTTATTCCTTGAACAAGAAGCCACAACTCCAAATGTGTTTAAAACAGAAGCCCCTAAACATTTGAAGTTCAGTTCAAAATTCCTAAGCAGAAACTTGTATTAGGAAAAAAATACACCTTCCATCCATGAAGTATCAAATGTATACTTCCCAATAGAAAACAGACTTTTCACATCCATATCCTGCTGGTCGACCATTTTATTCACTGCTTCCCCCCCCCCCCCCCCCCACCTCACCCGTTACTGAGACTCTGACTCATTTCAAAAGCACAGTAAAGACCATTGGGATGTATTGCTCTCATCTCAGATTCCTCAAGTCTGGGTCTTGACCTCTAATCTTTTCTCTACCCAGTGCCCTTTGCTTTTCTCTTTGCTTCTGCAAGTCACATAGGTTGAAAACCTAGACATTGATTTCCTCAAGAGCAGAAAGCATGCCTTAGTTATCTTATGTGCTTACTACCTAGGCACTGCTGGTACATAGGAGATGCTCAATAAATACTTGTCTAGTGAATAGATTTAAAAGTTGTCTTTTCCTCTTGCCTCTCTTTTAGCCATGTATCATATCTCTTCAAAGCACTTGCCATACAGAAGTGCACTTGCCATATATGTTTTATATAGGAGTATGCACCCAAAGACCAAATATGACCCATCTAATCAGGGTGCAGCCTGTTGAAGATTTTTATGAAAACAAAACAAAACATATAATCAGCTAGAAAAAGAAACTAAGTGCCCAGTGGTTCCAAATAATTATGTGTTTGAGTGCAGATTAGAGCCATTCTAACAGAAACGGACCAGGGTGTAATTGTCATTGAGTCTAAGAACAATTTGATTCTGTGCTTATCAAATTCCTCTATAAGATCAATATAAAGTTTGATGGATCATTCCAAAGGATTTCTTACCAAAGAATAAGTATGCACCATATCATTTATATAAACTTCTTAAGAGTAGAATCCATGAAGTCCCTGTTAAGTTCCTAACATGCTTTGTACATGGAAGCTGCTTACTAAAGCTTCCACGTATACTGGAGCCTCATTTGAGTCATGTGGCCAAGCTAAACCTATGCTATCAGCCCTCTTTTAAACTAAAATGCATGATGAATAACAAATTAATAGAGCGTCATTAAACTATTTTTTATCGTGAGGTCCTCTATTAAAAACGTATACCTTTACTTTTTTTTTCCAGGTATTTATCCTTCCGCTTTCTTTTAATATATATCATTAATCCCATGGCTACTACCATAGTTCAGACCTTCCTATTCCACTAGATCAGAGTTCCTCGCCTGAGGCTGACAGTATAGAAGAGAGACTATGGACTTCCCACAAGTAGAGGTTAGAAAGCAGCTTTGATTTCAAGTTGGCCAGAGCCTCGATAATTCTTAGACACACGGATAAGCACAAGCAGGTGGAGGGAAGCCACAGGAAGCTTCCTATCCAGCAGGCATAGCTCTAAGCAGAAGGTGAGAAAATCATACAGAGCCCTGAGCTGATGAAAGAGCTTACACTTTCATTTTAAATGAGCATCCCTTTAAAAATGTCATTTGTCCTAATTCCATTCCAACATCATCAACTGGTTGCCCACCATGTTCCAAGCACTCTGATCATCTCTGGGAGCACAACCATTAACACGATCCAATGCCTCTTCAATGAGGAAACAGATACTTAGACAAACAAATGTAACACAAGGCAGAAAATGGGCAAGTGTTACGAGAGAGAGAGGGGTAGCCTTCAGGGGAGCCAAGATCACTCTCAGCTTTGAGGAGGAGGCAGTCAGGTATGACTCATAGAGACAGTTCCTCTATGATGGGCCTTGAACCACCGTTTGAATTGAATACAAGGATCTCTAAGCTATGGAACTTTCTAAGATCACAAATCAAAAGATGGAGATGAAGATACGTTAGACATTTTCAGAGAATTGTGATAATTGCTGAGATAAGAAATGTTTGAAGGTACCTGAAGATAGGTTCAGACAAGGAAGTTGAAATTAGATGTTTGAGATACATGGATGCAAGACAATAAGCAAATCCTTATCAGCTTTAGGCTACCACATGCTTTCTATATTATTTCAAAACATGTATGTTTATATCCACATATAAAAGATTTCATAAGAGTAAAGTATAGTTAATGCAAATATAAAATTAAATTTGGCTATTCAGTTAAAATATTTTAATTAGATAGGCTCTTAGAGATAATCTATTATAAACATGTCCCTTGTCCCCCAATATTACACTGATTAGGAAAGTGAGTCCTAAAGGTTTCATAGGCAATGAAAAGTCATTTTATTAATAAATAATGAATCAAGTATCAGACTACAGTTCCGTTATTTTCCTACCACATTTTTCTACTCACCTTGACCAGGCCTTTCCAATACTGAACCAAAGTAAGGTGGGAAGTAACACATATTTAGTGCTTCAAATTCAGATCTTTGGCTGTTCTGTTGCATTTTGTAAATAATATTAATGACTCAGCCAATAGTTCTCCCCTGGCTGAGCACCATCCACCTCTCCAGAATTCTTCTCACACTGTCAATAGTTACTTAGTGAATGACTATATGTACGGCCTCCCAGACACCCAATTATGGCATCTTCTATCACACTTGCTACTTTGCAGGACCAAATGATGGAATTCACTTCACCAAGAGACATTGACTCCCACCACACCAGTAAAAAGTTTTATTTTCCCTTTATTTGTTTGTTCAATTTTCCATATGAGAAGATCCTCGTTTTCCCTTTTTTAATAATTAAGCTTAGCAACCAATTCAACTAACTTTCAGATTTTTCAAGTTTACTTCTAGTCAAAAGCAAAGTTGATGGGATAGAGAGCAAGAGGGAATGGTCCAACTTTGTCATAAAAGTAAATTTTAGATCTTTGCTTCTACCTTTAAAGACAGACTGGAAAGTTTAGAAAAAATCCTTCTATAGCTTGACATTTCATTTGCATTCTGCAAATTACACACTAGCTTCCAAGACTCAACCAAGTTGCTACCTCTCTCAGAAAAGCCACTGTGAACATACCGACCCCCAAATCTGTTTTCCTTGGAAATTCCATATGACCTTTAAATAGCACTGAGCATACTGTGTTCTGATGATTGCTTTACATTTCTCTTTTTTCCTATCAGGTTGTCAGCACCCATCACAGTGGGGAAGAAGAAGGAAGTTATCAAAGATGGGAGAAAGGAAGGAAATGTTGGATTCACACGTTTTCCAAACCAATTCAAGTCACATGGTTCAGCAAACATTCCTTTGTTACTAATTGGTTAAGAGTAATATAAAGAGAAACAGCTTGGGTGTCAATACTAGGATTCCATGCACACTGCTGGTATAAGAGGACACCAGAAAAGAACCTTCTAAATTGATACTGAAAACCTAAGATGCTCATTTACAATAGCACACATTTAACCTCAAACCTGGACAAAGGAAAATAAACATTTCATGGATCTACAACTACATTTTTTAACCCTCACCCAAGGATATGTTTTTATTGACTTTTAGAGAGAAAGGAAGGAAGGGAGGGGGAAGGGGAAGGGAGGGAAGGAGGGAGAGAGGGAGAGAGAGAGAGGGAAGGAGGGAAGGAGGGAGGGAGGGAGGAAAAGAGGGAGAGAGAGATGACATATTTAGAGAGAAACATCAATGTGAGAGAAAAACATTGACTTGTTGCATCCCTCCCTGACTGGAGTCAAGCTTACAACCTTTTGGTGCATGGGATGACACTCTAACCAACTGAGCCACCGGGCCAGAGTGATCTATGACTATTTTTATAAAAGCTTACACAGGCACTTCTTGGTTTAGATATATTTGTGCTTTACCATATGTGAAATATCACGTTTTTATTTAGGCCTCTTAGTGAAATGATGCAGTAATGTGATGTGTAGCAGGTGCCATGGTAAGTGGGCACTGCATTAGGGGGTGCTAACTGCCATTAAATGGCAACATTCCAGTATCTACCCTTCACCCCCATAGTTTCTCCACTGCCTGTCAGATGAGATGCATTTGTGCTGTATTTGTGTTTTTCTGCATTGCAGTTTCCTTTCTCTGTATTAACTGCTGTGATTCCACAGCTACACAAAGCAATGTGCAACAAACGTAACTGTTAATGATTTTTAACTTATTTAAGCATAGAAAGAAATCCTAAGATCAGACATGACCCATAGCCATCAACCCTGTGGCAGTATCAGGAAGCTGATTTATCATCTCCAACTCGTTCTCTGTTCACTCCACCGCTCACCCTAAATACTTATTAAGTGAGTCCAACTTTGAGTAACTACAGATTAAATA
Source organism: Myotis myotis (assembly GCF_014108235.1). NCBI lineage: Eukaryota > Metazoa > Chordata > Mammalia > Chiroptera > Vespertilionidae > Myotis > Myotis myotis. Next base: position 20,007,602 of record NW_023416316.1, read on the forward strand.
TAGTCATATCCCCCTAGAGTGGCTGAGAGATCCTAAATCTCTTCCATGCCATTACTGTATTGGAAAATTGCTTTTAGCATATTTGGCTTGGGCTGGCACCCTTTTTAAAAAATGCAGCCTCTGGTCATGTCAAGGAAGGTCTGTACACCTGAGTTTCTGATCTCCAATACAAAGGACATTGGAATGGTATTTATATGTTAGAGGAGCATTCCTTGGTGATGAGCCTTACCTTGGCCAAATGACTTGAAGAACACTTGGTATAAAAAAAAAAAAAATTACTATCAGACCTAGCTGGTTTGGCTCAGTGGCTAGAGTGTTGGCCTGCGGACCAAAGGGTACCAGGTTCGATTCCAGTCAAGTGCATGTACCTTGGTTGCAGGCTCCTTCCCAGCTTGGGCCCTCCCTAGTCAGGGCTCGTGCAGGAGGCGACCAATTGATGTGTTTCTCTCACTTGATGTTTCTCTCTGTCTTCCCCTCTCTCTTCCACTCTCCTTAAAAATCAATGGGAAAATATCCTCAGGTGAGGAGTAACAACAACAAAAAATTACTATCAGGAGTTTGACTTAGGATACTAATTCTCAATAGCATTCTCTGAAAACGGGGATACAAAGAAGGAATGTCCCAGAACAGACATGTATATGAGGAAGGCAGCATGGGGTACTCAGGAAGCATCAGATGTTAGGTGATTCAGAAACTCCATTCATGAGTTATTTTGAACACCATTATATGCTGGAACATGCATGTATACACAATCATATAGCAGCATGTATACATGTAGGATCTGGGTTTTTTTAGAGCAACTGAAAAGAAAGTGTGAGAAACCCAAAGGAATGCCTGACCACCTTTTTGAAGAGACTGACTTGGGCCTGAACAACCACTTCCAAGAAACTTTGGGGTGGGGGCAGAAGAACCGGGGGCTTTCTTACTGACTGTATTTACCTAAGCCAGCGGGCGGCAAACGGCGGCTCGCGAGCCACATGCGGCTTTTTGGCCCCTTGAGTGTGGCCACGAAGTTTCAATCGCACTGTACGTGCACGCCGCACGTGGTATTTTGTGGAAGAGCCACACTCAAGGGGCCGCAGTTTGCCGACCACTGACCTAAACCATCTGACTTTTCCACATACAAAGTTTTCAGTTTCACACTACGCCATATTTATATTCAAGTATTAGACTTTTCACTAAGTCTAAATTTAATTCAAGTTTGTTGAGATTTTTTGATATAAAAATAAAATATATTCTTTATTATTCCTTCCAGTTTCATGTCATCTGCAACTTTAACAAATAAGTCTTCACCTACCTCTTAATAAAAAGAAGAAGGAGGAGGAGGAGAAAGAGGAGGAGGAGGGAGTGAAGGAGGAAGAGGAGGAGGAGGAGTAGTCCGGGCAGGACCAAGGACCTGAAACTTCACCATTTCTCCAGGGATCTCCTCCTGATTTCTTTGGGTACCATCAATTATAGGTCCAACAAATTGAAAACCATCGACCTCTGTTTTCATCTCTACTTTAAGGTTTTACAATAGACCTGGTTCAAATATTCTACTCTTGTATAAATGGCCAGGTTTTTATCTACAAAATAAAATGGTGATATGGCATCATTTTATTCTTGGAGATTATTGCATATTCCCCAGGATCACTATACCCTTTTCGACTGCTCAAGATTTTTCTTTTCATTGATTTAAACACAAGAAGCATATAAAGCATTTGGAAATCAAGCCATTGGTTCAATCACCTCGTATCTTTTCTCTCTACATTCCTGACAGCATCCAACACTCTATCTGCAGCTTCGCTCAGCTCCACCACCAGGCAGCCTCGTGATTCCATCTGGCGGAGGGCTCCATCTCCTCCACAGAGAGGCAATACTCCTCTGGAATCACGTTCTCTCCATTGGCTTCTAGATCCTTCCCTTAGTGTTTGTTCCTCTTTCCTGCCTTTTTTACTACTGTCTGGGGGAAGGTGAAAGAGGCCTTTTATAATTTATTCAGTTGACAATGGACACCTTGCTCTTAAAACAAATAAAACCCACCAACACAGACAAAAGAATAAATGACACCAAATGTAAAGTACCTAAACAATAAAGGTGATTCAAGGAATCGAACCTAAAGAGACTAGATTAAAGGTGAAGATGGAGAAGGGAACATGTCTTGAGAGAGAGCACTTTTGTTTGCAAGAAATTCCCCCTGCAGTTGGGGAAGCTGTCGATGAGCCAAGGATGGTGGAGTCGTCCTTCTCAAGATACCCTGAGGATGAAGGTGAGCAACCAGGTAGCTGATGCAGTGTGAGAGGCCTGTGGTCCACCCTTCTAGCTCCTCGGAAGCATCTGTCCTGATCATCTGTCAGTTCAGCCGCAGCTCTGTCTGTGACGGCCAGGAGCCTGGCGGCAAGTCAATATGTTCCCCTTGAGACAAGGAAAATTCCGCAGGTCGGACTTGCTAGGCGAGTAAGACTACGAAAAGCGCCGAGTGCATACAAATGCCGTAGTAAATTAAGATAATGATATTGGCTGTTTACTGTAGATAAAACATAAATCTGTAATAGAAGCATCTAGGAGATTCCAGTGCCCAGTGTATCAACATCAGAAAGAGCAGTTATGATTGTTGTCAAGGAAAAAAAATCCTGGGCCTGACTAACATTTAGAGATATAAAGCTTTCATATCCTCCAGTCTTCTCCCCTTTGTGATTTCCACAGGATTTTCATTTCCAGAGATATTATACTACTTGCTTTCAAAGCAATTCAATATTTTCATTCAGAAAAGTAATTTCACAGGAAAGTAACACAGAATGATGTCCTGGGTATTCATTTTCAGAGCCAATCTTGCAAAGTCAATTTATGTTGCAAGGAGCTGGGGCGACATGAAAAGGTGCAGATCCTGTGTGTTTGGGCTTCTGTGGTCGTCTTCTTCCTTCCCATTCCCCCAGGCAGGGTGCCTTGGACACCCATAAGCAGAGGAAAGGAACTGTCTGGCTTTAAAAGCAAAACACACTGCTGACTCCCTCAATAACATCACCTAGTGTGACCCAAATATATGGATCCCGAGCCCCGCACTAGATTATGGCTCCATCTCTTCTGCCCTGTACTAAAAGTCGTATCACCAGAACCGTCGCAACCATTGTTCTGTTTTCTTTCTGCTTCCACATTGTTTGAAAAGTTAGAGGAGAAACCAGCAAGTCAAAGGTGAAAGACAAGAAGACAGAGTTCCCTGCTCGGGAACATTTGTGCAGATAAAAAAGCTAATCCAAGACTGAAATCCTTCCAGCCCACAGAAAGTCAAGGTCAGACAGCATTAGCCAATCAAGTTGAAAGCTTATGGAATTTCTGATCTGAGTCAGAGACTGACTGAGGGGCAGAAGTAGATGGAGGGATGATGACAGGGGAAGAGCTGAGAAAGGAGGAGAAAAGCCCCCAGATAGAAGTGAACAGATGGACCGACAGAGCGAATGAGAGACAGAGATGGAGGGGGGGAAAAGAAGTAGATCCTTTTTCTATTCCTGTTCCTTGACATATTTCAGGATCAAGAGGAATAAAAAAAAAGAAATCTTCAAGTTTTTCATCAGGCATTTGGGGTGATGGAGCGCCAGGTCCAGATTCCAATGGGCGTTTTTCCTAGGGTTTTTCAAGTCAGCTGTAGGCCCTAACCTTGAGGATGCTGTTTATTCCTGGTGGAAAGATAAGCCGGCCAGACCCGGCCCCACCCCCCGCCGGAGCAGAGTGGGCATTACCAGTGAACAAAGAGAGGCTGCTGTACAGCAACAAGCATTTGGTTTTGATTAGAGGATATTCAGAGACTGTGCAAGTTCTATGAAAATAAGCACAAAACCATCTTAAAGGGCTTTTTCTTTTCTTTCTCTTCCACCCCCCTCGGTTTATATTGTTAATCTTTCTTCCTGGACGGCTCCTCACAAATGCCTTTTGTTTTCTTGTGGGATTCTGCGTGCCAGGACTCTGAGAAGGGAGGACGGAGGTCCTGTCCTGGCATGCTTTCAAGTCTCTTCCATAGGAGAGCAAGGCTTGTTGCTGTGCCTTCAAGGGTATAAATTTAGAGGCCGCCAAACCATCCGGAGGTAATTCAAATGCTGGTAAATGTTAAAAAACCACCCTGGCCCCCTGCTCATATGAATACCCTGGCACTTACCCCACTCAGAGGAAACGAAACCAATTTGGGAAAGCGAAGAGAGAACAAACATGCAATTAAAGTGGTCATTTCTCCTGGTTTCTTCCTTGAGTCCGTTTTTTGTTTGGTGTTTGTTTTTTAACACTGCACCTCATTCTATAATCTGATGATGAAACAGGCCCGGTTAATTATAATAACATACAAAAGATCACTGTCTTTTCTCCACCGTGACTATGCTACCTTTGAACGTATTTTTTGGTGAGGGAAACGCTAGCTTTGAAAAAAAAATATATATATATATTTGGTGAGGGAAGGGGTAGGGGTGGAAAGACCTGGGGAGAGAGGTGGATAAACTTCAAGCAAAGCCATCATTTTGGAAGAGCCGCTATTTTTATATTGTTTGCAAACCCTTTGCCAGAGCGAACATTACAGAAATGGCACTTCCCTTTCAATTTATCTTCCTTTCTCCTTTACACATAGATGGACAAATAAAAATGACTCTTTCAAGAAGCAGCATGCATGTCACTTCTATATATTCTTCAGATAGCTTATTTTTATTCGGCCTAAAGCATAACCTATCATTTTTATTCAAGATTCCATCCAGCCTCTCTCTCTCTCTTTCTTTCCCCCCATCCTCCCCTCCCCACCCTCCCAGCAAGTCTTCAGGAAGCCATGCTGCCCTGCTTTGTTCCAGAGACTCTGCTAAAGGCCAAACGGTGGAGATAGCACACCCATCTGGTTTGTTTTCACATCCTAAGAGAAGGGGTAGAGAGAGCCCCCTCCAGTGGAAGGAACAAGGTGGATGGGAATACGCATTGCCTTCTTCTCCTTTGTTTGCCTGTGATTAGCTTCGTGCGCTCCTCTCTGAAAGACTCTTACTATCCATGGGGAAATAACACCAGTAAACGACCTCCCCCAGCAAACAGGAGAGTCTGCTGTCAGGGCTCTGCAAGCCTCACACGTAAGGATTCCATTTCAGCGTCAAGGAAAAAGCATCAGTGTCTCATGTGTCTCTTCCTCTTTTCCTGTCTTTGTGGTGCTCCTTTCCCCCTCCACTGCCTTCTAAACAGTGGGTGAATTTTATACGTGTCAACCTTAAAGCATCTGCTGGAAAACAGCCGCCAACCTGTACGTGAAACAGGAATAGATTCCATGTCAGAGCAAAATGAAGATCTTGATGCCTCGTCGTTTCCGTAATATTACCATCAGGCTTGGTGAATGAGTATCACAGGAATACCAAAGAGCGGTGGGGCAAAAATGAATATTGAAATGTATAAAATGGCCAGTGTCCCAAACAGTAACGTTCCCAGGGAAGTGGTCTGACATCGGAGATAACCTCCATTTTCCTTCACGCTTTGATTTGGTCGCACTGATGTGAACAAACACGTCATTACAATGAGTCTCAAACCACACTCCTCTTTTCCACCCCTCCAATGTTTACAATTACCCTTCACCCCAGTTTTAGAATAAGAAGGGACTTAACGCACAACATTTGAAGCCCGGTGGTTTGGGGCTTGTTCTGTCGCTCTCCAAACGTCTAGCTTTGGGCACATGAATTAATCTTCCTGAGCTTCAGCTGCATCTATCAAGAGGGGAAACCAACAGCCCCCTTCTCACAGGGCAGTGGTGAGGAGTAAATAATAATATATATTACACATGACATACAAAATAATAGTAATTATCATTGCTAACATTTACTGCATATTCTGAAATGTATCAGTCACGGTTTTAAGAGTCTCGCACATATTAGCTTATTAACTATGAGGGTATTGGGAAGATTAGAGTTAATTCATGTAAATGAAGTACTACATTCATGCCAGTACAAGGTAAATATACTGCAAATGGCAATTATAATGATAATAATGTAATCCTCATAAAAACCTTCTAAAAATGGAATTGTTATTAGGCCTTTTATACAGATGAGGAAACTGAGGCACAGAGATGATAAAGGGACTTACTCAATATGGTAGATTAGGAAATAGTGGAAAGATTCAAACAATCTGGCCCCGAAGCCTATGACTTTAACCATTGTGCTACATGCAAAAGTTCTTCATAAAATATAAAAGGTGATATATAATATTATATGTATGTGTCTATGTACATGTATATATGTATATAAATATGCAAACATACACATAATTGAGTTCCCATATTAAAAATGTGATATATAATATTATATGTATGTGTCCATGTACATGTATATATGTATATAAATATGCAAACATACACATAATTGAGTTCCCATATTAAAAATGTGATATATAATATTATATGTATGTGTCCATGTACATGTATATATGTATATAAATATGCAAACATACACATAATTGAGTTCCCATATTAAAAGAATGAAATACTCTGATTATATTTCTACCCCCCAGTCCAACTCCACAAGTAAGAAATGAAAGTTACGTCTGGTGCCTGGCCTGATTTATATTCTGAAATTATCATATTCTCTTCTCAGTACCCTTCCTGCCCCTATTTTCCTTCCTGGCTGATGGGGCTTGATCAGCTGGGCTTTGTGTAGGTTACAAAGCGGCAACAATTCCACGAGGGAGTCCAGGAGCATGTTAACCACAAAAACACAGTTGTCATAAACACTGTGCATCTTAATGCCGCACTTCAGTCTTTACGTAAGATTAATTAAAGAGCAGATGTTCTGTCGTAGCTGTGTTAGGTATGGTTATCTTTGAGATTCCAGCTCCTCCATTTGCTGGGTTGTGATTTGCATCATTATGCATTTCGAGCCTGGGGCATGAGTAGTCAAGTGGTAAACATTAGCTATACTGCACTGTATTTCCAAAAGCACCTTCACTATTAGGCTGACTAATAGAATTCAATTCTATTTTCAGCCGAATCCTCTCAATTTTCATTTGCTTTTGACACGTTACATGGCAGGAGGACAGAGCAAGGCACAATGAGGGCGAGAGAGGCAATCCCAGCACTGTGTGTGCATAGACCTCCAGTCAGCAAGACAGCCCCCTTCTGTTGGGTTCAGACCATGCACACCAAGAAGCCGCCAACATTGCCTTCCTAAGGCTCACATCTGTGACAGCCCTAAAATGTCCCCATCCTGGCCTCATCTTAGAGGTAGACGCTACACATAAGGCAAGAGTTTTCGGCTGGTGTTGTTAGGAACTGTAGGCACTAAAATGAATTCTGATTTTTGAAATGCAACTCTTGAAAACTGATGTCAAAAAATTTTCCTGGCTGTGATCAAAGTCTGATATGAATTAATTTGTCATTATAACGCAGCCCCACTTGCCAGGCATTTCAGGGCAGGGTCTGGGAAAGACAGCAGATATCTGGGTTGACAATTTCATTTAAAGGACAGAGAGCTCTCTGCTTTCTCTTTATTGGTATCTTGATTTAATGAACACACAAACAGACCATCGCCATATGCTCCAAATACCAGCTTGCTGTTCTTCAAGAAGCAGCTTGGGAAAATGCCAAGGCAAGAAGCTTGGAAGAAACTTGAAAAGGCTTCAAGACATATCTTTGTAGCCTGGGATAGCAAATGCATCAGTGATTAATTACGCTGGGGTTGGACGTGAATAGGAATGCCAATAAGGCATTCGGAGCCCAGCAATTGTGGGCATGTTGGCCTGACAATAGAATCCTTCCTGTTTGGATTTCCTGAGTTTCCTTTCTGTTGGGAACACATTCAGGTGCAGGTCAAAGATCGAAGATGGCAATGTCCACCGTCAAAGAGGAGGCGTCCCTAGGAAACGGAAACTCCAGAGTTTGTGCCACAGAATTCTTGTCCGAAGAAAAATCCATGACTGTCTGTTTCTACAGAAATCCTCCACTCCTTCCCTCATAAATGCTAAGAAGACAGTGTCCAGAGTAGCTTTACTCTGCTGGCCACACCACTTATGTAGAATCTCCCCTAGATGACTTTGAAAAAATGATCCTCACACGGCACCCCCCCCCCCCCCCCCCCCCCAGCTTCAGAAGCCAGAGCTGGAGTTTGGCTGAGGTCTTTAGAGCAGCGGTTGCCAACCGGTGGTCCGCAGACCACTGGTGGTCCGTGAGGTCCGAAAGGTTGGCGCCCGCTGCTTTAGAGTAAGGAAGGTCATCATCTTTCTCTCGTTGAAGAAGATGAAGGAGGAGTAGAAGAGGTAGAGGAAGAAAAGGAACATTTTATTCAGAGCAGAACATATAAGACTAATAACAGGAAGGAACTTGTCTTAATGGTGGGAACTCAAGTATCAGAATCCAGAAAAGCTCACTTGAAAATGACAATTTCAACTCAAGTCTTGGGGCCTGTGTCATCTACTAAATACAAGGCAGGTATTTTCCATCCTGTATTTCCTGTATCTGACCATGTGCATGCTGAGTGGCTTTCGGCACCCACAGGACATATTCTGGAACCCTTCATCAGACATGGTTCTTTATGACCTGATCCTGCCTTACGGATCCTGTTTCAGCTCCTGTCCTCTCCCCCTACACACAATATCCCCCTTATCATGCTACTTACAGCAGGGTAATGGGTGCTAGCGCTGTTAACCCTCTATCTGAAACTCCCTTCACATGGTCTTTCCAGGAAAAGTTACGGTTACATTCTCATCTCCTGGTTTGTCCCAGATTTCTAATACTTCTATATCTCTCCTTGAATGACCCACCAACACCTTAAACTAAACACATTTAGAACTTAACTCATCTTTCCTCCCAAACATTTTCCAGTTTGTAATCCCCGATGCATTTTAAGGGTATCTGCAGACCATAACACTCAAAATATTGATTTTACATTTGATTATTCCTTCCATTCTAACTCCCTGATAGGCAGTCACTAGATAATTCCTCGTGAGTCTTACCTCCAGACCACTCTCCTATCCAGTCTTTATATCCTGCCTAATTGTCTCCCAGGTTTTCTCTCTCTACTTTCACTCCCCTACTTCAGATACTGGTTTTATCTATTGTGATAATCACCTAATCTCTTTTCTTTCCAGTCTTTCTCTGTTTCTAACCATTTTACCTTAAGCCAAGGGATTAAATTGTGATTCTTAAAGTACTCCATCATTCAGTCATTCAGTCATTCATTCTACATCTGTGAGCATATGTGCCAGGTACCAGGAAGTACAATCCTTAAGAATAGAATTCCCATAACCATTTAAAATATCAATTAGTAATTGGTACTTAGTCACTTTTAAATAAGTGAGTACTAAATAAGTGAATGAATAATGAACGAATGAATGAATAGGGCTTACAGGTTAGTTGGAGAGAAGAGTTACAAATCATCAGAAGCTAAATATTAATAAAATTCTTCTATGAAATATTTTAGGACAATCTGTAATTGATTGCTAGATAAAGGATATAAGAATTCTGTTCTAATGTAATCAGAGAAACCTTCAGAGAATGTAAGAGAAAAAAAAGAGAACTAAGATTTATTGAGCAAATATCACAAATCCACCTCTACACCAGGTGAAGTGCATCCATTGTTTAAAAATACTTTTAATTAACACTGTAAGTAAGCCCATTTTACAGATGACTCCACAAAGGCTCGTGAAGGTTAAATAGTTTGTGCAAGGTCATCCAGTTAGAAAGGGTTTGAATTGAAGTTTGAAGCAAGGAATGTGTGGTCCCAATGCCTACATCTTTCCACTGGGCTAAGCTAGAAAAGAAAAGGTGGGTATGAAAACATTTCAAATGAAAGTAATGCAAAAAAGTGTGCCAAGGGTGCCACTTTCATCAGAAAGCAATTTACTTACAAATACTTTACTTATAGATGTTCTAGTGAGTTTAATAAGAAAGTTTCGCCTCTAACTCTAGGTTCCTTATATTTGATTAGGGTCTCTCATGGGTTCTACAGTGCCTGCAGGTTATCAGATAAAGGCAGCTGTAAAAATGAAAAAAGACCCTTAGAACCATGAACTTTTTCTAAGGTTTCTGGCACACCTGGTGGTCAGACTGCGGCCTGATGTGATGGGTTTGGTTGCTAAGAACAAGTTTGAGGAGGTTGAGGACGGGATGAGGTCAGGCAAGGCTGAGCAGAACTTCACATTGCCCTTGGACAATGTTGCATCCAGTGTCCGAATTTTGCCTCAGGCTCCTCTAGATTCTGCCCTCCACTTGCAGTAACAAGAACCTCATTCCATTGTTAGGATCAGGGGTCCTCAAACTACGGCCGGCGGGCCACATGCAAATACAAATATTGTATTTGTTCCCGTTTTGTTTTTTTACTTCAAAATAAGATATGTGCAGTGTGCATAGGAATTTGTTCATAGTTTTTTTTAAACTATAGTCCGGCCCTCCAGCGGTCTGAGGGACAGTGAACTGGCCCCCTGGTTAAAAAGTTTGAGGACCCCTGGTTAGGATGATCTAATAGTTAAAAAATGGCTTTATTTTCTGGAATGAAAATCTACCTTCTTGTTACAGTCATCTACTAGTCGTATCTTTGCTTGTCCTTTGGGAACGTGATCCCCTTCCTATATTTCATGAAAGCCTTCTGTATCTCCTTTCAGTCTTTTCTTTCCCAGGCGAAAACAATGGGTCTTGTTCAGAGGGAGAGAGAACAACCTCCTTAAATCCACACAGCAAATTTATTGCATATAAATGTATCTGACCAATTAGCTCCACTTTGCAAATGAGTACATCGAATGTTAATCAAGGTCAGCAATACGCCCCGACTCACAAGGGAAACAAGCAGCGGAGCAAGAATTGAAACTCAGGTCCATATGATACCCAAACCACTCTTCTTTCCAATATAAACTGCTGCCTTCAACTTTCTCATTGGATATTTACTTACAGATAATCTTGTTTCCGTTTCTAAATTTAATCTTACTCAAAGAACACTTAAATAAATTGCACAGTCAACATATATATGAGATAACAAAATCAGAATATTTCTAAGAAAATAAGATAAGTATGCCTGACATCAACTATAAGAAAGTATTAAATTGCCCTAGCCGGTTTGGCTCAGTGGATAGAGCATCAGCCCTCGGACTGAAGGATCCCGGGTCCTATTCCAGTCAAGGGCATGTATCCCAGTTGAGGCTCCATCTGGCCCTGGTCAGGGAGCATGCGGGAGGCAACCAATCGATGTGTCTCTCTCATATCAATGTTTCTCTCTTGGTCTCTCCCCCTCCCTTCCACTCTCTTTAAAAATCAATGGAAGGGTGAGGATTAACAACAACAAAAAAAGCATTAAATTGCATTGTATTTAGTTATGAGCTTCCTGGCACTCAAAGCAAAAAGAGAAGTAAAACTAGTTTCAAAGTTGTCACCAAAGGATAAAAAATAACTCGTAACCAATTCATGAGAAGAGAGAATATTTTCCTGCCACTGTATTCTAAAAAGAATTTTAAAAAAGCATTTATCACATAACTGTAAAAAGAATTCATCACTTAGATGTTGAGTAAAACAACAGATGATGTCTTCAAAGTGGCTTTACAGGAGATAAAACAACAGTCTTCACACAGCTATTTCTTGTAGAGATTCTTTATTAAACCAAAGGGGGGAAAAACAACATTGCTACTCTGTGAAGGCAATTCTAAAATGAGCAAAGCCAATACAATCTACAAGCATGCATCTAAGAACAGAGCCCAGAAAAATGGAGGAATGGGCTTCTGTTATTATTTAGAACCTTTTAGAGGCTAACCCTGCTCTGACCAGGGTCTACACAAAAGAAATGCCCTCACACGCACACTTAGAGAATCACGTTTTCTGCTAAGTTTCGTGTTTCCGCTACTTGTCCATTTAGTTTTGGATGACCAAATGGTTACTTCCAGCTTCTTCTCTTTATCAAATTTCCAAGTTCCCAATTTCAATTCTTGGCACTGCATTTCCTCCCAAAGGACCCTTCCACTAGATGAGCCCTAGGATCTTCCTTCATCATGTTCTGCTCCAGCCAGGGACACAGCCCAGTAGACACGTGGTCAGCAAATCCCTTAGAGAATTCCTCAAAAAGCAATCAATTCAACTGCACTCTGAAAGAACTATAGCAATCAATTCCAGACGGAGCTTTCTGGCAGCACGGAGGGTGCAGTTCTTCTGTGTGGCTGAACGAAGCAAATTCCATCAGCTTTTGATATGAGACATTCCAGTGGCACAACTGACAAGCTTTGGATCTGACTTCTACTTTCCCAGATGAAGGGGCAGGGTAAGCTATGAAAGCTTGCAGGTACAATCGAATTTTCTTAAAAATAAGCTTTATATCTGCTTAAGAGCATAGAGAAATCTCTGGCTGACGTTAGCACGTAGGAGAAAAATGTCCCCTCAATTTGCCTTTGTTTTCAGTTGTTTTAGTTGAAACACATTAACACAATTCTAAGTAAAATTAGAAATTTACCTACAGTCCACCATCTACTCATCCTCATGAAACTGAGTTCCTTTTTCCATGTTCTTGTCTAGCCTCTGCCCAGGTGCAGACATAAATTTTAAATTAGGTATTGCATAAGCATACTTTTATATTCTGGGTTTTTCCACTTCACTTTATAAAAACTCTTCCAGTTACGTGGTTACCGCATGGTGTTCATAATTATCATTTTTGATGGAACCACGCTTCCATTAAGCAACTGCATTGTGATTTGATTAAGCATTTCACTACACAGACATTTAAATTTGAATTATTTGGGTTATTAACACAGGACAGGTTCAAAGGAGTCAAACCATATGAACACAGTTCTTTATATCTTGTCAAACTAATTTCCGCAATGGAAATTCCCATTGACACATTCATCAGCAACATATGAAAATATCATCTTCACCATAGCCATGTCAATAATTGGGATTTTTATTTTCGGAATATTAATGTAAAAGGTGTAGTGTGGCACCTATGTGTATTTAGGGAAGCAGCCTAGAAATCAGGAACAATTGTCCTAATAATAGTTGTTAACAAGCAGAGATGGTGCCAAATAGCCCTGCCCCCTTTTTTTGCTAAAGAGCCCAGATTTTGTCCACGTCTCTATCTCTCCTCCAAAAGACTCAGAAATAAATACTGATTAGTCAAGGGCAATCTTGGAAATCTTATTTCCTTGCCAGTGACACTTAGAAAGAGGTCACCCCAGAAATTCTAGGAAGGGTTTCTTTGCTCCTAAATAAGATAGACAAAATACCCAAACACAGCTGGATACTCTATATTATACTAATAACATAACCACAATCATTATACCATGCAACCACAAAGAAATCTTAAATTTTACTTGGTAAGGCATTTTTTTTTTATTGTAGTGATATTGGTATTATAATTTTAAGTTATTTTATGTGCATTGTTTATACATATACCTAATTATTATTATTTTTATAAACCAATATGTTACTTTAAAGGAAATATGCAAGCACAGTGTAAAATAAGATCTAATGTTATTTTTGAATTGGAAATATGAATATAAATTTATGATTATATAGATGATATATTTATGTGTGAGATATATATTAACTGTAGCTCTTTCTATTAAAAGAATATGGAAAGAATAATAAGTCACCATCAATAAACATACCCAAAAACATATCTTGGTTTCTAAATCCCAGTCCCTACCTAAGGGGACAGCAGCTCCTTGTAGAAGTGGCTAATCTACCTCTGGGACAAAAAAAGCACTAAAGGGATAATGTTAAAAGCACAAGAGGCGACAAGTGAAGGAGTTCCAGTTGGCAAAATTCAAGATAATTTAAGCATCAAAAAGAGTAATCACTGTAATTGGTGATAACATATTGAATTAAAAATAAATGCATGAATCCATAGTAACATTTAAATAAAAGGACCCTTTTATTTACAGAAAAAATATAAACTAATAAATGTGAAAGGATAGAATTAGAATATTGCTACTTTATACCCTAATGTAATAATCAGTTCAAGTTTAAGTAAGTATCATCAATGGATACTAAAATCATTAGCTGAGGAAGCACATGATGGCAAAGTGTCATCTCCTCCTCCCAGATTAGTTTCTGAAGGGAATATATGCCTTTGTAATAGAGGAATATGCCTACCGTCACCTTAATCGGGCCATCAATAGCAGTATATCCTGACATTGTCCTTGATATACCATAGTACACAGAATCACCCATGAAGTTACCTTGCCAAAAATAACCTAAATCTACCCAAGGCACTAGCCCTCATATCTGGATATATAGTGAACAGAGAAAAAAATTAGATGATACCATAAAGAAACAATACGATAAATACAGAATGGGATGCTTATTACAAAGCCTCAATCCTTCAAAAATAAAAAAGGTAGGGAACTGTTCTTGATTAAATGACTAAAGACTCATAAACAAATACAATGGGCACATAATCACTGGATCCAAGATTTAAAATATAAAGGGCATTTAGGGATCATTGGAGATTTGAATATGCATTGAATTTGAAATTATATTATGAAATTATTTTTAATCTCCTTAAGTCTGATGATTGTTCTGTCCTTATATAGGATATTTTCCTTATCCTTAGGAGATGCATGCTGAAGTATTTAGGACAAAAAGTCATTATATCTGCAACTTCATTTCAATGGTTTGGCCAGAAAAGCTATTCTCTCTATTTTCCTATATGCTTGAACTTTTTCAAAATAAAAAGCTCATGAAGTAAAAAAAGAGATGGATGAGTAAAAGTTCTTCCTCCACTAGAGCTTATCATTTAGTTGTCATAATCAGAAGGACTATCTGATATGTTGAAAAGAGTGCTGTGAGGAGGAGGAGGAGGAGGAGGAGGAGGAGGAGGAGGAGGAGGAGGAGGAGGAGGAGGAGGAGGAGGAGGAGGAGGAGGAGGAGGAGGAGGAGGAGGAGGAGGAGGAGGGGGGAGGAGGAGGAGGAGGACGAGGGGGAGGAGGGGGAGGGGGAGGAAAGAACCGGGTCCTTGATTTCTTGAGCCATGAATTAACCAATGTTAAAACCATCTTGCCTAGAGTTTTCTTAGTACATCAATTTTATAAATTATTCTTACGTTTTAAACAAGTTGAGATTTGGTAACTTGCAGATAAAATGATTTTAACTATAGAATAAGTAGCAGACAACAAAAGCTTACCATGTAGCAACTATCATGATAAATACAGTAATAAATAAATACTCAACACGTCCATTTAGGTCTTAAATAGACTTTTAAAATTTTAAATTAACATGGAATACACAACATTCTTGATTCCCTCTACAAAACATGCTTCTCTACCTAATTGCTTAAGACAGAATCCTAAAGATATCTTGATTCCTTTATTTGCCGCCCTACACAACATCTAATCTAGAAGCAAATCTATATTCCTCTACCTTCAAAATATAGCCCAAATCTGTTTTCTTTTTTGATCCCAACTGTTACAATCTTGATTGAAGATTCCACTATCTCTTACTTGTACAACTGTAGTAAGCTCCTAATTGACCTCCGTATATTCAATTTTGTCCCAGGCATCCTCTCTCCATACAGTAAATAGCCAGAGTGACCTTTCCCTGCCATGCATGATCTGATCCTTTCACTGCCATGGTTAATGCCCCTAAGGAATTACCATTGAACTTTGAATCCAAGCTTATTACAGTGGTCAGTGGGGCTAGAATCTCTTCCCATGTTCCTCTCCAACCTCACCTGGAACCGCTCTCCCTTAAGCTCACTACACCACAGCACACATATTTTCTTTCTATTCCTCAAATATAGCAAGTCCATGGTTACACTTAGAGCCTTTTGTACAAGACTCATAACTTGGCTAGGCCACACACTTTTCTTCCAAGACTATATAGATGTTTCTCTATTGCTATAAGACAAAGTATTGGGACAGCCAATACTTTGGAATTTATTGCTTTTTGCATA
This sequence comes from Myotis myotis, assembly GCF_014108235.1. NCBI lineage: Eukaryota > Metazoa > Chordata > Mammalia > Chiroptera > Vespertilionidae > Myotis > Myotis myotis. Next base: position 20,023,435 of record NW_023416316.1, read on the forward strand.
AATATTTGGGGCATTACATTTTCTTTACTTAAAATTTTATAACATTTCAAGGATGTGCCTACATATTCGTTTCTTTTCATGAACTGCCTGATAATCATTCATTTATGTTGATCTAGAGCAGATATAAGCAAATGTTTTCTGTAAAGGTTAGGTTTTGAGGGTCATACAGTCTGTCCCAATTATTCAATTCTGCCATTCTCTAGCCCTTCCTCACACCGGCACTGCTTTCTGGCTGGGATTGCCACAGGCATGAAGAAACTGGGGAGGAGTCTATGGTGATGAGACTTGGGGGGGAAGTATTTATTTCAACCTGCAGATAATGCTAAAATCTAGCAACTGATAGCTAAGCAGGAAACTGAAGTCACTGAATAAGAAAAGGGCATCCCAATGTGTCCAAAGAATCAAAGTGCTACAAAAAGTTCCTGAGAGAATTGAGAAGAACATGGATTTGAGGAGAGAAAACAGTGAGGGAGACAAAGGAATAATCACGTGGTTCTGGAGGGGCAGGTGGAACAAGTGCTTGGAAGAGGCTGACTTTTATTCAGTCACCCATGGGGAGATTTAGTGTTTCTATCTTAAAGGATGGGACTGGTATCCATCAACAGCCCCTGCTCTAAGACCTTCAATGACTCCCCATCATTTATGAGATAAAGGCCAAATGACTCAGCATGAAATCAAGGCCCTAACCAATCTGATCCCAAACTAGCTTTTTTGTAACTCAACAACTGCCTTTCTCTCTCCTTCATTGACCATATATTCCATTAAATAGCCCATTTCCTTAGTGTCTCGTACTCTTTTATAACCCCGTGCCTTTTTCTTCTAAAAAAATGTTCTTTCTTCTCCTCCTCTCTGTTTTGAAAAATAAATCTTTCAACATTCAATTTTAACGTCCAGCTGATGAATTATGGTTGAATTTTTCCCCACTTTTTTGCATATTTGAAATTATCTATAACTATGTTATTTTTATAATAGAACGAAGTGTTTAATTGCCTAGTAGAACAAGGATCACAATCTATAATATCTAAATTTTTGGGTTTTTTTGATCAATTCTCCATTGACCTGCTAGAAGTACTTGAGTTATCTTTAAAGGCTCCAGTACTTGTGTATATGCGGGCATGCCTAGTCACTTAGGTTACCTGTGTTGCTCTCATCCCACGGAGGTAACCCTGGGTTGATGAGGTTGTTGTCCTTGATTCATGACTCTCTGACTTGAGTAAGGAATAGGAGGAGAAAGTTATTTTGGATTTAGGGGTTCCCATTGCCTGGCTTCTTATGGTCTGTCACACTTATGGATTTTTACTAGGGGAACTTTAGTCTGAGCCAGCAGCTGCTTCTATCTGCCCTCAACTATGTGCCTGGATATGCAGTGAACAAATGTACTAAACTTGATACCTCCTATGCAGCACTTCAGATTCTCTGTGACTCACCTCTATTTCTAGAAATTGCTTTATCAACTAGCTTCCCCCAGGTCTAACCTGAGCACCTTGTCCCTGTCACTTCCTGCCCACCGTGTTCTAAAGCTCATGGGAACCAACTTGGCATAAACCAGAAATAGAGGAGAGTTAACACCTCTTGGGCAATCCTCAACCATTGGGAATGAGAATGATGGATGCATGTTCCTCCCTTTGTTCCCGAGTAGATGGTTCTTGATTGATTCAGTAAGACTTCTCAGAAGAATCAAAACAATAACACATCCTATTATGGGCTTTCCCTTTGTCCATGTTTCATGCTCTCCATCCCTCACTACTGCTCATTGTGATCACATTCATCCTTAGATTTTGGACATGTTTTAGAATTTTCTATGTACAAAATTATATTATTTGCAAATAAAGACAGTTTTCTGTCTTCCTTTCATGTCTACCTATCCTTTATTTCTCTCATCTTACTAAACTGATTAGGGTCTCCAGTATAATGTTGGATGAGAGCAAACGTAGACATCTTTACATTCTTCCTGATCTAATGTTTCACCAATAAACATGATGTTCCACCATCCTATATAATAAAAGCCTAATATGGTGTCTGGTCGTCCAGTCAGCTGTTCAACCAATCAAAGCGTCATATGCTAATGATATGCTAAGGCCGCTCAACCGCTCGCTATGACATGCACTGACCACCAGGGGGCAGACAGCCAACTGGTCGACCAGTCGCTATGATGTGCACTGACCACCAGGGGGCAGGCGCTCCAACTGGTAGGTTATCTTGCTGCTGGGGTCTGGCCAATCGGGACTGAATGAGATGGGCTGGACACACCCTGGAGCCCTCCTGTGGTCACTCCCCAGCTGGCCAACCTCCCACGTCCCTCCCCGGCCCCAATTGTGCACTGGTGGGGTCCCTCGACCTGGCCTGTGCCCTCTCACAATCTGGGACCCCTTGGGGGATGTCAAAGAGCCGGTTTCGGCCCCATCCCACAGGCCAGCCTGAGGGACCTCACTGGTGCATGAATTTGTGCACCGGGCCTTCTAGTTAAATATAATGTTCACTATGAGTTTTTCAGGTGGCCCTTTTCACAGCCTAAAATAGGTGAATTATTATAAGTAAATTGTACTTCAATATAGGTTTTCTATGTTTTTAAAAGCTAGCATGCTTAAAGAAATGAAGGTGAAATAAATACAGTTCCAAATAAGCAAAAACTAAGAGATTATATGACCAAGAGAATGTCACTAAAAGCAATACAAAAAGAACTTCCTCAGACTGTAGGTAAACGCTATCAGATAGAATTTTGGGTGTAGAGAAAGGAATGGAGAACATCAAAAATGCTAAATATGTGACTAAATAGAAAAAATTATACTTTTTTCTTCTCTTAATTTCTATAAAGACAACTGATTATTTAAAACAGTTATTAACATTGTATCATGGAGTCCATTATATCTGCAACTAAAATAAATGACCAAGGCCCTGGCTGGGTAGCTCAGTTGGTTAGAACCGGGGTCCTCAAACTACGGCCCACGGGCCACATGCGGCCCGCCGAAAACATTTACCCGGCCCGCCGGATGTTTTTGCTGCCGCTGTGTGCATAGGAATTTGTTCATAGTTTTTTTTTTAAACTATACTCCGGCCCTCCAACGGTCTGAGGGACAGTGAACTGGCTCCCTGTTTAGTTTGAGGACCCCTGGGTTAGAAGATTGTCCTAATACACCAAGGTTGTGGGTTTGATCCCAGGTCAGGGCACATACAAATATCAACCAATGAATGCATGAATAAGTGGAACAACAAACAAATCAATGTTTCTCTCTCTCTCTCTCTATCTCTCTCCTCCTTCCTCTCTCTAAAAAAAAAAAATCAATAAATAAGTGATCAGAATAGCACAAATATGTAGTCATAAGTAGAATTATTATAAATGGTATTTTATATTTTATGTGAGTAAAACAATAGCAACTTTAAGTACACTGTGATAAGGATACATACTGAGTTATGTACTAAAATCATAGCACAAAGAGGTGTGGCTATAAAGCTATTAGAATTGAAATAGTATGTTAGAAAAATACAATTAACCAAAATAAGGCAGGAAAAGAAGAGAAAAAAACCTACAAAACAAATAAAGCAAATATAAAACAAATTACAGATGACAGGTCCAAGCAAACACTTCAGTAATTTTTGTCCTATATAATAAAACCCTAATATGCAAATCAACCAAATGGTGGAAAAACCAGTGGAACAACCAGTTGCTATGATGTGCACTGACCACCAGGGGGCAGACACACAACGCAAGAGCTGCCCCCAGCCCACAGGCCCCAACCTGCAGCAGCAGCAGGGGGCAGGGCTGGCAAGCAGGCAGCACCAGGCCAGCCAAGGTGGATGCCCCCAATCGCCCCGCTGGTCAAACTGCAGAGGGAGGCAACCAGAGGCAAGGGGGGCAGGGGGGGGCCCTCTAGTCTATATAATAAAAGCCTAAATGACCATTATGGTGGAACGACCGGTCACTATGATGCGCACTGACCACCAGGGGGCAGACGCTCAGTCAGAAACCGGGCTCATGGCTGGTGAGTGCAGGGGTGGGGGCAGGAGCCTCTCCCACCTCCATAACAGTGCTAATGAGCAGCAAGCAGGTGGACACCTCCCGAGGGCTCCTGGACTGCGAGAGGGCTCAGGCTGGGCTGCGGGCCCCTCCCCCCACCCCCCCACTCCCAGTGCATGAATTTCATGCACCGGGCCTCTAGTTAAATATAAATGGACAAAACACTTCAACTAAAAGACAGAAGTTGTCAGATTATATTTTTTTAAAAAGCAAGATGTAAATACAGGGAGAGTTTTCCAGTAAAAACATGAAAAAATATGTAATTGCAAACACTGAGCAAAATAAATCTTGGACACTCAAATTCCTAACTTAGGATCTGCTTTTTAGGGAACCTGACCTAAGATAAGCCCCAGATTATGATACAACATCGATAAATCATTCAGAATGTTCTGATGCAATAACTGCACCTAAAAGTCATCTGATCATAAGCAACTTATTGCAGTCCTTGAGGCACTTCCCAAAATCATGAGCATCCTTGAACTGGCCCTTAACATGATGATATAATCAGGTACTGGTATTAAATGACACACCATGTCTCAGCACTTCTGTGTGGTTAGATAGAACTTACACACGTCCTGAGCCTTCTTCCAACTGTAATGAATTCCCAGACTGCATTCTAATCCTTTCACCACTTGATTTTGCTGTCTAATAAGGGAGTTTTGAGCAGGTGAGACTGGCACGATGCCCATTTAGACTTTCTAGTCATAAACGAACTAGGGCTCTGGAATGCTATCAAAGAAAATCCCCAAGAATCTTTGCAGACTTAACTGTGTATCAAATCTTTCTCAGTTTTTCATGGGGAAGATCTCCACTGGAAAATTGTATGTGAAACATAGACACAAGACATATGCATGTTGTCTTTCCCCAGAGAAGTCTGAATTTTTGACACACTGTTTCTTTTTCCCATTTAGGAATATTTCAGAGACATACACTCAAGCCATCCTGACGCAGGGGGTAGGGGAAGTAATTTCTTATATCTGCCCACAAATTCAGCCTTCCTGTAGATCCAAGTTTTCACCTGTTACCATTTATCTTCAGTCTGAAGACATTCTCTTATCATTTCTTATTGAACAAGCCTGTTGGCAACAAATCCTCTCAGCTTTTTTTAAAAATATATTTTTATTGATTTCAGAGAGGAAGGGAGAGGGAGAGAGAGATTGAAACATCAATGGATAGGGGAGGCTAGGGGACTGTCTAGGGCGGGGGGATAAAATGGACACATATGTAATACCCTTTGTAATACTTTAAGCAATAAAAAAAAAAAAAAAGGAAAAAGAAACATCAATGATGAGAGAATCATTGATTGGCTGCCTCCTGCACGCCCCCTACTGGGGATTGAGCCCACAACCCGGGCATGTGCCCTTGACCAAAATTAAACCCGGAACCCTTCAGTTTGCAGGCTGACACTCTATCCACTGAGCAAAACCAGCTAGAGCATCTAACCCTTTTTTTAAGCACTTGCCATAGTTTATGATGGATGATGGCTTTTCAGATCTAGATCATCCACTCGTGTATTTCCCCACAGTCATGAAGAATACCAACCGCCATTGGGCTGGAGACATACTAGTAGACACCTTGTCTGCTAACTTGCCCTTGTCTCGTCCCTGAAGGCAGATACTCGGGTTTCTGCTTTGGACTCTGTGTTTGCGTCCCTGGGTTCACAGTCAGCCTACTACTCCAGTCCTCTGTCTACAAAACAAGAGCTGGACATGACCTTGGTCCCCAGTCTGAATTGCAATATTGGCACCTGATGCTGACCGCTTCACCCTCCACCAGGCACCTCCCACTGGCCAAAACTCTGTGACCAGACTTTTCTCCTTGAAATAGACATCTGGTCATGAAAGTCACCTATCCAAAAAGCTTCCATGTCTCCTCTCGGAAAGGGTAGCACATCCCTAACTTAGGATCAAGGCCCTTTTTGCCTTTCCTACGACATCTCCCACCAATCCCTTCCCAAACACCTTAAATTCCAGCCACTCTGAACTCCTTCGAGTTCCCCCTACAGTTTTATGGAGAGATGAGGGGGTGGAGAGAATGGAGGGTAGCCTATATCTTTGCACAGGCAGTACCATCTACCTATATAATACCCTCACCCCCACAAATTCATCAATGCCTACTTATCCTTTAAAACCCTCACCAGTCATCACACTTACATCACCGAGAACATGTCCAAAAACTCTGCTAGTGCCTGTGCTTCTATTGCAACTGCTCATTAGTCAGCAACTTTGCAAGTAAAAACCCCGTGCAAAGGGGAGGTTTAGTGATGTGGGATGGAACAAAGCAGGTGTCCTCAGACATGCCCCAAATAGCAAAGCGTGGAGCAGCTTTCCACTCCTAGTTCTCAAGGGCTGCCACTTCCCCTTGCAGGTCAGTGGGCTTTCTGTGCCTACGAACCTTTCCAGCGTAGAACTGCAAGCCCATGAATGCAGGTCAAAACATACGCTTAGGCTACCCTGTCCAGAATCTAAACGAGCGATACTAGCAGAGAATGTGCAGAGCTATTGCCCCAGAGGTGTAAGAGAACCAGGAGAAAGTGATTGCCCACAAGTCACCGCATACCCAGCCCTGAGTAATACGTTTCCCTATTAAGGGAAGCTTTGAGTGGCTACAATTCATCATAACCCTTTATAAAATCTCTTTTCTTCAAATGTGCTCTGTTGCCAGACACTACGCCTGACAGTTCCTCACTTTTTCAAGTCAGGGGCTCGATAATTTCTTCACTCCTGGCCTGGGCTTCCGTCAGTACAAATGAGACAAGCCTTTAAAAAGGCATCAAGGAATGATGGCTGTCTTCCCCTCCCCAACTGCATCCCCGTATCCAGCTTTCATCACGATAATAAATAAGGCTTTTGGTGGCTGAGCACACCTGGTCCGAGATCAGTTAAAATAAAACCCCATGTTTCTATGGTGCCTGACACTTCAAAGATGAGGCTGGTCATCAATTGGTTAATACAGTCATTGTTAGCTTGGGTTTGATTCTCCTTCACTTACAGTAGAGAGAGAAATGACACTGACAGCCACCAAGAGGGTGGCTGGGACTTAAGGGTGCTAAGATGCAGGAGCTGAGCATCAGCAAAGGAAACTTGTGTCATCCAGGGCTGGGCTCATCTGTTTACCTGATTCAGCCGGCTAAGCTCCATGTCTTGCCCTTGGCCACTGTCCTTAGCCAGGTGTGACGGCACTTTTGAGCCACAGCTGCCCCTGCTCCCTCAGGTGTTGCCTTTGATCCATCAGCCGGTGCCTTAGAGGCTGGAGGATGTTGGTACCTTTGGGGTTGGGGTTGCCGCATGGAATCAATGCCGCCCAGGAACGCAGATGATTCGGAGACTCAGTTTCACTCTATTGTCAGGTCTGAGCAGCTGTCCCATCAATGGCAGCATTTCCTTATTTGTCAGCAGAAGCTCAAAGAAGAAACCTCTTCTGAACACTTATTACAGGTGCCAGGGTGGACACATTGTGTTGATATAATTTCCTTGGACCCTCTCGACAACCCTGGGAGGTCATGGTGCCTGCTCCCTTTAGAGAGGGCGTATCTGAGATTCAGAAATGGTCAGTAACTTGCCCAGAGCCATAGTGCTGCTAAGTGAAGACTTGGGTTTGAAACTGATGCCAAACCTGTATTCTTTTATATATATATTTTTTTATTGATTAAGATATTACAAATGTGTCCTTATCCCCACATTACTCCCTCCCCCCCCCCCCCGCTCATGCCCTCCCCCCCGTTGTCCGTGTCCATTGGTTAGGCCTATATGTTTGCATATAAGTCCTTTGGTTGATCTCTCCCCCTTACCCCCACCCTCCCCTACCTTCCCTCCAAGGCCCGACAGTCCAATCAATGCCTCTCCGTCTCTGGATCTGTCCTTGTTCATCAGTTTATGTTGTTCATTGTATTCCACAAATGAGTGAGATCCTATGGTATTTATCCTTCTCTGACTGGCTTATTTCACTTAGCATAATGCTCTCCAGTTATTTATCATGTGTTTTCTTATTATTTCTCATAATTTAATTCAGGAATGTTTAACATGTTTGGATCTTGGGAACTTTAGGGAGCTTCTGGGTAAAGGCTTTTACTTGGACCTTTAGGGAGCTGCTGGCTATAGAGGACTCAAGGTCTCCAGGTGTTGGATTTCTGCTTGGTGGTACAACTTATGAGACAGTAAATGCAGAAGGAGCCAGAGTTTGGGAATACATTTGAATGCCTCAATTATTCCAGGCCCTTGCCTAGATCACTTCAACAACATCCAAGATATACACAAAAAGGCACATGAGCCATGAAATCAAAACAAATTTGACTGCTCCAGAAATAACTATAGATTAGATACAGTGTAGCCTAAAGATTTAGCATCATCTCCTTTTCCTGTCTACAGAGAAAGTGTGTTATCTACAAAAATTCTTCTTTCCTCTCTCTCTTTATCTTTTCTCATTTCTTTTATCTTCCTTGACATTTTCTGTTTGTTTTTTTTCTTTTCTTGCTTAGTTTTCCTCTCATTCATGGCTCAGCAATAGATTCTTATTAAGCCCTACATACACATGGAAGCCTCCTGTTTATAGAGATGAATTGTGCCCAGCTACTGCCATCCAGGCACTAACACTCTGATTTGAGCAATAAGACATAGACATTAAAATATGTGATACAAGATGAAAACTGTTACTTGCCTTAAGAGAAGTTTTGTTTGTTTTTTTTTGCGGGGGGAGCGGGGAATGTTGTAGGGGTGGTGGTGTAAAATGAAGGGTGAGGTTCCTTTTAACTGGAGGATGAACTTTAAAGGATAGACACAGTGAATGGATAGGATACAGACACATTAAATAAAGAGAAAAGGAAAGAATCTGGCAAAGGTTCCCACCCAAAGATGCCCATGTCCAGTTAATGTCCCAAAACCTGTGAATATGTTTGGCTACATGGCAAAGAGGAATCAAGGTTGCTAATCAAGTGACTTTAAAACAGGGAGATGATCCCAGGTACTCTGGGTGAGCCCAATAAGGGTCCTTAAAGGGGTAAGAGGGAGGCCGAAGGAGAGAGAGAAGGAGATGTGACGACAGAAGCCAAGTCAGAGAGATGCTACGTTTCTGGCTTTGAAGATGAAGGGAGATGGCCATAAGTCAAGGAATAAAGGAAGCCCTGAGAAACGGCACAGATTCTCTCCTAGAGCTTCAGGGTGGGAATACAGCCCTGCCAGCACCTAGGTCTGAGCCCAGGGAGACCTGCATCAGACTTCTGACCTCCGGAGCTAAAGGATAATAAACACGTTTCCTCCAGCTACTAAGTTGGTGGTGATCTGTCACAGCAGCAAGTAGAAAACTGATACAGGAGGAACCACAATGTGGAAAAGTAAAAGTTGAAGCTTATTTTTTAAGTCCACAAAGGAAAAAGCAAGAGATGAAGTTAGGGAGCCAGGCCACGTTGGGCAATAGGGAGCCATTGATATTTTTAGAGAGTGACAGGATCAGATATGCATTGAAGAAAGATCACTGTGGCAGCTGTGTAATGGAAAAATTAGAGTGAGCAATTCAGGGAAATCAGCTAGGAAGCTGATAGAACAGTGTGAGCAAGAAATGATGAGGCTCAGAGAAAGAAGAGGAGTCATTCATTAATGTATTCTACAAATTATTTTTGAGTGTCTGCTGTGTGCCAGGTACTACTGTAGGCATTCGGGATATGGCTGATATCCTAATCCTCCCTTCAAGACCTATAGTCCAATGGGTATTGACAGGCAATAAACAAATAAGTATATAATGTGCTTGAGGGTGATAGGGCCTCTGAAGAGAACTAGAGTGGGGAAAGAAGCCTAAAGAGTGAACGGTGTGGATAAGGGACTATTTCAATGGGACTTTGGGGAAGGACTCTCAGAGGTGGTATTTGGATACAGTCCTGAAAGAAGTGGAGAAGAGAACCAAGCAGATATCTTGGGGCAGAGCCTTCCAGCAAAGAACAGAAAGAGAAGTGCACCCACAGTACTGTGAGGAGGCTGGTGTGGCTGGAGGGAAATGAACAAAGGTGGGGGCGGGGGTCAGACCACACATGGAGCAGGGGTATCTCTAGGACAGCCTCCGAGATCGTTGTGACAACTCGGGCTTTTACTCTGAATAACGTGAAGACATTCTGCTTTTAGAACGGACGGGTCTAGGAAGCTGTGCCAATGGAGAGCCAAGAGTCCGAGAACAGTGGGTAGTCTTCTGCGATGGGTTCAGTTGCTGACTTCATCCTGAGCAAATCAGATGTTCCCAGCAAAACCACCCAAAGGAAGCACATTCTGCAGACACAGGAAGCGTGAGCTGGGATGTGTGCCACCGCAGGCACAAGCAAACCCGGCTCGAGGACAAAGTGGGTGCTTTGCATGAAAAAATTTCCATCTTACTTTCCATGCTTTCTTCATGGGTCAAAACCAGATTGGCCAGGACGCCAAGGGGAAATTTGGGTCCCAAAACAGTGTACATTTGCCTGGATAGAGACAAACCAAGAATTCCATTCAATTTTCGACTAGAAGCTGTCCCACACTAATGATGACAGGCACCACCTGCCACTGGGATGTGTTCCTTCACCTGTGTAGGTCTCAGTTTTCCAAGTAAAGATAAGAGAATCATTTCGTTTCTGATCTTGTCAAGGCCTCTGGCTGTAGGATCTGTGGTTCTTCCCCTGAAACAAAGTCCTCAAATTTATTCGGAAAATGGTCAGGCATGCAGACAAAGGAGTGGAAAGCTGGAGTCTTCACTCTTTGGGATTTATGTGGTCTAGCATTCTGATAACACAGACCTGTGTTTTAATTTCCATTCCATTTCCTACAGGTCATGTGAACTCCTTTAAAACCTGGTGTGGAAGAACACAGGATACAAATACACAAACACATTATAATAACCATGTGGGTTTGAACTCATGATTTCACCTGTCTCAGATCATCATTTATAAATTGGGGATATTAGCATCTACTCCATAGCATTTTTGTGAAGGTTAGAGGCATTGCATGTAATAAATGCTAACTAGGTCCTTTAACATTTAAGTGTGTTAAAATGAAAAAAAAAAATGCTATAACTGTTACTTTAAAAAGGACATTAAAAGTAAGGATTCCATTAGAAGTCGAAAACGGCAATAATCCTGCTAGGAGCAGCATAATAAAGACACTAGCTCAGGGGGAAGGCGCTAGGGGCAAGATTCGTCCAGGTTCTCCAAGTTGTTCCTAAAAAGCCAAAAGGCCTCAGATGCAAAATCTCCCAGCCATTGACCTAAGCATCAAGGGAGTGCTTTCTGGTTCTGTAATCCTTGGCTCCTACCCAGACTTCCTATTATCTCACCAGGGGTTTCTTTAATCTTTCAAGGATTGTGCAGAGTGACACTGATTTAATCTAGAATGTATATATTCCCCAGCAATCTCTGGTGAGAGAGAGGCAACGTGGGCCAGCAGGATCTGACCCTGGGCCTTTACTTGCTCTGATCCCTACAATAGGGCTGCGTTGGCAGCTGGCCTTGAAGCCGACATTTCCCCAGCACCTGCCTGAGCTGGCGGCTTCCAGCTGCATTTGGCCAATGGGAAGCACTGGCGGGAAATAAAAGAACATAAAAACTGAACAAGCCAGGGTATTTCTCTCTCTGCACAGGGAAGTGTCCCTGGAGTCAATGACATCACCTCCATGACTCCAGCTCCCACTGGTGACCACAGCTCCAGGTGTCACTCCAGCCTACAGATGGAGAAAACTTCCTTTGTTGAAAGGGGTGTTGTCTCGTGGTCCCCAGTTTGGCTTTGTAGCTTTTCTTTTACCTGTGTAAGCAGTTCTCTGCATGAATTTCCCTCTGTTTGTAATGCCTAGAGTGATTTCCTTCCTCGTTGGACCCTAGCTGACATAGGCGTATTGACCCTTGGCTGTAACCAGGGCAGGGGTGGAAGAGCTCAGGGAGCAGCAGCATCCTGGAGGCTGCACCACACTCCAGGGTCTGATGTGGTCAGGTTAGTCCAAAACCCCACTCTTGTCAGGGGCCCCAAGCTGATTAAGCTCTAGAAGGTAGATTCACAGCTTCTCAACCAGCAAGATTTTGAAGGATAAATCATAGTGTTCATTTTTAAATTCTGATAAGAAATGAAACTGTCACATGGACAAGAACAATCTTGTCAGCTGGTCCCACTCAGTCTTTCCCTTCAGAAGACCTACACAGAAGCCTAGTCAAAATCAGAGGGCAATCTGCAAAGACCAGAGTCAGAGGAGCTTGTTGAATAGCATCCACGACCACATTAGAGGTGGCCTTGACAATCCGCCAACAATCCTTTATTGGGAATCCTTATCAACAGCAAAGGCAGCTCCTGCCCTCAGGGGATGTATACTAAGCCTCTGAGTCCAGTGGCCATTCCCTTGGGAGTACTCTGACAGGCACTGCCCACATCCTTCGCCGCTGTGATTCCTTCGCCTCTACTTCCATGGCCGACCACCCCCCTGCTCCAATGAACACACTGTTGCTTTGGGGAAAAATCAATGTCATTCATTCTTCAATAGGAAATGGGCATGGCCTCAGTGAAGCAGATCTCACAACTGGTCCTGCCTAGACCTCCTGGGGGAGACAGGGCTCCTGGAGAAGTTGTCACACAAGTGAATCTAAAGAGCTGCCTGTTGGAAAGGTCAGGCCACCCAGGGCATGGAGCTCCCTTTTCCAAGTTTAATACCGAGGCAATGGAATAACATCCCCTCTGGGAACTTAAAGCGAACCATCAGGAGCTCAGGACTCATGTGGTACATGGTGACCACAGGTCAGGGCAACACTGCAGAGAGGCTTCTGCCTGCACACACACTCACATGCACACTCACACACACACACACACACACACACACACACCTGGAATAACAGCAGGGTCATTTGAACAGCAGGCACACCACTCAGTAACATCTGTTCAGCAGCATCATACATGACATTCACTGAAGCTGCCATCAGCTATCTGGTCCTTATGGAGAGCTGGTTATATTCCCCTCATCTCTCTCCATGAGGCACTTGGAAGCAGCCAGGTCCTTTTTGGACCGAGGAAGCTCCAGGCCTCTTGGAAAGCCCAGAGAGAAGAGAGGAGACAACACCCACCCACCCTATCACAGAAAGATAGCAGGTAACTTGATCATGTGGATGCTTCAGCTGGTTCTAATCTGACACAGGGACAAGTAAGACCACATTGGTGCACAAGCTAATTAAGCAGGTCACTATAGCTTCCTGCTCTAACCTTCACTGAAGTCCCACTGGCCAGCATTTTACCACCCTCTCTTTTGATCTATAATATTTTAATTTATAAGTTAAGTCTCAAAAGACAATGTTATTACTACAAGTCCACATTTTACCCAGTGGCATGCTGGTAAACAAATAAATAAATAAGGCTTTAATTTGTAACATTTGGCAACTGCTCTTGCACAAATCACTTCCACCATGGCTGATGTTAAGTTACCAAAGCGCCATCAAACAACTTTAAAAATTCCCTAAAACTTATTAACAAGCTTCTTCTTCATGAGCTGAAACAAACTAGCGCCCATCCCCCAAAATGAACCACAGCAAGAACTCAAGAAGATCAACCTATGCTTAAAGTTCACTAGTAGTTTTCTCTGATACCTAGAGAAATGGAGAAAAATTCTGATCATTGTGTGGGACTCAAGTCTATTTCACAAGGAGATTCTGTTTGGTTATTTGCCTATTTATTTATACCTTCTTCTTCTTCTTCTTTTTTTTTTCTTCAAGAAAGAATTTATGGTGGATTACCTAAATGCATTCAATGTAAAAATAGATAAGACTGAATTTAAAATAAGTAGATGAGAAAAGTGGAACGAAGAGAATATGAACGTTTTCATAGTAACAGAGAAAATGAAATCAGGAATGAGCTCAGCACACAAAATAGAAGGTATACGTAAAGGTCGCTGGGCCTTTCAGAGAACATGCAGAAAAGACCCAGTGGGCGCGAGCAGACACCCACTGACGAACCACTCACAGGAGTTCCAACACCCAGCGTCCAGTGCATCTGGCCATCTGTGCAGCATAACGTGGCAACTAGCCCCAGTGGGTCAGTTTGGGCAGTAATGTTATACCCGGACTTCTACGGAAAGGTGGTGAATGGGCCTAGTGTCCCACTCCTGCCTGCAGAGGCACTTGGCAGTCTAACGATCTCCCATCGCTCTGTCAATTTGTCAGAATTGCTGTTCTGGAGCAAACTCCAGCCTCCATGAAAAGGCTGGCTAGGGGCACACTCTGGATGCTGAATTTGTCAAGTCCCCTCCAAGTCGGATTGGCAGCCTCTGAGAGCTGTGATCCAGGTCTGCACAGACAGTGCCTGTCAAGAAGAAGAGTAGCCCATGCTTTCTCCAGCTGTCGATAACCCAGAAAGGCCAGAAAATCAATTCTTGGGACATGGGCAAGCAAGGAGGCCAGAGAGTAAGAGAATCATTCAAAACGAACATATATGTTGGCTTCAGTGATCTATGCCTACTACAGAAACTTTGGCAGACTTTGTATGTGTTTGTGATGAGTCTCCAATACTGTATACCGCCTGGTTCTCCCAAGCCCTGGGGAGACACCTATGTGTCTCCTCTATGCAGGCCCCTTTGCTGAGTTGGGTCAGTCATCAGGGATGTATTTCTGCTTAATCAAAAATTTAAAAGATATATACCTGGCAAAGAGCCTGGCATTGAGCAATGAGTTGAACGGAAGCCCCACATCTGACTCTGCCAGGCATCCCAGGCCCCCTATGGCTGTCAGTGGGGTCTTCATGGAAAGGCCTTGCTCTTTCTGGGATCCTTTCGGGGTTAGAGCTCATTTTCACAAGATTTGGCCCATGGAGTTCCCCAAGTGCCTCTTACCTGCATACCCCACACACTTGTGCTCAGCCAGGCCTGGTATATGTGAAATTGCCAAACTCTCTGGGCTCTGTGCCTACCTGCTTGGCTGTATGTCCAGAGCCTATCTCTGTAGCCAGGATAGGGTGTTCATCCCTTGCCAGTCCCATCCACAGTTAAGCCTTCTCTGCATCAAAATATGCAGATGAGACCCCTAGTGTGATGTTTTGGGAAACTATAGTAATCAGGCATTGGCCCATCAGCCTTTAGGGAATTAGCTCATGGCTGGGGAACAAATATGCAGATTCTGAGAATTCCCCATGCTGAATATCGGTGGCAATTGGCAGACTTGCTCAGTGCTGCATACCCAGCAATCAGAGACTTGCCCTCTCCAGTCTCCATTCAGCCACACTCCACCACAAATTTCCTATAAACCTGTCATCAAAGCTACCCATGGCTCAGCTATAGGTAGAGATTTGCTTTGGAGTCGGCTTCACATTGTGACAAAAACACAAGTCTTAGAATCAGCAGAACTAAATGCAAAAGACAATTCTTCTATTTATTAGATGCATGAACTTGAACAGATAGGGACTCTGAATTTCAATTTCTTCATTTGTAAAATGGGAAGAGTAAAAATATTTAGTTGATGTCTAAAAAAAGAAAATATATACAAAAAAAGCTCATAAACGGAAAACACAATACAATGTTATTTTTATTTATAGCTAACTTCTTAAAGAGTTTGTTAAGATTTTAAAAGTCAAAATAAATTTAGGCTTCCAGTATTGGCAAAGTAGCTTGGCCAAGCTAACACTTCTACATATAACAATAAAATATATACAAAATATTTTTAAAGAATTAGAGAATACCACAAGCCAACAGAAATTGAATGAAAGATCAATCCTTATAAGACAGGAAGTGCATTGGTGAAATCTGTGAGTTAGCAGCTTTTTAAAAGAGGGCATGTTCCAATCCTTGTAGCTCAGGGTGGTAGAAAACTATAGTTTTGTCTTAAGGTATAAGAAAATAGAGTTCTGAGCTAGCTAAACTACTGCATAGTGTGTGTGTGTGTGTGTGTGTGTGTGTGTGTTGGGAAGGGTAATATCCTAAAAGAAGGGAGCTACAAAGGAAACAAGTGCAAAAAATCTACAAATAAACTCTGTTAAAAGTATTGGTTGATTGCTGACTAAGAAAAAATATAGAAGCTGAAAGTTGAATAATTGGGTATAGATGTCAAATATTTCCCTTCCAGGGAAGACACAGTTTATAGTTCAGGCTCAGTCAAGTTAATTAAACAAATATCAACACTCTTCAAAAGAAGATAACAAAATCTAAAGTTTCTAAAATATATCTTCCACAATGTCCACATATGTTAGAAAATTAGTAGACACACAAAGTAACAAGAATGTGATGACCTATACTTCAAAAGAAATAATATGTTCAAGAGCTTCTAAGAAAACATGTCATAGTGAATGAAAAATGGAAAATATCAGCAAACAGCAACTATAAAAATGCAAATTTTAGAACTGAAACCATAAAGCAGAATATTAAAAAGATACCAATGCAAAGAAATAGTAAATTCAAGAATAGATAAAAGGAAATTATCCAAACTAAATAGAGAGAAAAAAATTGAATAAAAATAAATAAACTTTAGTGACTTGTGTGACAATATCAAGCAATCTAATACATTTATAATTAGAGTTCCAAAAACAAATCAAAGAGAGAATGGAGCAGAGAAAAATAGAATGGTTAACATTTCCCATTATTATTAGAGAAAGTTCAACGTATAGATGTAGGAGGTCTAGTGAACCTCGAGCAGAATAAACATAAGCAATACCATATGACATCATATCAAATGCTTGAATCCAAATCTATTTTTAATATCTTAAAAACAGATAGAAAAAATCATATATTATATAGAGAAGCATAATGTTATAAAACTGCTGACTTCTCATCAGAAATAATGCAGGCCATAAAGCAATGGGATCACATCTTTAAAATGATGCAAGGATAATACTGACAACCAAGATTTTTATAGTCAGTAAAATTCTAAAAATATGAAGGCAAAACAAAGACATTTTCAGATAAACAGAAAATGAGAGAATTTGTACCAAGGATATTTACTGTGTAAAATAGTTTGAAAGAAGTTCTTGTGGCTGAAGGGCAATAACACCAGAGAGAAATTAAGACAGATCAACAAAAATAAATGAGTAGCACCAAACCTAATAGATATAGCATAAATATGAGGGAACGTCTTTCTTTGCTTTTTAATTTTCTTCAGAAATATATACTGTTTAAACAAAAGCAACTGTAATATATTGCTGTGGTATTAACGGTGTATATAGATTATCAAATGTATATACCATGGGTCGGCAAAAGTAGGCTTACAGTTTTAAGTACACAAAACAGTTCTTTTGTATTATTATTTATTAATTATTGTGTTACTTTCCATACAAACAACCATAAACCTACTTTTGCCCACCCCTTTATGTATGTAATACATATTATCTATGTATATAAAATATATTTATAATAACACAAAGGATCATGACATCAATGGAGCCTTATTGTTGCTAGTTCCCTATACTTCATGTGAGGCAGTAAACAGTTAACTCTGTAAAAAGTTAAAAGTGCATTTAGTAATCACAAGTTAGATGCTGAACATTTAGTTAAAAAATAAAAGGAGATACGGTTAAACATTAATTAGTTGAAGCAAAATTGAATATTAAAAATTGTTTACTCAAAGCAATGCAAAAATGGTGGAACCGAGGAACAAAACAATAGCTGGAACAAACAGCAACATGATAGATCTATATAATAATTCTGATAATTGTAGCAATGTAAACAGAGTAAATCCTCAAATAAAAGAAATTGCTGGACTGTATAAAAATCAAGATCCAACTATATGCTGTGTACAAAAAAGCAATTTTTAAATACCAAGACACAAATAGAGCAAAGCAAATTCCATGACCATGCCTAACTTTAATATAATTACAAAAGTGCGACCAACCACGTGCTAAGACAGTAGGAAAACAAATATCTGGACATAAGCTCTCTCTCCCATCCTGCAAAGATCGGTACCATTGGTGCTAGTAAAGGGAATGGAAAAGTTCGAGGTCACTTGCACACCAGACACGCACTGTCCATACAGCTGGACACAATGCCCAGTGAGCACTATGCCCACAGTCCTGTGCCACGCCCAGTGCCCAGAAATAACCATACCTGAATTCTGGGTGGCATTGTCAGGAACCAGTGGGGTCCAAAATAGGCTGGACAATGCTCTTCCTTCTTTAGATGCCAAAATGATAGGCAAGTAAGAGGCCCCGCCTAACCCTTCCGAATCCAGCGTTAGTGTTTATAACTCCACTAAGCATCTGAGAGAGGGACTTATGCTGTTCAAAAAGTGTGGGTACAGTATTGAAGTTTTAAGAGAATCTCTATTTAATCAGCTTATCTACTGCAGGTATCTCACAGAAAGAAATTACACCAGTTATTTTAACAGAAAGAATTTAATAAAAGGAATCCATGTAAAAGAAGTGGTAACTAGGTATCTTTAAAGGCAAGATTTACTAAAATAGCATATATAGGAAGAGCTGCTACCCCTGGAACTGGGGAACAACGTTAAAAAGATAGAAATAAAAATGTAGAAGTATAGACAGAGTTCTATGAATGGAGTAGGGCCCCATACACTTCAGATCTCTGACAGTGGGGTTACCCTCTGCTTGGGTGTGTTTGTGTCTGAGGAAGGTGCCATGAGGCTGATTCTTTAAATGTTATAAAAATCAGATTCAGCTGCTGCTGCAGAAACACCCTGCTGCTTCTCAGGTAAAGAAGGGAGGGTGAGGTGGCCCACCAGAAGCCCACAGTACACAGATGGGAAGGAGAAAGTGCCTTCTGCCTTGAGTCTGACTCCAGCACTCTCTACTGACAGAACCTCTCGCAAAGCCAAGCTGCAAAGCAGAAATGACATACAGCTGTACAGCCCCAGGATCACAAATCTGAGTGCAGAAGAGTGAGTTTAGAGCAGGGGTGGGCAAACTTTTTGACTCGAGGGCCACAATGGGTTCTTAAACTGGACCGGAGGGCCGGAACAAAAGCATGGATGGAGTGTTTGTGTGAACTAATATAAATTCAAAGTAAACATCATTACATAAAAGGGTATGGTCTTTTATTTCAATAATTTTATTCATTTCAAACAGGCCGGATCCAGCCTGCGGGCCGTAGTTTGCCCACGGCTGGTTTAGAGTCAAGATACAATAGTTCAATATAGGACCACACTGGGCTATGGCAAGGCCAGCAGTGACTGACTGCTGGGTGGGTTCCCCAGGCAGGGAACTTGATATGAAAACTGGTCAGAAGGAATTCCTAAATATTTGGAAGCAAACTGAATTCAAGGATGACTGAGTCCAAGTGAGTGTGCCAGGACCACAAAGTGGGAAGCCTGACCACATATTAGGACAAGAGGGACTGTGATGCTGGTGTTGGGAGGTAAAACTTCAGGAGCCTGGTAAATAAGGCAGCATAGCAAGGCCTGGGAGGCATAGATAATAATGACCAAACAGAAATCTGCAGGGCCCACATGTCTGAACTCTCTCTGGTATGACTATGCTGGTGGGAAGGTTAAAGACATGGTTTAGATAGGGGGCTATAAGCTGAGACAAAGAGTAATAGCACTTATGCCTGTATTTATTAATCAGCCTTATTTTTTGTTTTTTAAAGGACAAGAGGTGTATAAATAAATCTGTGTGTGTGTGTGCATATAATGCAAATGCACGTATACATGGATGTGTATACCAGAAGATTGTTCCAGAAGAACCTTGTAACATTAAGGCATGGGCAATATGATATGCAGTTATTATGGCTGATGACCCAGAATTTGGTATTAATGAAGACAGTGATTGTTACTCATGATTTTCAAATAGCTAAATAGATCTAGAGGATTTGCATTAAGCCAAGTCATTCCTCTTCTATGCTTGCTGGCCATGACTAATGGAAATGTCAAGTCCCATGAGATTTCTGAGCTCACGTTCTCTTCCTACTAGAATTTGGGCAACCCCCCACCCACTCCACCTTTTCTACTCTGAGTCTTATTTCCACAAATAGTGCTTACGATACGTCAAAGGATTTGATCTTCAATGTGTAAGTTCTTTTAAAGGGTATTGGCATCTCCCACCAGTTTCTAAAGCAGATAGTCTTCTGGCATTCAGAGAAAAATAATAAGGATAAGAGAAAGCAGGTGACTCTGAATGTGAAATGAAAGATTTCACAGAATCATGGATTTTCAAGCCAGGAAGAATGTAAGAAATTAGTGAATCCAGTGCTTATATGTTAAACTCTTCTGTTTTAAACAGCATTCCTACAATAGGTTTTAGAACTGGTAATAATTTCTTGAGTGAATGAATAAACAAGGCGGAAAATGTGCTGGCGGACTTTTCAGGTAGAAGAAATTACAGGATATAAAATATAGGAGTCATGACACTGTCCAGGGTTTCCTGGAATTCAAAATTATTGAAGCCAAAATACAAGAGGAAGAGGGTGAGGTGAGGTGGAGGATGAACTCCTTTCCTACCTGTCAACTTAATCCTGTGGCTAATGGTTGGAGAGCCAGTGGCATGTTTCAAGCAAAGGAGATACATAATCATATTTGAGTTTCCTCAGTATTAGATCAGAGGCTGCACCCCAAAAGGGGGGGGGGATGTAATAATCAAAATGAGAAATTATAAAGTCCATATTAGAGTAGTTGGTTTGGGTAATTGGGACTAGGAAGAACCAATTCAGGAGACAGGAGACAGCCAGTTCTAAGTGACTGAGTGGAGAGAGGACAGACAGGGAGACAGAAGAGTCTGAGATGACCCCATGTCTCCAGCTTGTACCGCTGAGCTAACAATGGTCCCCCTGGAGCTAAGGAGCCCGGGAGAAGCAGGAGTGCAATGACTACACTTGCTTTTAGACATGCTAAGTTAGGCTCAAGAGGGGGACATTGAAGGCAAAACCAAAAAGTGAAAAAGCCAAGATAAAAATACTGATAAACCTCTGGATGGGATGGTAATCTACACAGATTGAATGGGCAAACAAGATATAAAGTATAGCAGCACCAAGTATGGCCACCTGCATTTCAGATACATCCAGTAGCAAAGCCAGCAGATATTAACAAGAGGCAAGACCTTGGAAAAAGAGAACATCGCAGTAGGTTAGATCCAATTTCCACAGAATTGCACTAATGGCCTGGGTCTTTTCCCCATTCATCCCCTTTAGAGGGACTTAAAGACACAGTAGTCCACACCCAGATCTGACAGAGGGTATGAGCAAAGCTCAGCTTTACCTCTCCCAGGGCCTCTACATTCCACTTCCAAGGAAGCATGTAACCTTTAAGCTGGAAAAGGGTGTCTCCATCTCAAGGGAGATGGAGCTGTGTGGGTAGTGACTCTGGCGAGCAGTCCAGCCTCAGCGGAGTGTGAATTACTGCCCGCACACACAGAGTGGCTCTGCTCAACTGCCTGCCAAGGAAGGAATGGTTCTCAACCAAATCAGTCTGAGGCTGCCAAGAGCTCTTGTGAGGGCCCGGTTTTCCAGCAGGAAACGTAACCTAAATTGGAAAACATGAGTGTAAGCTGGAAAACAAACAGCTCAAAATATCTGTGTCCTGAAATGAACTGTAAGTGGATTCAATTCGGTCTCTAAAACTGAATCCACTTAGTCAAAGGAGGGTCAGGAGGGCCAGCAGAAGGGAGGGAGAGAGGAAGGAAAGACCAAGTGATGGAAGGAAGGAAAGAGAGAAGGAAATTCAGAACAAAAGGAACATTGAGCCTTTGCTATATGCCAAGACCTGTGCTGGGAGGTCCACGTTCATTTCCTGATGAAGTCTCTCAACAATAGTCGGGTGCATGGAGAAGCTGGAGGCCAAGGTAATTCATCCACCCAAGGTCACAGAATTAGAATGCAGCAGAGCTGGAATTTGAACTCAGATTCTATGACTCCAAAATTAACATGCTTTCACTAGCTTCTCTTGTCCCCCAAAGGAGGAAGCGTTATTGGCAACTGCTTTGGAGAAGACTTCCTGAATTTCTGTTAGATTTTTTAAAAGACTGAGGGGTTGGAAGTGGCCAAAATCAGAGAATCCCTAGTCCCTGAATTGAACATTCCTAGAAAACCTTCCCTTCTTGTCTCCCTCTTCTTGTCTCCCTTTTCTTTCTTCTGGATCATCTCTGTCCTCTGAGGCTCTACTTGAAACATTTGCATATGCACTTTTACTCGTGGTGCTTATACTTGAAACTCTACAGGGTCAAAAGATATAAGCAATTCATCAAACCTCCTGACTGACAAATGGCAGGATGAGATTTAAACCCAAGTCTTCCAAATCTTTGCTCTAAGCAATTCTACTGCATAATGGCTGTTTTTCCAATATGTGCCTACAACAAGAACATGCAAGATAAACACTGACCATTAATTTGTCAACTCCAGCTGCTGGGATATTTGGGTGATCACTAATTCATCAGTAACTTCACAGAAAGACTCCAAAGAATAGGCCAGTGTCAAGGAGGAAATTATTAAAGTATATTAAAAACTGTAAAGCAATATACAAATGAAAGCAAGTACTATCATTTTAATAAGGGATTCTTTTTGCTCGGTACCCAAAACTATAGTTACCTGTTCAAAGATGACCACTGGAAAATATTGTAAAAATAGGATATTCAGTTATTCACTGAAGAAATTATTGCCTTTTTTTAACGCCCGGTTTAAATATTAAGTGAGCTTAATGTCCAATGTCACAAATATAGAAGATGGTGAAGCAGAAATACAAACTTCTGCAACTTAATTAAAATCACTTCACAACAATCCAATGAACTAGGTAACATCATTATACATCATTAAAAGTAGGTTTATCCTTGTAAGTACATAAAACACAGAGTTCATTTTTGCATTATCATTTATTAATGACTGCATTTTCCATATGAACAACTGTAAACCTACTTTTGTCCCACCCTGTATATGTCTGTATTTTCTAAATAAGGCAATAAAGAATTAGATAAAGACTCACAACCAGTAAACAGTGAAACTGAGATTAGCATTCAGGTGGTCTGACCCAGAGTTAGTGGAATTAACCACCATGGTACTGCTACTGCCTTATATGGAAGATAAAGACTAAAAACCACAGGACTAGCTTCTCTTTGTAATTTGTAAAACAGTAGGGAATTGAAAGATGCTAACACCATTATCTATGACAGTTATCTGTTCCTTAAAGTCATCCCTCATATCCATCTGCATGGAAAACACCTTAATTCAGGGCCATCATGTCACCCCCTAGACAGCCTCTTATGTGCCCAACCAGCCTCCACATTGCCATAGGAGAAATCTTTTAGAAACATGGATCCTCTCATGTCACTCCCTCACTTGAAAACTCTCACTAGCTCCGTTTTCTTTGGGGAAATGTCCACGAGTCCCAGGGCCATGTTTCCAGCCTCTCTCATACGGCCACCTCTTCAATCTTGTCCCATGTGCTTCTGCACCACCCCTCACAATTTCTCCCCTGCCACACTGGACCACATCCAGTCCTGGGACTCTGCAATGCTGTTTCCTGCCTCTGTGCTTATGCTCACATGCTCTCCCTGGCTGGAGTATTTTCTCTCCCCTTATGTATGTCTGGGAACTCCCCAGCCAGGATACCCCCTCTTTAAGATCCTCTTTCCCTCCACCCTTGGGGTTCCAGTCCTTCCTCCAGCTGCTTTTGCACTAATCATCTACCTCTGTGTTTTGCATGCTACATATGTCCCCACCACCAAACTGGGGCAACCTGAGGGGAGAGATCCTGTCTTAATCATCTTTGGGGTCTCAGAGCCTAGAATATGGGTTCAATAAGTGCTTGTCAAAAGGAATTTAGCTGATGTCTCTGATTCTTCCTCACTAGTCCTCAGTCAAGATAATAAACTGCCCACTCAGGTAGAGACAGTGTGTTTTTCTTTATTGCTTTCCTCACCGACTCCCTTTCTCTCTCTCCAGACCCTCCCCTCCCCTCCAATACACTCCAAAGCAAGAACTGAACAAAAAAGTAAACTCAAAAGCCCTATCCAAATGCCAGTTTGTGTTGTTTCTTCTGTGTCTGTAAGAGAGAGAGAGAGAGAGAGAGAGAGAGAGAGAGAGAGAGAGAGAGAGAAGCAGAGAGAGAGGCAAGGGGAGAGGGTGGAGGGCATGCAGCACTGTGGGTAGAAGTGTCCCCACTGAGCAGGACCTCACACTGTGTCTAATGGCAAGCCTACTCTGGGGGACAATGAGGATGGGGAGCAACAGACGGACTGCTGTGTGTACCAATTTCAAATTGCTAGCTATACCCTTTGCTAACACTAGTATTTCATGTTGCAAATCCAGTGTTACCACATGAAATAGTCAGCAAGTACACCTCTGCCAGAGATGGAGTAATTTGTTATCGGCTGGAGTGAGAAACTGACACAGTTAGCTCCCAGAGACGCTTTTATTCAGATGTGCAGCCTTCCCCAGATTAACCGTGACTGTCCCGGAGCTCCTCAGTGACAAGCACTCTGAGCAATGGCTACTGGGCCAGTGTTACTGCATTTTAAAAATATATATATATTTATTGATTTCAGAGAGGAAGGGAGAGGGAGAGAGATAGAGAAACATCAAGGATGAGAGAGAAAGTGTTACTGCATTTTTGAAGGGGGTCCCCTATTGGCTATCCAAACAGTTCCTAACTTTCCCATCTTCGCTGTTACATGATGGTGGTACAGGAGGGCAATATGGAGAGGAGTAGGGTTCAAAGACAGTTGAAAAAGGTCTCTGTCCCCCCCTTTTGTCTCCCTCCAGTGTGTTCTGCTAAAACAATCTGAACATGTCACGCCATTTAAATTTCTTCAATGATCCCTATTGTATTCAGGTTGAAGTTCAAGCTTCCTAGTCTAGCAGGCGTGCCTATGTGTATGGTCTGCTCCTGATTACCTGTCTGACTTTTGGATCCTATAACACCAACCTACTTGCCAATTTCCGCACATATTGTTTTTGTCTCCACATCTTTGCTCAAGCAGTTGCTTCTGCCTGGAGTGCCCTTTCCTTGATGCCTCACCCTCACCCACTTTGTTCAGCAAGCTTTACTTATCATTAAAGACTTAGCTCCAGCATCAACTCCTCCAGCTTCTTCTAACCTCTGGATTAATTTCCTTCCAGCTCCCCAAGTCCTTTTACATTTCTCCCACCTGTGTTACCATGATGCAGGGAAGTCGGAGAGCAGAGTGCTCAAGAACAGAGGAAATGCCAAGGAGAGTGGTAGGAGTGCTCTGCCCCAAATGCATGTATGCAGAGTATGTAAAATCAGTAAAAAGTGCACCAAAAGTTTTATGTACCTGCAATTCTAAGCAATCTCAATGATAAAATACTTTTCCTGACGAGGGTAGCTCACCCCACCTCCATCCCTGTTGCTGGTTCTGGAGTGAAAATACTTAGCTCCATTATTTAACATCACTCATGTCATCTGTAGAGACCGTGGGCACATTCCTCATCTTTCTGTTCCTCAGTTCTCTCTTCTGTAAAACGGAGACAAGAAAACTATCTTCTTGATTAGTTTGTGTGATGACTGCATGAGATGATGCATGCAAAGCACTTAGAACCATAACTGGGATTAAGCAATCATTCCATAAATATGAACTATTTGCTGATGAGTCTATATTCTTCCTTTGGGTTAAAGCTCCCTCACTAGCTTAAAGCTCTTCGGGCTCTATCTTGCTCACTGTTGTATATACTCTGCCTAGCATAATAAGCATTTGTTGAATAAGTAGATGGGTCTCATTCATCTCTTCGGGCTAAGTGCATTGCAGACTATGTAAATTGGAAATAGGTGCTCAATAAATGCTTGTTGGATGAATGGGTAGTTGACTAAGAGAACAGTTCATTAAAGAAGAAAAAACTTGCAAAAGGAGTTGCATGTGGCCCTGAAGAGAACAGAAATGAAGATAGGAGGGGCAGAGAAAGTCAATGGTGGGAATGAGAGATACAGAGTTACCTCACCTTGAATTCTTTCAGAAGATTTGGTATAATGAAATGTAGGTCTATGAAAACTGCAGCAGCATAGCAGCTAATTCCATGACTTGTTGAACCCTAGATGAGAGAGGGGAAACTTCGGGACATCATGGGCCCTGGAAAATGGCAGCGGTGAAAGGCTGCTCAAGAGGAGGATTTTCCCATAGGCTGAGCCCTACATTAAGACCAGAAACAAGGCTGAGAAGAGGGAAACTGAGATCTTCCTGTTTCTTATTCCAGTCATTGTGTTAATGCAGATTTTGTTTATTTGGTCTACAAAGTTCACTACTATAACTCTTTTCATCTAGTCCTTGAAAGATACATGACTAAGATATGATCAGCATAAGAATTACTCTCAGATTTTCCAGGGTATGACACTATCAAACCCAGTGAGGGATGCATACAACTCTAGATTGAAGCCATTAACAGGAGAGATGAAGATTGTACGTTCAAGAATAGTAACTCAGTAATGTTTAGAATTTCCTTCCAAAATATCACCTCATTAATTTTTAGCTGTAATAAGTAGGAAAAATGGACCATGTCTGGGTTCTGGGAAAACTTTGCTATACCATTTGTCATCACTAGGATTCCAAAGGGCCTCATAGACTGAATTCAAACCAACAAAATAAGATTCAATGTGCCAAGTCCAAAGTTTAATTGACATTTATATTAGACAGAAAAAGCTTGCCCAAACAGTCGCCATTCCAACTGTGATCCTGATGTTTCCACCCAGTGGCCCAAATTCTGGCCTCATGAGGCCAAGAGGAGTAATTAACTTAGTGTTTGTGTCAAAACGCACCAGTGAAGTGATCACTCTCACATGCTACCAACCCAACCTTCTAAGGCTTATCTTTTCCAGAGGTATATATCTCCAGTTCCTTCAGCTCGTTCTCACCTAACATAGGTTTCTGTCACCTCTTGCAATTTAAATCGTAAAAGTAGTAGCTTCTAAAATGTATTGGGCTGACTTATGCTCTTCTAGTATCATTCAAATGCTCCTAAAATGTGAAGAATCATCTGAGATATTTTATCTGATCACCTATTCAATGAAATACTTTCCTCCGCAGTCATTCTGTATGAACCTCAATTGCTAATGAGAGGTCACTATCTTCCAAAGCACTTGTTGGAAAGAATGAGCAGATGAGGTGTTGGTTTTCCTGCTGTTACAGAGAAACCCCAAATAATAGTGGCTTTAACAGTCTAGTGGTTGACTTTTCTGGGTAGGTGGTCCAAGTCTGATAGGGCAGCTCTGTAATCACAATGGGCCCTGGTTCTATCTATCTTTCACTCTGCTGTCTTCAAAATGCAGCTTCCATTTCATGGTACAAAGTGACCTTTCTAGCTCCTATTGTCATATGAGTTAACACCTCCACTAGCAAGAAGAAGAGAGGAGGAAGGGCGGAAGCACACCCTTTTCTTTTGAGGGTAGTACGAGAAGTTATATACATCATTCCTGCCCAATTCCAGTTGACCAGAACTTAGTTCCACACATGGCTAAAAGGAAGTCTTTATTCTAGACTATCATAGGCTTATCATACACAAAAAAAGATTCTACCACCATAAAAAAAAAGAGAGATAATGGATATTGGAGGACAACCAGAAGCTTTTGCCATACATGCTTCAAAGCTCTTCCCGTTTTTAGATAAAATTGTCTCTCTGTTGTTTTTTCAACTGAAAATCATCTATTTTCTGCAAATAAAATAAACATATCTTCTCCAAAAAATTAAATACAATTTCATAGAGCTTCCTCTTACTAAATCTTTACTTGCCAAGAAAAGCAAACCTCCATTTCTTCATTTCTTCTGTAATGAAGACTCTGTATACTTCTGTATCCTGTCACATTTCTCTTGTCTCCTTTTTACTGTTTCTCTCATCAGTTTAGCGTTCCTGTTCTATACCTCAAGATCATATTTATCAATCACATTCTATAAATATGTATTGATTACCGATATTTTCCCAAAACTATGGTTGGCATTGTCAATAGCTCAAAGAAGCTATCATTTTTAACCTCAAGGAGCTTAGAGTTTAGAGCCATATTAGACAACTCATTCATAATCACCTCAGTCAACTCAACCCTGGGTATTTTTCACAAGAACAACAATGTAGTCATGCCTACACTATTTAGAACTTAGATAATTGCCTGTTTTATTTAACTTGATGTCCAGCTATGTTGCACCTCATCTTGGTTTTCAGCCCATTATTTCATCAGTTGGAACCTGGATTCTGTCCCTGAATATTACGCCACCACTCCCAACTTTAAGCATTTTGAAAATTTTCCTTTGATAGATAGTCTCAGAGAAATGGCTAACGAGTGATTTGCTGAAACCCATTACTTATGAGAAGGTAAAAGAAACTATACATGTTTCAAAATCAGGATTTCTTTTTCTCTTTGTATTCTTCCCCCCCCCCCCCTTTTGTTAAAGGTGCTATAATATGGTCCTGGCAGCAGGAATGGCTGAGCAGGTAGTTAGCCAATGCCAGCTGAATGCAGCCCAGAAGGTTTCAAAGTCCACTGGCAAGCTAGTGCCAGCGATGATCCATATTAGTAGCTGGTGATGTTGGCACTTTTCTAGGAATTATGTGAACTCATCCTGTTTTGTGCATTTCATCCTCATCAACAGAGGCTTCTCCCATGCTCCACCTCCTCTTTGGAAAAGAAATGCAAATTAATGTGATTTATAGCTTGGAAAGTTTTCAAATTCTCAAAAATTGTATATTTCCTCTGGATGAGGAACCAACCAGAAATGGAAAAATTCTTATCATAAGAGCTTAATGTCAGACAAGGGTCTACTCTTTTCAACTGGAACTTCAGGCTTGCAGAGTAAAAGCCAAATATGTCTTATCCCACTACATCCAGTTCTTTGTGTTATCACAATCATTCCCTATTCATGCCATCCATATGACAGAGGGAAAGAAGTGGTTAAGCACAATCCCTCACACATACCCCAGAACAATTTAATAGTACTACGTAAAGGGTGGCAGCCATGATTTCAACAATAGAGGGAATTCTTTATGAGTTTATATTCCCATCTGTAAAATAGTGAGTCCCCCTTCAAAATATAAATAAGCAGGAAAATAGATTCTCTCATCATTCCCCTTTGAGAAAAGACAGATACAAGGGGAAGAGATTATTACGTGTGAGGGGGAAGGGAAGGAGAGTGGGAGGGAAGAAGAGAGGGAGAGAGGGAAGGAGGGAGGAAAGAAGTGAGGAAGGGAGGGAGGGAAGGAGGAAGGGAGGGAGGGAAGAAGGAAGGGAGGGAGGAAGAGAGGGAGGAAGAGAGAGATATCTGTGGAACTAGATAGTAAGAGGAGGAATTACCCATTCCCTCTCTAATAAGAGAATGGGAAAGGAACTTGGCAGAGAGCATTCAGGGGGAAAGTACATCCTTTCACTGCAACTAATAAAAGCTCTACAATTTAGGTGACCTTTGAGCAGCAACAGACAGAGAGAGTGAAAAGTTCCTGCAAATAGAAATAAATGCCTCATAGAAGGAGGTGACATCCCAGAGCAGACCTGCTTGGGGCAAACACAGCTGAGGACATACAATATCCTTGATGGTGGCCTGCAGTCAACCTCATGTCCCTTGGGGCCACACCCAACAGAACCAGAATAACTCATTCATGTTGAACACCTACGATATACCAGACACTGTGCAATAAAATCATCAATCGAGACAGGAACGTATCAGTAGCAATTCTCTTTGCAGCCCACATTGATAGATGCCAACCAAAAATGCAACTAAAACTGATTTCCAAGGAATTTGGGCACTTCAAGAGCATTGCTCTGTCAGGGCACGCTTGGACAAGTTTCATGCCAGTTACAGTCACATAACACTGTTACTTAATTTTTTTCCTTATTCTCTGAAGTGCATTCACACAGTATCTAGGAGAAGAGAAATTGGAGAATAACATTTATGAATAGTACAGGATTCCTTCTCCATGACTTGAGGTTTCTGGCAGCAACAAAAATGTACAGCAAAAATGAAAGTGGATTAGGGGTCATGAGACAGCTTTCGACTTCACTGATTATTAAATGAAAAACTTCATGCAAAACCCTAGCATTTGCCTGGAGAAGAATTATTCAATATACCATAGCTATTGGTATTAGAATAACAAATGCCATCAATATTATTACTGTTGGTGTTATAATTATTATCACTACTGTTCTATATGATATCTGAGACCATTGCTTAGCCATAATATAAATTTATCCCTATTTTATAGCAGCTCCTTTCCCAGGGATGAACTGGGGCAAATGAGGAAAGAGAATCCTCCTTTCTAAACAATCCTCCTTTCCCCTCTATAGAAGGGGAAATGCCTATAAAAATATAGACGACACCCTTACAATGTATGCTTGAAAAAGTCAGCAGTCTTTTATATCCATGCTCGGAGAAGTAAACTAAGATATCAGCATGCCTGGGCTGGGACCGTGTCACACGTTGAAGGAGGGAGACTGTAGATTCCAGAATGACCCTAGGGGTTGGTGCTTGCATCAAGGAAGGGGAAAGACGGCAAGTCTGTGGAGAAAATATTTCAGCTTTAAACTCACATGCTTCAAGCCTAGCTAACCTACAGGCAGCTTAGTTGCAGACAACAGAAGCCATTTTATCTGGCTTAAGCAGAAAGATCTATATTAGAGGGCAGTAAATAGCTCACGGAACTTACTGGATGGCCAGGGCAATAAGATTGAAAGCTCCCCAGCCTGGAATTATATTGCCGGGAGAATTGTCCAACCACCTCACTGAATTTATGTCACAGATACCCCATTGCTGTTGTCACTCGCTGCTCCCCAGCCCTGACAAAAGGGACCAGAAAGTAGAACTTCTACCATAGATGTGCCACGAAAACCAAATGCTTCTGCAGTAAGGTCTGATCTCATACATGTTCTCTAAGCCTCCCACAATTGGATCAGCTGAGCAGAATCTGGGCAACCTTTGAAATCTTAGCTGCATGCTAATTCCAGAATGTATGTCTCAGTTTTCCAGACTCTATAGTACAGGAACGGATAAGAGAAAGGCATGAAAGCTGGTGTTGAGTAAATTAATCTGTAGCATCCATCACACTGACTTTAGCTTTGGACATTGGGTAGTTTGTTTTTTTTTTTGTTTTTTTTTTAATATATTTTATTGATTTTTCACAGAGAGGAAGGGAGAGAGATAGAGAGAGTTAGAAACATCGATGAGAGAGAAACATCGATCAGCTGCCTCTTGCACATCCCCCACCGGGGACGTGCCCGCAACCCAGGTACATGCCCTTGACCGGAATCGAACCCGGGACCTCTCAGTCCGCAGGCTGACGCTCTATCCACTGAGCCAAACCGGTTTCGGCCATTGGGTAGTTTTTTAAGGCATTTGGTTATTAAACCCAGGAATCCCTTTTCATGCCAAGTGGCCTGGTACTGCTCTAGGACTGTGGAATCGCCTCAGAAAATTGGTGTTACCATGATCCTGAAGGACAGAAATCAGAGAAAAGCACAAAACTTGTCATTTTACTGAACTCATTTTCATACATGTCTCCACACTCACAGAGTCTAGACTCAGAGTGTCGTTATTCCCATAGAGGTTTACCTCCAAGAGCTTATTATTTAAGTCTGAGAGCTGTGAAGCCAGAAGGAAGTTAGAAACTCCCTTTCTGGCCTTGTGAACTTGAGGGCCACAAGGAAAGCTGAGATTGCGAATATAATGAGACTTAATTAAGAAATGCATAAAAATTTTAGCTACATTAGCATATTGTCAAAGTCAAGGTACTGAAAATATATAAATCAAAATTGAATTCATAATAATTCAATTGCCTGTGTGTGGAATTCCTTGCTCAGTTTCAGGAGTAAGGTTTATGGGCCTAGAAATCTGTTTACGGGTATCTCCAAGGAGATGGCATTAAAACATTTACACATGGTGTACCCTGTATTTATAGGCAAGCTAGCCTCTATGCTATGTTTCCTATGGATGTTTTCTACCCTAGCAAAAAATGTGAAGACCAACTTCAGGCATATGGAAGAATTTTCACCTGGCAAATTATATGGGAACCAGGGAGAACAAGAAAGATTTGTTAATACTGCCAGTTTAAAAGTAACTTTTTAAATTCTATTAGGAGACTTAAATCCCCCTGTGCTCAACTAAAATCAACCAACATTTACTGAAAATCTACTATGTGCCAAACTCCTCTTGGGTGTTTTCCCATATGTTATATCATTTAAATTTTAGAACAATCTTATTAGGAAAGTAATTTTAATTTTGTTTTGTGGTTGAAAAAACTAAAGTTCCAAGAGATTGGGTTAATGAGCAAGGAGGAAGTGAAGCCAGGGCTTTCTTACAGCAAATCCAGTACACTTTCCATTCTACCACTCCCCTTAATTAATACAAACAACCTACTACATCTTATAGCAAAATACATTTTTATCAAGGACATTATCTCATTTGATCCTACTGACAGCACTCAAGGCCTGGTGGAGAATGATGTTGCCATTTCACAATGGGAAAACAGAAACCCCAGGGAATTCAGTAACACTTCACAGGTCACAAAACTCACAGCAGCAGAGCCAGCATTTGAGCCTTAATCTTCTGATTCCAAATATGTGTTCTACTTACCACCTCAGCGTGTAGAAATGGGGAGCTAACATCACTTTGGACCTAGTTATGATACTCTGCCAGACATTTTACATACATGAGTCTTAATCCTCACTACAACTCTGAATACTAGGAAGTAGACCCATTGTAGATGTATAGATACCGGCTTAAAAGAAGTTGAAGTTAATCAGAGTTGGAATGATTAAAACCTAAATCTGTGAGATACTGATATAATTACACACACACACACACACACACACACACAGTCATTCAAAGAGTAGAAGACTATGATAAGAAAGTACAAATAGCTCTGATCAGAACTTTCTATTTGGAAATTCCTAGTTTTTATCACAAAATTGTTCTAAATCACTATCCTTAAGTATCAAAATATAACAAGCAAACGTAGTAAAACAAAAAAAAATCTCTCCAAATAATCAAGATTATACCTGAAAGAAAAAGAAACTGGTTGGCTCATTCTAAAAGCACTTGGCCATGCCTCTGAATGTCTTCCGGCAGGATAACTTCAATAACTATGTCCTTCGTGCCATTTACCCAGAGTCATTCTTAGAAAGCGATATCCTTGGAGATCAAGTTATGAACAGAAATGTAGACTCAATGAGGCCCTGTGCTCAGAACTACTTGCAAATGGATAGAAAATTGGGTAAGTAGAAGAACTTGTGTACTGACTGAGAACAGTATGCCAACCAATACTTTTGAAGACACTCTGAAAAGCACAATTGCTATAAAATACATGAGATTTTACCTGAGAAGGAGCAATAAAATATTTTCTTTGTCAACCAATAGCTCAGTAGGTAAGAATAATAGTCATTGAGACTTATATGTACTTTCTACAGCTTACAAAATATTTCACACATAAAGTTCACTTGATTTTCAGATTACGAAACATTTTAATCCCATTATCTGACCCATATTAGGCTTTCAGTAAATGCTTGTTGCAATGAACTAAACTGTGCAGAGTTAAGAACTGTTATCCTTTTAAGCACATGAGAAAATGGAGGCTTAGTAAGGTTAAGTCACGTTCTTGGTGTCAAATATAAGTTTTTACATGTTATTCTTCTGCTCTTTTGTGGGTCTCTTAAAAACGATCTAACTCCATATTGTTATCAAGGAGTAACATCAGACCATATGATATACATCAAAATTGGGTATTTTTCCATTAAGGTGCCTCTTCATATTAGTCTGAAAACCTATATTTGATTAATTTTGGTTGCTAAAATAGAATGACTGAAGAATATAAATTCACTTTTTTTTTTTTTGTTATCCATTCATCTGAGTAGTTTTTGCCAAACATCCATTACCTCATGACCAGGATTTCTATAATTAAATGAGATCAATGAGAATAAATGCAAACTGGAAGCACTGTGTTAATATTAGTTGTTATCAGTGAGATGTATATCTCTTATAAATATAGAATACATGATTTCTCTATAAAAGGAAGAATTGTCTCATCAGGAAAAA
The DNA here is from genome assembly GCF_014108235.1 of Myotis myotis. Classification (NCBI taxonomy): domain Eukaryota; kingdom Metazoa; phylum Chordata; class Mammalia; order Chiroptera; family Vespertilionidae; genus Myotis; species Myotis myotis. The sequence continues at coordinate 20,057,296 of NW_023416316.1, forward strand.
AGGTTGTTTTATTGTCCATCTTGGACACAAATATTCAAAGACAAATATAATAGTACTTATATATTAGATTCTATTGCAAAATAGGTTGAAAGTTTAGAGTTTGATGTTGAAAAGGACAGTCAAATGTTATAGGCATGGAGAGCTTTTAGGGATTCAGTCCATTATAATAGTAAAAGATTTACCCAGGCATAATCCTCTTAAAACATGATCATTTGGTCTTCATATATTATAGACTCAGCCTTCTTGATGTCTTCAATCTTTTAAAAGCTGATACTTAAAAAAACTTTTTAAAGCACTTGGAATGAATATATATATACTATATTATATTTAAGTAAAATATAATATAGTAAAATAAAATATAAAAAGTAAAATAAAATATAAAAATATAAAATAAAATATAAAAAGTATATTTTATTGGATGCCTGCTAGGTGACAGGTGAGTGTACTAATCCATTGTACAGATAAGGAAACTGAGACTTAGACTAATTAAAACACTTGTCCAAGATGATGAAGATAATAATAAAAACTCATTAAGGTCAAATATTCCAATGTCGTGTCCTATATTCACTGTTTCTAAGTTTTTCTGTAAGAAAAATAGACCAAGGTCTGGATCCTGATGGCAACACTAACGTCTTTTTTCTTTTTATTAATACATTATTTTAACATTTGTTTCCACTTAATTTCTCAATCACTATTTTGCATCTCTATTTAAGGATTCAATTACTAAAATCAACATAACAAAGAGATTTCAGGTGGTAAGATGTCCTCTTCTTTCAGATATCACTCCCAAAGCAACAAAAAACATGGACAACAAGATTCAGTAATTTTTTGGCAAAACCTAGAAACATCTATAATCCCAAACTACTGTATATGATTAAGAGATGTCAAGGAGTGGGATTAGCACAGGAAAAGAGGCCCACAGGAGCCAATCCTAAATATGTCAGGAAAGCACAATCACTCAAACAGATAGTGCTCTACAGAAAGCAAAAAACAATAATTATGTCTTTGAAAAAAATAGGAAAGAGATGCCCAGATAATGAAGAGTAGCAGGAAATAAGCAAGGATATAGACAGACACGCCATTTTTGCATGAAACAAAACCGTCTATTGATGAATCATAATGGGGAAAAAGTCAAAGACTAAAGATATCACAATGTATAAAGACTTATATAACTGTCTCTCACACACAACACACACAGGGAGGAGACAGGAAAAGTGAAAGAGACAGAGGCCTACACTTCCCAGTTCTACCGATAGCCACCTACTGGTTTGCAATATCCTTGGTTCCTTTCCCATAAATTTCCTACACATGCAACCCAGGAACTGAAGGATTTCTTTCATTCAAAAGTAAGCAAAGATTCTTTAAGAAAAAAGGAAGAAATGAGAAATACTGCTTTTCCCTCCTTACAAAAAAAAAGATGCATGTATATATAAGACTTAGTAGAAAATGTTAGTAGGCATTACAGGGCCATAGAAAGCCTAGGACATGTTTGGAAATAGTGAAAACCATGTTTGAGACAGTAAATGGGAGGCCTTAGCCTGGCTCCCAAAGGCTCATTCAACATTCTTTATCGATTTGCTCATAACCCTCACCCTTGTTTCTTCTACACTTAGAGCACTGACTTATTTTCTACAAGAGAAGGAAAATCAAAGGGTGTGGAAGAAGAATAGAAGAAAAAAGAATAAGTGTCAAGATTAAAAAAAAAAACCCTCAGAGATTTAAAATGGAGTTCGATGGAAGGGAAAGTGTTGCAAACTTAAAAATTAAGAAAAGTAAAGATGTTGTTGATTTTGATTTTGTTGATCCAGAAACAGAAAAGAAATAAAAGGAGAAGGGAAGTTGCTTCCTTAGGACCCATGGTGGGTAATCAGACACTAGGGGACAAAAGGACTAAAGACATATTAAATAACTGTTTCCCATCTGCAGTTACAAATGAAGAAAGTGGATACTCAGACAATCCAAGGATCAGGTTTCCAGGAATGAAAGATGAGGGCAGATAAAAATCAGAGTGGAAATGAAAGGTCTTTGGAAATGAAGAAGACACCAAGATCTCACAAAAGCATGCAACCTATAAAGGGAAGAGAAACCAACATGTGGGCAAGACTTGGCAGACCAGCTCTTGAGTTCATTCATCACAGCTCACTGAGCCTGGCAAAAGCATCTCCTCTCTGAATGGAGTGTACACACAGGGATGAGATCAGAGACCCAGAGGCTGCTTATCAGCTCACAGCAGCAAGGTTGCAGGCTTCCATCTCTATTCCAAGAGAAGGCCTATCTCAGGATCTATACCTTATCTTAAGTTAATATTTGTTCAGGCTTTTGTCTTTTGTTTCCCTTGAAGCTCAATTCTGTAATGTGCTAGAAAGATGTCTAAAGAGATAAAAAAAATATTTCTCCCTCCCTCCTCCCCTCCTTCTCTCCTTCCTTCCTTCTTCCCTTCCTCCCTTCTTTCATTCCTTTCTTCCTTCCTTCCTTCCTTCCTTCCTTCCTTTGGACAAACATCTATTGGTTACCAACTATGTGCCTGGTACTCTGCTAAGGATGGATGAAATAAAGATAAATTAGATTAATTATCCTGAAGGTATTCTCACTGGGACTGGGAGAATGAAAACAAATAATAGATAAAGCAGACATTGTAAAGGGTTAACTGTAGATGGTAGGAATATTTGCTTTTGCTGCCCATTGCTTTGAATTTTTCTGTAATTTTGAAAACCTTTATAATTCAATGTTGAAAAAATAAATTATAATGCAATGTGACAAGTGCTTATCGGCACTTAACCCAAAGTGAGAAGGCCATCATTTTTCTAATGATGGCTAATGGATGCAACACAGATGTCTGTGGTTAAGTCTGGTAAACATTGGGTTAAACATGTTTCTTTACTGCTTCATTTATTAATACCTCTCAGATGTTCTATGCGCCTTAGTTCAGATATAATGTAGAATTTTCCAGACTTATTTGATTATAGGACTACCCCCCTGGGGAATTTCTCAGCATTTTTGTTTTAAGGAACAGACACTGGGAGTTGCTAGATTAAGGATTAATTCCCCTGAGCTACTGAACTCCTGCAGAAATGCAATGGGGTCATGTGTACTGCACATGAGGATTCCTTTTTCAGCTCACAGCCTAAACAGGAGTGGAGTTACTTGGTCAATATAGTCGTTTATAGCACACAATCCAGTATGATACACAATAAGCATTCATAGAGATACTGGGAGATAGCCTAATAAGATACAAAGAACAGAAACACTGAAATAAATTGATTTTTAAAAAACCTACAATGACTTACTTGAAATGCATAAGCAACATCTAAGAACTTTGAAAATATTTAGTTAAAGATCCTGAAATGAGAAAGGAGCATCTCAGTTCAGACTGACATACAGGAGACGCAAAGGAGACCCTGAAGAGCACAAGCTAAAAGTCACACTGTTTGCCCCACTGGCTTAGAGTCTCCTCATGAAGGAGGATGGAGATGAACATCAGAGCCCCACAAAACAGTATGCAGAATTATACCTGAGTAGGACTATGTAGTAAGCTCTACAGAATTCCCTACAAAAAGATATTTTCCGCAAGTCCTTCTGTTCTTTCTCAAAGTCCTAAAATGAAAAAACCCACATGGGTAATGTGTGAAGTGTGCATACGTCTACATTGGTAGGAACCCACTGACACTCTCTGTTAAATTTTGTTCCACAGAGTGGGTAAACTAGGTGAACAAGTGACTTCAGAAATGCTTTCTCAGCAAGCCTAACTTCTCTCTGGCAGTGCTATATCTTAATAAGAGAAGTATTACAAATATTACACTTCACTATAGTTATTTGTTTACCTTTTCACATAACTACGAGAACACTTTTCATAGTCATTAAAATTATTTGGGTATGCATTGGCTTCCCTAACCAAATGGTGAGCTCATTGAAGATGGGACTGTACTTTTTTTACTTTTGTATTCCATGTGCAAATTCCGAAGGTCCTCCTGTGGCATTCTAAAGAGCTTGGATGTTATCCCAAGAGCAATTGGAAGCACTAGAGGCTTTTAAACAAGGTCAGTTTTTAATAGGACTAGATTTGCATTTAGAAAGCCCTTTGGCTGGATGGTGGAAAGTAGATTAGAGGCAGGAAGCCAGGTGGCTGGGCAAGAAGGCTACTGCAGTTGTGCAGGTGAGACGGGGAGAGAGCTGAAACTAGGGCACTGGCCTAGAGGAGGAAGCAGTCATTGCATTTTAGGGGGTAGAATGGGCTGAGTTTGGTAACTCATGAGGTGCTAGAGATAAAGAAGAAGGCGTAGCCTAAATGACAGATGTTCCTAGCGTTGGGGATGCCAGTGACTGCAAAGGGAACTGTTAGAAGGAGAAATCAGGCTGAGAGAGAGAAGATTAACATGTTCAACACAAACAGTCCTTTTTTTCTTTTGAAAGCTAGGTACTGTGGAAACACTGAGAAACAGAGACAATCTCTAATTCACCACCAGGCTAGATTCCAACTGTTTATGAGCCAATTGCTTAGAAATTGAAATGTATGCTTTCCCCAAAAGGAGCAACACTATAGATCCTGATATAGGGCCTGTAGCTATTTCTCCCCCAGTGGCCACAGAGTATGCTATCATTTCTGTGGGAGGAAGGGCAACGTTGAGGAAAAAGCCCTGGGTACCTGGGAAGAAAGCTTAGGACCTAGACCCATTGGCTAGTCTCAGCATCTGCTTCCATAGTTTGTCTATCAGTAACATGAACATTGAAGATAATGCTCTACCCACCTAGGAGGGTTGTTGTAAAGCTCAAGGGACACAGTCTATAGGAAAATATTTTGTGCACTGCAGCATGTCTCTTAAAGGTAAAATTTGAAAGCAGCCAGTCAGTTATCTGGTCCTCTTATAGGGCAAATGATTTTGGATAGCTGGGCTTGAAACACAGAGATTTTATCCTTTAAGTGGGGAAACATTTTTTCTAAAGTATCGACCACTTTATTAGCATGGAAAGCTTTCTATAATATTGCTTCTGTCAAGAGCACACTAAACATGAGGCCAGGATTTAAAAACGACTGGGTGAGCAAACTGCAGAGTGAATTTTATGACTTTATCCTCATGTGGCCACTTCTCACTCTCCTCCACTGGTTCTTCCTCACCTTCTAGATCTCTCAAATGTGAAAGAGCCCTAGGACTTAATTCACTGTCTGTACCCACTTCCCAAGTGATCTCATGCAGGCCCATGGCTCTGAATTCCATCCATATACACATGACTCTTAATTTTACATCTCCAGTTTTAGCTTTTTTTCTAGAACTCCAATCTCATATACCCAATTGCCTATTCAACATCTTCTTTGTATGCCATATAAGTATCCTAAATTGAACATGACCAGAAGGATTGTTGATTTTCACCCGTGCCCTAATCTCAGGTTACTTAATCATAATAAAGGGCAGTACTCATTGGCATTTGCTCTGACCGAAATCCTTGGAGTCAGCCAAGACGCCTCTCCTTTTCTCAGAGTTTGTATCCAATCTATCAGCCAACACTGGCTGTTCTACCTCCAAAGTCAGTCCATACTCCAACCACTTCTCACCATCTCTACTGCTACCTCCCTGGCCATGCCACCGTCATTTGTCCTACAGATGATCACAGGAGCCTCCTAACTTCCCCTCCTGTAATCTATTCCCCAAGAAGTGACCAGTATGGCCATGTTTGTAATTCATTTAAACTAAAAGTCTGTAATCTAGAGTCAAACAGCCTAAATTTAATCTCGGATCTGCCTTTACCAGGGTTGGTCCAGGAAAAATTACTTAACCTTTCTGTACCTCGATTTTCTCAACTGTCCTTTCTTTCTCACATAAAAAGTAGCATATGGTTTGTATTATAAAGTATTTACTTTTCTTTAAATGATCTATTTGTTCCTCTGTTTTTTTTTTTGATATTTCTTTTGTTATTTAAGCGGTTTTCATTTTTTTGTTCTAATAGCTACTATCATATGATGCCCATTTTATCTTTTTCCTTAAATAGGCTCCTACTATTTGATTTTTCACCTTTAAACATATACTCTGACTCTCACATTACCAATGGGTTAATCATTAAGCGCCTTTTCTTTTTAACTGTCTTTTTCTTCCTAGTTTTAGTTATGCTACTTCTACTGTGTAAAAGTGTATGAAATTTATACCCCATTTTTCTACAACTTTGTAACCTTGTTTTGGTCTTAGATCTTGCTCCATTTTTAAGTCTGAAATCCACAGTTAGATACACTCAGTGCTCACCAACGTGTCATACTTTCCCCAGTCATAGCCTACTTGAATGAAGCTCCTCCTCTATTAGATTCCTCCTGAAGAGCTGATAAGCTGATAAGTGCAGTATTCCCTGAATTCTTGCCTGTTTAAAACTATTTTTCTTAAACTTGACCTTTAAGTATAAGTTGGCTGGATATAAAATCCCTCACTAACATTTTATTTCCATATGTTCTTTAAATACAGTGTTCCATAATTGTCTTTCTTTGTATTTTGTTGTTTAGAACTCTGATGCCCTGATTTTTTTCAAGGACTTTGTTTTTTCTTTGCCTGTATGTATGTCCATATGCTATTATATAATTTACTGTTAAAGGCTTTGACTTAGAGTTGACTGTTCCTAGTGCTGCTGTAACAAATGACCAGAATGTTAGTGACTTAAAACAATGCAACTTTATTATCTTACAGTTCTCAAGGTCAGAAGTCCAAAATGGGTCTCAATGGGCTAAATTCAAGATGCTGGCAGGACTGAGTTCCTTTTGGAGGCTCTAGGACAATGGTTCTCAACCTTCCTAATGTCGAGACCCTTTAATACAGTTCCTCATGTTGTGGTGACCCCCAACCATAAAATTATTTTCGTTGCTACTTCATAACTGTAATTTTGCTACTGTTATGAATCGTAATGTAAATATCTGACATGCAGGATGTATTTTCATTGTTACAAATTGAACATAATTAAAGCATAGTGATTAATCACAAAAACAATATGTAATTATATTTTCCGATGGTCTTAGGCGACCCCTGTGAAAGGGTCGTTCGACCCCCAAAGGGGTCGCGACCCACAGGTTGAGAACCGCTGCTCTAGGAGATAATATCTCTTCTTGCTTATTCCAGATTCTAGAGGCCATCCACAGTCCTTGGCTTGTGGCCACATGCTTCCATCTTCAAAGCCAATAAGGTCTTACTCCATCGGAAAACACATATATAATTACATATTGTTTTTGTGATTAATCACTATGCTTTAATTAGGTTCAATTTGTAACAATGAAAATACATCCTGCATATCAGATATTTACATTACGATTCATAACAGTAGCAAAATTACAGTTATGAAGTAGCAACGAAAATAATTTTATGGTTGGGGTCACCACAACATGAGGAACTGTATTAAAGGGTCGCGGCATTAGGAAGGTTGAGAACCACTGTCTTACTGAGTCCTTTTCATACTGCCATCTCTCTGGTTCTTTCTTCCTCCTTCTTCCACTTATGAGGATTCTTGTAATAATCCAGGATAATCTCCTCAAGGTCATCTGATTAGCAACCTTAACTTTCTCTGTAACTTTAATTCCCCTTTACCATATAAACTAACATAGTCACAGTTTCCAGGGATTAAAATGTGGACATTTGGAGGTGGGAGGAGGCATTATTCTGCCTACCATGCTCTACTTGTATAGAAATGGCCTTTGTAATATCCTATGCCTTTTAGTGGGCTGTAGGTATGGATTATGGGTGGTTTCATTTGCTCTTCTTATTAATATGTATGGTTTTTTGGAGGGCATATGAAGAGATTTGGTTTTAGGCAACTACCATTATCCTACAAGAAACTGGAAAGCATCTGCTCAGTATTTCAAAGGCCAGAATATTATTTCATATCTTCATTCCTTTGTTTTAAACCTACTTATTAATCAAAATGTCCTTTACTCCTTGTAAAACCTTAGCTCAAATAGCACCTCTCCCATACTTCCTGGACAGAATCAATTATTTTTTCTGAGGCTTCTTTAAGACTTTGCATTTAATCTATCATTTCATTTGCTCTGTTATTACAACTATTCCTTTATGTGCCCCACTAGACCAGGAGATGCTTGAAAGTTAAAGATTATTTCTTATTCACCGTTGTTTACTTGCTGCCTAGTACAGCGCATGGCATATGCTCTGCTCTGTGATTATTATTATCTATATTAATGATATCCATTTTAGAGCTACTATTTATACTGAGCACTTGATGCAGTATTATTAATGCTCACTAAAATTCAGTGGAATAGGTCTTATTATTCTTATCTTACAGAGGAAAAGATAAGACTGAAAGTATGTTCAAAGTCAGAGTCAGTATAAATAGTGCTATAAACTTTGATCTTAATTCAAGTCTATTTGACTACATACAAATATCAGTCTGTTTTCACTTAATCCCACTATGTTCTTGGAGAGACAAAAGAAGAGTGGAGCACTCTTGGAACAGTCAGCAAAAGAAGATTCCAGAACTCTATTATTCCCTCTCCCTTCATATTCCAATAAAAGCACATGGTCTCCCTGAAGGCAAAGAACCTCTGCTGAGTGGACAAATATAAAACCTCCCAACTAGAGCATAATGTAAGCAATCTTGGCACTTAGCATTTTACTTTGAATAAAAAGAAGCAAGGCCTTGGTCATTTTCCCAAGAAGGAAGACTAGATGAACTCTGGAAGCTGTGGAGACTCTGGACATATGCCCGGGGCTCATGGAGGCTTTCAAGAAAAGTGGTCCTCCCAATATAGATAGCCAGAATGCTCAGAACAGGCCTAGGGAAGGGATATAATTCCTCGTTCTAAAGAGCTGACAAAAATTCTGGCCTTGGCTCACAAGGACCAAAATTGAAATACAAAGTTGCTGAGTGAAAACGATTTCCAGGCACAGCCCACCGGGAACCCATAGGCTCCATCGTTATGATGGGAAGATAGACCTAAGAGGCAGAGAAACCAGACTCATGCTGGCTCATGCTGGCTAACTGGATGCTAATTTTGAGGACTTGGGGATGTAGTTCATATTGCAGGTGACACTTAACTGGGAGAAACCAGAGTAAAGCAAAAATCATGAGCCTAAGATAAAAGCCCCTTTATTTCTGGTTCCAAAAAATTATGTGAGAATTGGCTGCACTTCTTAAGGGCAGTGCTAGCTTTACAGCCCTAGAAAACAATGGTAAGGCAGGTCTGATGCAGAGAAGGTTCCTCTATGCTGGCCATAGGTCCCTAAGACCTAATGTTGGCTCCTAGTATGTGAGGATGAAGACCTGAGTAAAGTCATGTAAAGCAGGAAGAAATCAGAATTTAGAAGTCTGTGCCGCCAAACACTAATAGGACTGAGGAGTGCCAACTAATGTTACTTAAGAGGAAGACTTTTATACTCCTGATGTTGGATAAGATTGGATGAGTCAGAATGATCTGAAATAGATGGGTTCCAAATGCAACTTCTGCCTCTGTTATTACCTCACTTACTGACTTGGAGGAAGGAACCAAAACCAAGCAAAATGGCAGAGTTAATGTATGAGGGCCTGTATGCTGTGAAGGGCCGCACAGCTCTTACCTGAGTGACAGGCAGGTCCATAGCTTGAAAAGGGCCATTCCCACTAGAACACAATGATGATGTAATATCTCCCATTGAAACTGACAAAGATGAAACCAAATGAGAACAAAACAGACAGAAAGAATAAACCTCCAGTTGGGCCCACAGTTCCTTCCAGTCACTCCAACATTATTCTAAGAACGATGAACTGACATTCTCACAGCCTCTATTTCCCTATCAACTGTTCTCTAATGAAAATACTCCAGGCAAACTCTCATCCCCACCACTCCACCCAAACTGCCCTATAAGGGCCACCAGTGCCTTCTGCCTTGATGAAGACAATGAATAACTGTTAGTCTCAAGCATGCTTGACTTCTCAGTAACATTTGGCAGAGTTGATTTTCTTCTCCCTCTTGAAATACTTGTCTCTCTTGTCTTCTGGAAGAGCACATTTCCCATTTTGTTTCATTTTTGTTGTTAGCTTGTTTGTTGGTTTATTAGCTTTGCTGGCTGTTCCTTCTCTGGCCTCTTTGCTAACGCCTCCTCGTTCTTCTCACTAAATGTTGTAACGCTCAAGGGCTCAGTCTGCCGCTCTCATTGCTTCTCTTTTTATACGCATGTCCAAGGTTTCATAATTAAATATCGTCTATCCTGTCATGATGCCTAGTTGTGGTTCTACAACCCCAAACTCTCCCCTAGTTCCACCTTACTGACTAATAAGCTTCTCAAAATTTCCACCTGGGTGTCTAACAGGCTTCTCGGAATTCATGTGTCCAAAAGACAAGTTTTGATTCCCATTGGCTCCTACATCTGTACCTTGCCCCCTGCCTCTTACCTGTTCCTCTTCTAACTTTCCCAACACAGTAAATAAGAACACTGAACAGACCAAAACCTCAAAGTCTTCCAATCCATATGCCCAACTGTATTTACTTATCCTTAAAAACTATCTAAACACATTGTTTGCGGGTAGTTTTTATCGCGCGCTAACAGGTGGCACGGGCCATTTTTGCTAATTTTTGCGCAAATGGCAACGTTCAGTAAAATTACAATAACTTTAGTTTCCGTATTTATACGTTACCCACATTCTACCGCTAGTCTATAAAAAACGTATTAATACGTGTCCCGCGCTCTACTACACTGGTAGAACGTATAAATACGTAAAACGTGTAAACACGTTTCTCGCATACAATGTGTAAATACTGACCATTTCTCACCACCTCCACCTCCACACATACCAACCTAGTTCGAGTCTCCATCTCTCACATCTATATATATAAAAGCTTAAGCTACCATTACAACCAAACGACCAGTCGACCAGTAGCTATGACACGCACTGACCAGCAGGGGGCAGACACTCAATGCAGGAGCTGCCCCCTGGTGGTCAGGGCACTCCCACAGCCAACCTCCCATGGCCAGCCAACCTCCTGCAGCCCCTCCCCCCAGCCAACCATCCCCCCAATAGGCCTCGATCATCGGCCAGGTCGAGGGACCCCACCCATGCACGAATTCATGCACTGGGCCTCTAGTGAACTAATAAGAGGCAAAATCTTCCTCACTGGTCTTCACTGGTATCTCTGGTCCATCCTCACCTTTGCCATACTGCCTAATCCTTCCCTGCAGGAGAGCCAGAATGGTTATTTCAGACATAGGTCAGATCACGACATTCTCTGGTGAAAGCACTCCAAAGGCTTCCTATCAGACTAGACTCCAAATTGTTGGTCTTCTTAACCATAACATCTGCACAGCTAATGCTTTCAAATGTCACTTTTTAAATGATGCTTATGCTGACCAACACATTTAAAAGTGTAGCCCACCATCCCTCTACTACTGATCCCACTTACCTATTTTTCCCCCACAGGATTTATCACTATCTAAGATGTAATATAATTTACTCATTACATTTATTTTTATGGTCTCTAATATGAAGGTAAGTCCTGAGAGCCTACACAAGTGCCAGATGATGAGCACTGAGCAGACCTACTCACAGAACGGTGAATTTGGCTAAAGTGTGTGCTCCATGCCTTTCTGGACATTATCCTTAGCTGCACCTCCTGACACCACCATCAGTCTAATTCTTCCCTGTACACCAGTGGTTGGAAGACTGGAGGAGTCAATGGAACTTTTCCAGAGAAAGGCACCTCTAAGCAGATCTTCTATAAAATAAGTCACGTGTACAAGGGAGGAGCCTTGAAAAGAAGCAAAAGGAACAGCACATGCTTCTGGCCAGAAACAAAAAAAAAGGCGTGACAAATTCCAAGGAATGAAAGATATTTAACGTTGTTAAAGTACTAGTTCTGGAAGGTATTTGGGGAATTGGGGGGTGGGGGGTGGGGAGTGCAAGGAATGAGCCTAGAGAGGTAGAATTAGGAAGGCTCTTGTAGCTACTCTTAGGAGTTTGGGTTTTACCACATTCACTTTGCAAGGCCAATGCTTCTATTCCATCTCCTCACCTCTCTTGGGCTTTAGTTCCCCTGACTACTGCTTGCTCATTCTATTGGCAACAGGACAGGTGCATTCTCCATGCCAGGGGGAGGGGAGAGGGGGCACTTCAGGCAGGAAGTGAAAACTCTGTGCTCTGCTCCCTTAGGACAGCATGTCCCTATCCGTGTATTCACATAATTGACAAAGAGCCAGAATAACACTATGTAGGCGGGTGCTGGTTGTCAAAAAAAAAAAAAAAAATGATAGAATGCAAAAGTGGGAAAGTATTTAATTTGTTTTCTTTTATATTTCAAACAATGCTTCGGCATGCAGACAAAAGATTACCAGATGTTACGTAAATTTAACGGTAGGTAGGCTTCCTTCATCTCAGTTTTGGGAAGCAATAGGGGAACATGGTTAAGATAGACCTGGCTTTGAATCTCAAGTATGTGCTCTTAAAAGCAGTGTGACCTTGGACAAGTTGTGTGACTTCTCTTGCTCTGAAGTTTCTCAAGCGAAAAGCAGGATGAATAATGGCCACTTGTTATTGGACAGGTGGATGGAGTCCCGTGCTCTTCAGAGCCTATAATTCACAACTCTTTTTCTGTCCATAACTTAAATATGAGGAAATGTCTATGACTCTGGAAGTTCTCTGTGTCCCCATCTCTGTAAAATCTCAAGGCAAGGGAACTATTGCACACTAACCCAAAAGCCACAGTGACATGCTCACACCTGTGTTCATGTTACAGTTGACAAAGAGCTCCAATCTTCCTGAAGCCTCACCACCACAGAGTGTTAAACAGAGCAGGGAACACCATGTCTACTTAGAAAGCAGGCCAAGTTAGGTGACTTGCCCAAGATCACACAGCTGGAAAAGACAGAACGAGGACTAGAATGAAGGTCGTGTAACTCCTGGTAAAACCTCTTCATTCCTAAAGTTTGAGCCTACCCCATCCCCCACTCAGACTCAGTCAGCTTCTTGGCCCAGGACTTCTGGGTCTGGTGGCCTCACAGAAAGTATAGCGGCCAATAGCCTGCATGCTGACAGTGCTTGACCTTTAGTTACTCTCACAAACCAGAGCAAAGCAGAGAGAACAGGAAGGGAGCAAGGCATTTCACAGCTCCATAGACCTCAGCATGCCAAGTACTCATTCCAGATAAGAAAACCACCTCCCACCCCCACCCCAAGGTCACTCTGAATTCATAGCAGAGCCAAGGCAAAATTGCAAAGGAGACAATTAAGTTAGGAGTTAACCTGAAAAAAAAAATCCATGGAATCATCATTGCTAGGTTTCATTACAGTCACTAATTCAATTAACATTTACTGAGCACCATATGCTAGACCATGTACTAAATTCTGGGACTCAGAGAAGACTAAGATACATTCCTTATTTTGAAGACAGTAATCGTTATATATACACACACACGTACTCATTCATATTTATAAGAAATATTAACTGAGTAATTGACATAAGCGAAGCACTATAATTTATACATAAGCACTTGACATCTTAATGAACCCTATGAGGGAAGACACTATTATACCTATTTTAAAGATGAAGAAACTGGCCCTGCCAGTGTGGCTCAATGGGTTGAGTGTCATTCTGTGCACCACCAAAAGGTTGCAGGTTCAATTCCTACTCAGGACATATGCCCGGGTTGGGGGCTCAATCCCCAGTAGGGGGCATGTAGGAGGCAGCTGATCGATGTTGTTTCTCTCTCTCCTTTCCTCTCTCTCTAAAATATCAATAAAATAGTATTTTAAAAAAACAGATGAAGAAACTGAGGCTCAGAGAGCTTAAGGATTTTCCCAAGGTCTAAGTAATATAGCTAGGTTTTTAAACCAGGCATTAAAATCTAATGTCCATGTTCTAGTCTACTCTAGTGGAGGGAAACAACCTCCTAAAAAAAGGAGTTCCCTAAAACATTTCCAAGAGGTGATGGGTCAGTTCTGCCTGGAAAGTTGGGACCCTAGAGCTGAGGATGGAGCCCACAGCACTTTAGCACAGTGTTTTCCCAAGTTATGGATATAAGAAAAGGTATGAAAGACATTCATGAACGGTGCTGCTGGAATTCTACGTCCACTGTCCCGGCAATACCATATTTCTTCTCAGAAATTTTCCAAGCACCACTTCCTGATGAATCTGCAACAGCCCCAGTCAGGGTGAGTGTAGGAAGGACACTATTTTAAAAAAAACAGGAGTGGGAGATGGCTTGAAGACACGTTAGTCTCTTTGCTATTGTGTCTGTTCTTTCAACGCTGAGACAAGCAATCCAATCCATGTAGCCTTTTACCCCCTCCAATAAATTGCATTTTTAAAAATCAACTGGAGCAAAAATCAGCTGAATTGATAGTGAACTTCACAAATTCATACAAAGGGTTTTCTCATTATAGAGTCATTTAAAGGACTTGGTAGTTCAAAGCATTCATTGTAAAGTTCACTTGCAGTATATATTTAAAAAGCCAGAAAATGTACAAAATTGAGCCCAGGCTGTGTTATTTTTTCTATCATTTGGTTTATTTCAGCATATTCTTTCAGCCATGTTCTCTTCAATTTGATAGACAAAACAAGAGGTGCCATCTTGGCCATTTTTTTTCCCCCCAAGAGGCAGCAACAGAAATCTTTCCAGGGGTTTTAGCCAGTCAAAACTTGAATTCAAATGCTTAACCAATCAAAAGCTGATTCCATGTGTACTAGTAAATGAAGTGGTCTGTCCTTAAGGGAGGAATGCTTGTTGGGTTGCTTGACCTTCACATGGAATGTCAACTCTACCACGTGCTCCTGTGGACTCCAAAATATAAAGCCCTGCCCTGGCCCAATATCCTAAGCCTTCTCAGACAGTATCAGTCTCATACTGCCTTCAATCTGGACCCCGACAGAAGCTCCTAAGTATTTAGGGAAGATACTCATAGCATGAAGCCATTCTTTTAGGCATTTTACCACGGGGTCAAGAAACCATCAGAGGCTCCACAAATAACCGCAGATTTATCCTGAGTTGCCCTTTAATGACATGACCACTGTTTTCATGAAGGGATCATGCCAGAAATATTCATTCTACTTCTTGCTGTATTTATCATAAGAAGTGCTAAGAGCACAGGCTCCATAGTCAGGCTGCCTAGGTGTTATTTTGGCTCTACCATTTACTGTTTGTGTGTCCCTGATAAGTTATTTAACCTCTTAGGCTTCAGTTTCTCCATCTGTAAAATGGGGATAATAAGAGCATCCACTACATAGGATGAGAAATTAAGTGAAATGAATAGACTTGTGTTTACAGTAGCTCCCAACTTAATAAATGCAAGTTACTGGATTTAACTGTGCTTATAAAAAATATTGTATAGGACATTGTATGTTAAATCATTTGATGTCTCTGATATTGGGTCCTTCATGAAAATTTTTCTTAAGAATGTAATCTAGGCACTCTCCTTCCTGGGAGCATGCCTGCCTTTCCCTTCCCCCTTTCCCCTCCCCCCCCCCCCCCCCCAAAAAAAAGAAAGGAATGTAATGTAAAGAAAACAGAATATCCACAGAGAATATCAGCTTTCTGACATTGATGATCTCTGTCATCTAACCTGGCTCTCATTTTGCAAAAAGGAATCTCAAATCCAAATGTGATAACAGCTTATATTTGATTGACCCTGGTTAACATGTTTGTTTCACTTCCTTAATCCCAGGATTTAGTCTCCTCAACTGTTAGTTTCTTAAGAGCATGGTGCTTGAGAGTTCCATTTGAACCCCCCACATCTAAGCAGAGGGCACACAGTAGCTGCTCATAAATATCTATTGATTTGTACATTTGAGAGAACTTAATAAAAACAAAAGGTACCCAAAAGATAAAGCCTAGAATGTGATTAGCATTCATATTGTCTGAGGTGCAATGAAAGGTACTTATGCCTTTCTCAGAACCTTCCTGTTGACTGCAATTAACAACACTATTCAATGTAGAGTAATCTGTTTAATCTAGTGTAATGAGTTACTTGCAGGATTTCATCTTATTCATCTTTCTCTACATCTAGCCAGGTGGTCAGCACATTGGTGGGATGGGTAATGAATAGATACATAAATGAATAAAAGACTGTGAGACATAGATGGTCAGATAAGTCCCCAGAATGAAATAAAATTTAACACTTCACATCAAGCACAACACAGTTAGAATGACTCAGTGGGTGCAATTAGTATGAGCTCAGGCCATTCTTAGTTAATGTAAGAGAAAGGCTAAAAAGAAAGAGGATAGGGAAAAGGGAGCAAGACGCCCTCTTCAACCACATTTATGTAGTCAACAAATATTTCTTCAGCACCTGCAATCCACCAAGCACGATTCAAAATGCAGTGTGACAGACTGAATGAAAGTCAAAAGATCTGCTCTTACAGAGCTTATGTCCCAGTGGAGGAGACAAAATAAATAAGAAAATAACAGAATAAATAAGATAAGCTCAGATAATAAATGCTGGATAATGTGATAGAGGGAGATTGGATCTGTAAAGGTGGGTAACTTCAGATAGGTTGTCTAAAAAGGTCTCCCTCTGAGAAGGCAGGGGTGGGTGGGAGGGAAGAGATTAACCAAAGAGTTTATATGCAGATTCATAACCCATGGACACAGACAATAGTGTGGTGAAGGCCTGGGGTGGGAGTGGGGGGGGGAGCAGGCTAGAAGGGATCAATGGGGGGAAAAGGAAGGTATCTATAAAAAAGATTGGTTGACTATTACTTTCAAGAATAAATAAAATTTTAAAATAAAATAAAAAGATCTCCCTCTGACTTCTATCTGATCAGTTCATTATAATTTTTATGTCACTGGGTTATGATGATCTGTTCCCTCATTTCTCTTCCAACTGCCCCAACTGAAGTTATGACATAACAGTCTCAAGTGCAAAATATAGTGTCCAGTACCCAATAGGCTCTCAATAATTTTTTGCTGGATTAAATTTATTAATGGAAGCACTTCCTCTAACTTGGGGACACAGAAGAAGAAGAAGAAACATTTTTTCTTCTTCCTCGGAAGAGGGTTGAAATCAGGAAAAGCTTCAGAAAGTGAGTAAGAAGGAACGGAAACAGAAAATTATGTGGAATGTTTTGGAAACAACTGGTAGTTCAGGGGTAGCCAGGCTGGGAAGGAAGTCCCTGAAGGTTAAGTGCTAGAGGCTGTTTGTGGCAAAGGTTGTGAAAAGCCATCACTGTCATGTCAAGATGCATGGACTTCCTCCCTTAGGCAATGTGGGAGCCATCAGATTCTACAACAAAGAGCCACACAAGGTCTAGATTAGAAGGTGGAAAAATCACTCTGGTAATTGAGAAAGAGCTAGATGGCAGGGGAAGGGTTAAGGGGATGGGAAATCAGCTACAATGGTATAGCTGAGAGAAGAGGAGAGGCTGGGCTGGGCGGTGGCAGAGTGGTAGAGAGAGATGATATGAATTCGAGAGAGATTAATGATGTGGAATCAACAGAACCTGGGAATCTATTGCATCTGAACCTATTGCATCTGAGCCCAGAAGGAATTGGGAAGGAAGGCTCAGCAGTTGCCCGCTCAGACAACTTCATTTTCTCATGTTGTACCCATATGCGAGATTAAGATACATAAAATGTCTTAAGAAAACAGGTACCTTGAGCAGGTGGCAATTCTGACAACAAATGTGGAATCACTTTCCTTTCTGCCTATATGGGAATCTGAACCAAGAGGCACCCAAAACCCTTTCGGGGTCAGCAACCAGCACGCACTTTTACTTGAATTGGCCAGTCTGACATGGAGACTTTTTATCTAAGGATGTCAGCCATTGAACTGTGCAAGCTAGCTCTCTCTTCCACCAGGAGAGTGTGTCTGCACAGCAGTGGCTTGCAACTTAATATTTTGCATAAAAATTCATGAGGTGCAGTATCCATTTCAGCTGTGTTATAAAGTAGTAAAAGGAAGAGAGGGAGGGAAGGAAAAGTTCAGCCCGGCTCTCAGAGAGGGTTCATTTTGAGTGATGATTGCGAGCCATCCTTGGAAATTACAGATGCTACTTGGTTCACTATTATTTTGCAGCATCTCCAGTAATCTTCCGTGATCATTTATAACAGCATGTCTGATGACTTTCACAACGTAACTGGAAAGGGTACTTCTGTGAAGCATGTCTACTCAGAGGAAAAATCAATCTTGGCTGCTGAGGGAGTGAACTTTGTACCACCACGATGAGAAATTTAGAGATTTCAACATATAAAAATAGGAATGGCAGGGGTCCAGTCCTCCAACGTATATGTGTATATAATGTGGGTTCCAGTTGCTTGAATGGTTTAAGATTTCTCCTTTCATCCAAACAAAACATAGTATGTGTCGAGAATCCCAATTGGCAGGCTCCAACAGGAAATACTCATAAACTCCATAGTAATATCTACCAATGTTTATATAATGCCTTTATGGTTTGCTAAGTACTTGTCACACACCTGAGCTGCTCATCACTGAAAACACCTCACACTTTCCAACCTTCGTTTCTTCTGACAACCGTTCTGATCACCTAGAATGTTCTCTCAGGACATCTGTGCTCCCACCTTTCAAGGGCAAGCTCAAAATCTCCCTCCCAGAGGAGAGGCCCTGGCTGTTTTAACCCTTACATGTGAATAATATTTTACAATGCATAAGATCTCTGAAAGGCAGTACCGCATGTTGCAGAGTTAGTAGCATTCAGGTTCGGAAGACTTGGGTTCAAGCCCTAGTATCACAGTTTATTAGCTGCATGACCTGGGCCCAACCTTTAGATTCAAAACAGGGGTCAAAAGAAATGCCATATGTAAACCTGTTTTGTAAGCCTAATTGATTATGTAAATTTTAAGTATTAGTATTCTACTGTATTTACCTCAGAGGGTTATTATGAGGCTTTAGTAATTTATGTAAAACACTTAGCTCAGTGCCTGGCACATAAATGTTCAATTAATGAGAGTGATTATTTTTATTAAAGTTCACTTGTTGATTCAACAGTATGAATTAAGCACATACTGTGTGCAGAACACTGTAATGAATCTATCACCTCACTCATCTTCAAAATAACATTACAGAAATATAAAAACATTATTGTCATGAGTAAAGAGTATAGCAGAAGGACTTAGGAATATGGGTCACCTATATTCTAAGCCTAATTCTAATTCTTTAGAGCTGTGTGACCTTGGGCAAGTTACTTAACCTGTCTGTGCCTGGTTTTCTTACCTAGAAGATGAGAAAAATAGGAGATCCTTAAATACACAGTGGTCATAAAGATTAAGCAAATTAATCTATGGGAAGAGCCCAAAACAGTGTTTGTCTCATTGATAAATATTAGTTAGGTATTATTACATTCTTTTACTGTAACTACCTCAGAAATAGTTTTTCTCATGAATCAAGAAAAAAAAAAAGTCATAGTACAGAATATACCCAATTTTTCATTCTTTGAGTCCATCGCATTGCTTCTAATTCAGCTCTGTGCCTCTCCCTGTGACCCCTCCACACTAATCAGTCAACTTCCTAAGGCATCAAGTTGATCATGCTAAGATCTGCAATGGATCCCTCACATGCTTTCCAGCTCTCCATAACCTGGCTTCACCTATCTTTGCGGCTGCTCTTCTGCAACCCGTATCAGCCGACTCTCCAGCCTGTCCTACCTGCAGAGCCATGGATATGACTGGGGTGAGATTAACACATCCCCAACAATGTCCAGCCACACATCCTCATTTTAAAAACGGGCAATGGAGAATCTCTCAATTGTGTGTCAAGATGCTATGCAAATTCAGCTTCAAAGCAAGTCCCCTAGTACTTCCCTCTAATCAGACCACTCCCCACCAAACCTCTCCCATGTAGGAATTCTGAAGGCATCATGCTTAATTGCCTGTCCACTCAAAGCAAGCCGTTTCCTTTCAGACCTCCCTATCATTTGTCCAAGTGATTTCCTTTCCCTGGGATTCCACCCCTGCCACTAACAACAATGCCCATTTATCATTTCTAGATTCAGCTCAATTATTGTCTCCTCTAAGAAGGTTTGTAGGATTCTCCAGGCAGATTCAGTCATTCTCACACCTCACAGCTGCTGGAATGTCCCTACAATGTGTGCTTCCCGAAGCAGGATTTGCCTCAGTATTTTTGGCACCTATTTCAGACCAAGCACCTAGTAAATACTCAATAAATATCAGTCTCAGTTAATACATGGAGGATCATATTATCTTCATAGAGAGCTCTGAATAATAGAATCATAAAAATCAAAACACACCAACGATAACAGCAACTGTGGATTGCTGGTCAATATTAGATTTTTGTGTATGTGGTTTAGAATCTTCACAATAAAAATAAAAACTCTCCCCAAACCTAAATAGCCATTTTAATAAATCAGTAACACTGTTCTCATGATTAAAAAAAACAAAAAAACCCAATGAGTTGTAAAATTCTCATCCCCTATAATGGATGCCAGATATACAGGGATGTTAAAGTAGCCAGATTTTCTGAATCAAAAAAAAAAAAAATCAAAAAGGGCTAAAGAAGAAAAAGAAGAACAATAAGGATAAATATACCCACCATTTACTGAGTACCTGTGATATTTCAAGACTATATCTGGTATAGTATGTGAATAATCTCACTTTAATCTTACAAAATTATGTATATTAGATATTTTACCTCCATTTTATTAATGAAAAAAACGGGGTCTTGGAGAAGTTAAATAACTTGCCTAAAGTCATAACTTGGAAAATGGCAATCAGAATTTGAACCCACATCTGACCACTTGCAGAACCTGTCATAGTATACTATCAGTTCCAGTAACAATTTCTACCTCAATGATATACAGCTTCAAGTCTTAAGGAACTCTCAGTCCAGTGGTTCTCAACCTTCCCAATGCTGCGACCCTTTAATACAGTTCCTCATGTTGTGGTGACCCCCAACCATAAAATTATTTTCGTTGCTACGTCATAACTGTAATTTTGCTACTGTTATGAGTCATAATGTAAATATCTGATATGCTATATGTGTTTTCCGATGGTTACGACCCACAGGTTGAGAACCGTTGGGGCTCTAGACACATCTGAGAAGTATCCAAACATAAGAAGGAGCATATGAGGACTTTCTGAATGGTCTCTTAGTCTCCAGCTCCTTTCTTTTCATGGATATGGTTTTTATTTCTAAGACTAGCTTCACTGATACTTGCTCCAGATCCAAGTCACACATGCCCTCTCTTCACCAAGTCATGCTCTGCATTACTTCTTAATAAATCACCTCAGCACGACATTTCAATTGCTGATAAGGTTGGGGAGATAGACTGGGGCAGAGTGGTGAAGGGCCTTGAGAATTTAGCTTAAAAATCATCTTCTTACTCTGGAAGGTACTATTACATTGAAAGTTTCTGAGCACACAAAAAAATGATATATGCACTGCAAGGTTGTAGACTATAAATCTACCAGCAGTGTAAAGACAGATAAGAAAGGCAGGAAGACCAGCTCAGAGAAAATATTGTGTTGTGTAAAAAAAAAAAAAAAACTTAGAGAATTGGTAGTAGAAATAGAATAAATGGAGAAATGTAAAGGATACTGTACACATCTAGATAATCGAAGAGAAAAGCAAAATTGGAACAAAGATTCACTCCGAGGCTGGAATGAAGACTGTGAATTGCATTTAGACTGTTTTCCCTAAGGTCATGGGAAGATAGCTAATTGCTATGTCTGAAAATAATTGGAGTTCTGACACAGGAAGCAGGAGATAGATGGGTGAGGGGGTACCAGTTGAGCGAGTACGAGTGACTGAGATTTCTAGGGAAGTCAGAGTAGGGAAAGAATTCAAGGATGAAGCTTAAGGATTAAGCCTTGAAGCATAACTTCATTCAGAAGAATCAGTCATCCAGTCAGAGTCTGTTGAATACCAACCATGTGCCAGGCACTGTTGAGTCCTGGAGACACAGCAGTAAACTCCAGGTCTCCTGCAGTTCGCAATCAAGTAGAGCTGGAGAAGGAGCAGCCAGAGATGTGGAGAGCAACCCAGGATGCTATACTATCCAGGAGTCCAGTAAGAAATTTCCGAAAGAAAATGGTAGTCAACCACATCAACTTACAGCCTATCCTTCTTACCAGGACCTCAGAAAAATAAAACAGCATTACAAAGTGTGACATTGCCCAAAGGTCTTCTCTAAAGCCCATATCTGAACTATTAGAACCACCCATCAGAAAGGCTAAAAAGTGAGTGAAAATTAAAAAGCAGGTCTCCGACACCTCCTTAGGATGGATAATTATAGATTCAATAAGGCATTGTCTTGGCCACTCCAAATATAGTCCTCAAAGTGAGATAGGACATTGGTCAGAGGGGGGAAATAGAGAAGCCCAAATGTGACTTGTCTCAAGCAATTTTTAAAGAGGAAAGTGTATATTTTAAGAGGAATCTAATCCATATGTTCCAGGTTCTTTTACATTCCACAAAATGTCAGCACCTAAAAGCTCTTTGATGTCCAGAGATCTTTCCAGTTCTTAGACTTGTTAAGCGCCATATCCTATCCAAATTGGAAGTCGTGTTTTACCCAGAGTAAATCAGCTCACACACCAGCAACCCAGAGCTTGGGTCAAAGAAGAAAAGACACAACCTCAGTAAACATATAGAATGTAAAATGATTTCCTTCCTTGATTTATGTGGCCTACATGTAAGGGGACATGAATCTGTTAAGCACAAAACCAGACTACAAAGCAAGTGTATAGCACTTCAGAGCAGCTGCTATAGGCAGAGAGAGGGGGTGGGGACAGTAGCCAGAGAAAACACACTTGATAGTGGGCCCCTGGAAGCAATCATAGAGTAAATGATTTTTAAGAAATATGAGGAAAAAATTATTTTAGCCAACACTCAGCCCAACAATTGTCTCATCTACTGAAAGCCAGAGAGAGCTATAAAGGCCTTCCCATCACAACTGTGCAGGGAAGGAGGCATTTTGCAATAAGAATTTTACAAAGCAAGTTTTCCTGAAAGAATATTCTGCCTCTAGCATTTTCATAGATTTGTGCACTAGAAAATAAAAACAGAAACCACTGGAGAAATAGAAATACAAGAAGAAATCTTTACTCTATAGATTGAACTTAAGCAATTTCATTCATAAGGATTAAAAACTGTGAAATCTGTATTGAGAATATGCCAAGCAGCTTCTGTTTCTCCATTGAAACTGAAAGCAGAAACAAATTGATGCAATTGCAAGATTGCCTCAGCCCTCTGCAGCGTGAGTGTGGCAAGAGGCGTTGGTGGTATGTTATTTTGCATTACAATCTATATCATTTTCTTTAGAACAATTCTTTCTATAGGACATTAGATGAACTAAGCTCTTGCATTGGTCATTTCTGAGATTTTATGTTTTATACAGAAGAAATGTTTATTATTTAAGCATCCTGCTACTGTCTGTGGAGGGTGAGCTCTGACAAATGGAGTTCCCATTGATGGCCAAAACTTGCACCCAAGTATTAGAGAGCTGAGACAGAGCCAAACTGGGTAGCATAAGAGACAGATGAGAATATGAGGGTGGGAGAAGATCTGGAAAAGGGAAGAAGTAAGCCAGTGAGTGAGATGGGGCATGGGGTGGGCTGGAATAAACCTCTGATAATAAATATGGAAAGCCGTGAGAGAATAGACATATCTTAGACATTTTGCCTGAGTTACCTGCTGTGTACAATACAATATGGCCCCGTGGTTCTATTTCAAGTAGAATCTGACAATGGAGTAGAATGTTGTGACAAAATGGGCGGGGGGGGGGGGGGGGCGGGAGGTGGGGGGAGAGGCTATGCAGATTCTAGGAGCTGGGGCCATTTGGCTTGTATTTGGAAAAATCCTGACCCAGTCCACTGCTCTGATCCGTGGAAAGATGCAGGGGATACCAAAAGTGGACATTATGACCAGAGAGATTGGTCTCTATGGAGAGTGCTGGAACTCATAGCAATGAAATCCATGCCCCTGACCTAACCCAGACTATACCTGTGATATTTAGTGCTTAACACAGTTCCTGACACACAGTAAGGACTTAGTGAGTGTTGAAAAAATGAGTCAGGAAAGTGATCAGTCTTCTGTGAAAGGTTGAGGAGCAATGGGATCCACAAAGAATCAGATCTGTAGATGCAGCAGAACAAGATAAGAACAACAAAAAGAACATCCATTGCCTTGCCGCTCAGTGTGGTCAATATGCAGCATTAGTACCCCCTGGGGACTTGTTAGAAATGGAGAACCTCAGGGTCTACCCAGACCCTTCAATCTGACTTTGTTTAACAAGACTCACAAATGACTGGTAGGCACATTAAAGTTGGAGAAACACTGATCTAGACCACAACTGAGCCCCGCAATACTAAAGCCACACCTGACTAAGAGGTCTTCATCATCAAAGTGAGAAGGGACTGATAGTTACCACTGCCCACGGTGATGCCTGTACATGACTAACCTGTCAGTCTGAAGGGTGACTTCTGTCTGCCGCAACAACGCTCCTTTTGTCTTCATAAATGCCCAAAGAAAGAACTTATTTAGATACTGTTATAAGATGGATAGATAGGTAGATACATACATACATATGTCATTTCCCATTCTGTTAGACTAAATACACATTTGCAATGGTCAAATCAGCAGCCTGCGGGGGCAGGGGGAATACGTATTTTCAGATCTATCTCTTACATTTTCTCTTTTAATAGATAACTATAACAACAATAAGAAGAGCTAACAGGCATTGAGTGCTTAGAGGCACAGTTCTCGTGGTTTACACGCTGGATCCTCTTAAGAGCCCTGTGCCATAAATTCTCATTCGCTCCTTCAATGCTGTGACATGGGTACTTTCGTGCCCACACTGCAGTTACAGATATACAATGAAGAAGCAAACAGACCGTAAGCAGTGCCTGCATTCAACCCCTGACCTCCCTGTCGCCAAGACCCATTCTGTGGTGTGCCCCACAGCAGCCAGAGTGGGTGTGCAGGGGTGCCTCTCTCCTAGGTGGGCCTCTTGCTGATGGGTAGGCCACACCCAAGGTAGCAAAGACAAATACTCTGAAACCAGGCTCGTTGGAGCTTGGAGCTGTTTTCCATGCCAGTGTCCAAGGAGACGGGAGCTGAGGCCGCACTAAAGTGATTTTGTCTCCAGGTGACAAGCAGAAAGAGCTCTGCGCAGTTCTCCTGGGTGTGGCCATGGTTCACCGCCAGCACAGGAGCCATCTCACCCACTGCCTCCGGAAGCTCCCACCATATTTCAGGATCAGAGCCTTCCCTCCCTCCTGAGTCTGAGGACTATAATTTCTAAAGATGAGTGTTCCTCCAGGTCTTCCTTTGCCCCAGGCCAGCTGCTCACATGCTGGCTGTGCAGCAAAGTTGCTCCTGGACCCTGGGGGTCGGAGGGTAACACCTTGCAAGAGGCCCCCTCAGACGGCAGAGAGGTACCAAATAATTGGTGGCTATTAAAATAAACAAATGTTTCCATTCAAAAGGGATTATGATATTTGTGAAGGATAATGATGCCTGCTACTGGAAATGTACTCTAGTCTTTGTTCATACACAAATGTAATTAAATCCCTTTCTAGAAAGGGAAATCTAGTGAACTTCTCTGGCAGAAAAGAATAGGAAAACAAAAGAAAAGGGAAGGAAGAGAGGGGAGGGGAAAAAGAAAGAAATGGAGAAGATAAGAAAAGAGAGAAGAGAAGGAAGGGAAGAGAAGAGCTGTTTTCTTTTACTTTATTCTAACTCTGACTCCATCACTTACTAAGAGTGTACCCTTGGCCAAGTTTCTGAAGCTAATATTAACTTCGTTTGTGTTCCCTGGGATCACCTCCCAGATAAAACTCGAAAAGTTTTAAGTGGTGGAATTGTGAATCCTTGCAAAAGATGCTTAACATCTCTAAGCCTCAATTTCTTCATCTGACTTGCTCAAGGTCACACAGGTATTATGGGATGGAGCCAGCACTTGAACCCAGGCAGTCTGAATCTAAGACCTACACGTTTAACTGCTACTTTATATTTCTTCCTTCATATGAATTGCATTTAATCACCCAGCTGGGACCTGCATTTAAACCATTCAAACATGAAATTTTTAAGGAATAAGATGCCTTTGCGTTGAAGTTAATGTACTTTCAGAGGTTTCTATAGCAACAAAAACCTAAAATCACCTCTGGTGGTATTATTTACAAAAGAAGAGAGATATTCCTGCTGACCCTTTATCAAAGAATTTGTTTTGTTCAGGACAGGTCTAGCCACACAGAAGAGAATTGTGCGATGGATTCTCAAGGATGTGACTGCTCCACTTGACTACATTAATTCAATTAACAAATATTTCTGAATGCTTATTATAAGCTGACCAAGGACATTAAAATATTGTCGTTCCTTTTCTTAAGGAACTCACAGTCCAGTAGAAAAGATAAATGTATTACAAATGCCAAGGCATCGCATGACCTGATTTGGGATACAGGAGGGCCCAGCACAAAATGTAATGGGAGCAAACAAAGGTAAAAACATAACTGCCTGGAGATCGAAGTCAACTTCCCAACAGAGGTAAACACTGAGTAGCTGTTCTCCAGGTGGAGGGCACACCAATCACTACCAAACACCTCATTGTTTTTCCTACTTCCCTATCTCGTATTCCTCGTAACCCTGTTTGTGTTCCCTGGCATCACCTCTCAGATAAACTACCTGCAACCAAGGGCTTGTCTCTGAGTCTGCTTTCAGGGGAACCCAAACTAAGATGACATCAGTCAGACTGATTCAGTCAGGTTCTTGGGGAACATCATTCACAGTTAACTCCCGTTGATGGGCCCTTCAGGATCCATTAAAACAACTTCCCCTGCATGACAGGATTCAGGGTAAAAACCCCCAGCAGAGTGAGTGGCACAATGCTGATCCCTGATCACTTCCCTCTCTCTTCTAGGAATCAGACTTAACTTCTTTCTGAATCCTAAGTGACCAAGAGGAAGTGCCTAGAAAAGCAAAGCTCAAGAAAACATCATCTACATTCCTGAGCTTTTCTCTGTGAGGAGCCATGGGATGCACTCCGCCTTCACAGACTCAGTCACTGTAGCCTCTCTACCGTCATCCCAGGGGGCTCCAGGGACAGCCATTAAGAATGTTCCATCACAATGCTGGTGGGAGCATTGCTCACCACACCCTCCATGCCTGCCACGTAGTTCTACATCTCTGCCGTTGCTTCTCCAAAATAGTTTTAGGAAACCTTTTGCTTCTAGTGGATAAGTAAGATACTTTCTATTTGGTCATAGGATCCATGATGCTGATTGTGTCTTCTTTACCTTGGCCACCATAAGCTTGGTGTCCAATATGAAGTTACTGTGAGAGTCACAGTCCAGATCCTTTGACTCTCACAGTAAATTAGCTTGTGTTCTTTCTGTCACCAAACTTCATGTTTTACTTTTTATTTTTTGGTCCTCCTTATTCTGATTCTTGATTTCTACTTTCTAATGTTGTGTTGCAAGTGACCCGATAGTCAACTGCCTCAAATCTTTTGTGAAATTCAGTCAAAAATAATTTTGAGTGTCTACAAATGTCAACACTATACTCAACAAGAGGACAGTGAGCAAGACAGGCATGGTCTCCAGCGTCACAGAGCTTACTTTCAGAAGGAATGAGGTGGAATATAAATAAGTATATTACTATGTGGTGAATTCTTTGTAGAACAAAATTTGTCCACCAAATGGACACTTTTACTTCTACCGGAAAGAAACAAAGGATTTATTATTTCATTTCTGTCTTTACTGGAGAGTGTTTAAGTCTCCATTCCTATAATTCTTATCCGAATCCAAATATAAATGCCTCTTCATTTTATTCCAAATTATTTTTGACAATTTGGGGAACCATCCTGCCTCATATAATGTAAGCTTGTTGTCCACTGGATTATTTTCTGCAGAAGTCAGGTTGCATATCTTAATAAATTAGTGCTTTACCTGAAGCCCTGAAATGTCAGCCTCTATAACATAGGATGTCTTCCCTATAAAACAGATCAATTCAATCTAGTAACAAGTTCTGGTAACCTGCAAACCAGGGTCCAGGTTATCAATGTATCAACGCTGCCTTGCATCACCCCAAATGATAATGGCAAGGAGATACGATGGTAGCATCTCTTTCTTTCCCAATACCTGCAACGTAAGTATCTCTTCAGGGAGAACAATCAATTCATATTTGGAAACCATGCCTCGAGTAGACTCGGGTCATCAGAGAAAGAGTAGCTGGAATGGTAAAATTCCTTTAAAAAAGTGCATTGGTAGGAACTGATGAAACAAATGGAGCCACTTAACTGGGAGAAGAGAACACGCAGCAGAGAAATCCTGTCTTTAAATATCGGCAGAGGCAATCGATGTGGTACACACGGCCTCCGTGGACCAGAGGTGGAGTTATGAGTGGAAGCTTTAACTATAAATAAGAAAGACCTTTCTAACAGATGAGTGCCATGGAACCACACCACCTGTGGGCTGCTGCTCTCTATAACTCAGACTGGCTCCCAATGCTGGCTTTTCCTTGCAACCAGACCCAGGAAACCACTCTGTTTTATTTTCCTCTTTAAAGCTGACTGAGAGGTAATGAGTTCCTCGTCACTGAAAGTGATCAAGCAGAAGTCAGACAAGCATATGGAAGGGATGTTGCTGATAAAAGTTAAGTCTTTCCCAGGTATCTCTCAAAGCTCTGGGACTGAACATATGACTGCCGAGTGGAGGGAAACAAGCTCCTCCCAAGGTTCTCAGGCTTTGATTAGAGCAGCGGTTTCTCAACCTGTGGGTCGCGACCCCTTTGGGGGTCGAAAGACCCTTTCACAGGGGTCGCCTAAGACCATCGGAAAACACATATATAATTACATATTGTTTTTGTGATTAATCACTATGCTTTAATTATGTTCAATATGTAACAATGAAAATACATCCTGAATATGATATTTACATTATGATTCATAACAGTAGCAAAATTACAATTATGAAGTAGCAACGAAAATAATGTTATGGTTGGGGGTCACCACAACATGAGGAGCTGTATTAAAGGGTCGCGGCATCAGGAAGGTTGAGAACCCCTGGATTAGAGCAAGACGAGTTGCCTCTCCGCTCACTCTCTGCAGAAGTACATGCCTCTCACCTCCTATTCCGACGCATTCTCACATGGGGTGGAACAGATGCTGGGGTGATGCCAGCTAAAAATAAAAGCAGGAGGAGGAAGAAAAACTATTTTATAATAAATATCTCAGCAAACATTTTCTGTCCTGAATGGATTCAGCGGCAAAGGAGCAGCTGCTGCCTCTTTTGCGGTTCTTCCTTCTCTCATAACCTGATTAATATGCCAATCAGATTGTTGTAATCAGGAGCAGGGGACACTGACCTCATGAAGCGCATAAAACATATCTTAGCTGAATAAAGAAGGATGTACTTGGTGAACTGGTCTCTTTGCTCTTTATTTCTAATTGCACTGAGAATCCACTGTGAACAAGAACCGAAGATCCTTGCCATCTGCCGGCCCTCTAGGCCCCTGAAGTGGCACTGCTACTCGCACCCTTGCTCCAGTGGGCCCCACAGCAGCAGCACAAGGACCCCCACTGAGCCAGGGCCTGTGGTATCCATGGAAGCTGTTCCCAAAGACCACAGCCCTGAAATGGGTCTTGGCACTCTCTGTCTTTCTCAGACCGTTCAAACCAATGACTGATGCATTGCAAAGGCTGGCCCCGAGTGGCCACACCAATTTCTGGACATTAATGAGCTAGCCCAGCCGTGGGCAAACTACGGCCCGCGGGCCGAATTCGGCCCGTTTGAAATGAATAAAAATAAAAAAAAAAAAAAAAAAAGACCGTACCCTTTTATGTAATGATGTTTACTTTGAATTTATATTAGTTCACACAAACACTCCATCCATGCTTTTGTTCCGGCCCTCCGGTCCAGTTTAAGAACCCATTGTGGCCCTCGAGTCAAAAAGTTTGCCCACCCCTGAGCTAGCCCATCATTATGGGGCCTCTGGGCATTCACTTGTGAGCCAGTAATTAAGCACTGTTAGCTACAAGGCACTGGGAGAAATATAAAGATCAATACTGTGTGGCAGCTACTCTCAGAAAGCTTATAATCTAGAGAAGATAGGCTATACACCCAACTAAGGAAAAGACAAAATGAAAAGAGGTAAGGAGCACAGAGACACTACAGATAAAATAAATAGGAGCTCAGAGCGGGCAATAACCCTTCCATATTGTGAGGGAGAGGAGAGGTACGGGAAAGAAGGGGGAGATGCATTCTGGGAGAAGGGGCCATTGGGTCAGGTCTTGGGAAATGAGTAAGGTAGTAGTAAAGGGAGAGGGAAAAGGGAAAGACCCAATTGAGGAGAAATCCTAAACAAAGACAAGGGTAGGGCACACAGAGCATATGCTCTGATGGTGCAGCAACCAATTTCACTACAGCACAGGGTAGAGGAGAGAAGAGAGGGGACAGGGGGGCTGGAGCCAGGAAACGGAACATTTACTTTCTGTGACTGCAGGACTTTCCACAGGTGTTACTCTACCCTGCCGGCTAATCAGTGCCGTTCCTTCCTGAGCTTTTAACCCTGCCCCTCCCAAAAGTGGGGTGCCCCTAAGAACAGTTCTAGACTATAGAACCTGCATTGTGCTGCTCCATTAAACCTCTGATGTCCAGAATCTACAGTCTCCTTTGAAAGAGTTGAGCAAATAAATACATGTGTGTACATGCCTATGAGAGGAGCACGTGTGCGTCAAACATATTTGGCAAAATGTTGACAACTGTTGGATCTGGGTGATAGATATATGTGTGCTCACTGTTCTCTTCTTGCTATTCTTTGTAACTGTGACAGTGTTTTTAAAATAAATGATTAAATCCTGAGTTGCTGGCCTAAGTATCTCCAGCAGTGCCTGGCCGGATTCTCCCAAGCCTGGTTTTGTGTACAGACCAGCCTGAGTCCACGCTGTGCTCGGATTAGGGTTGCTGGGATCCTTGGTCACGTCTCTGTGATGCCCGCGGTGCCACTGCTGAGCTCAGAGGCAACAAAATGTAATCATGTGCAGGAAGCAAAAAGAGCAGAGCTGTTTGCCATTTGTTCATTTTCACAAGTTGTGGGCGCTTTCAATGGCAAAAATACTCACGGGGTTAAGAATCAGCTTGTTTGGTAAGCTGCAATTAGCATGAACCGGGTCTCCTCAGCTTCTGGGAAAGGATAAATATAGATGTTGATATTTTCTGTGCGAAGACAGAGCCCCGAGCTTCTATTTTAGAATCTCAAAAAAAAAAAAAAAAAAAAAGAAGAAGAAGAAGAAGAAAAAAAGCCTTTGTAAGGGGCACCCCAGCCAGGCAGGAAGGCTTGGCTCACATGCTCTCTGAAGATGGTGAGGAAATGCTACTTGCTTGGCATGGGTCTGCTTGCTCAAGAGTCCAGGGCCCAGAAATGAACCCAGACAATCCCTGAAGGAACTCTGCTAGAGCAGGAAGCAGGGAGGTCAAACACAGGCTCTGGAAACAGGCAGCTTGGGTTTGATCCCAGCTCTCTGCTCACTAGCTCCGTAATTCTGGTTGAACCCAGCTTAATCGCTTGGGTCTCAGTTTTCTCGTCTGTAAAATGGAAAGGGAGCCTGGCAAAAAGTAAACAGCATACATGTATCAGCAGCTATTCTCTCATCTCTCAGGACTTAAAAGGGAAATTAGTGTTAACATACTATGAACCAATGGACAGACCTTGCTTGAATTTCATGGGTGCTTCCACTGCTGGTCCGGGATCTAATTCAGGATCCCACGTGGCACTAAGTCAGCATGGCTCTGTGCACTCCTCCAATCTGGACAGTTCCTCAGACTTGATCTTTCATAACGATGGCACTTTTTTTTATCACAATGAATTTATTTATAATACCTTAAAGTTGGCAACGTCCAACAATAGGATTGACCAGTCTTTTTGGAGAATGTCTCTCAATTTTGGTTGGTTCCATGTTTTGGAGGACTGAATCGGTGGGAGGTATTCTGGCAAGAATCTTGCAGCAGTAACTCGGTGCCTTTCTCTGCATTCTATCAGGAGGGACATGACTTCCATACGTCTTATTATACTGGAGCTGTTACTAGTTATTACTACTTTCAGGTAGTGTCTGCCAAGTTTCTTCATTTGAAAAGCTACTATTTTCCCCTGTGTAACTAATAAATACTTTACAGGGAAATACTTTGAGATTATCCAAATGTCCTGTTTCTCATCACGCTTTTGCCCGCTACTTTTTAAAAAATACATTTTTATTGATTTCAGAGAGGAAGGGAGAAGGGGAGAGAGATAGAAATATCAATGATGAGGGAGAACCATCGATCAGCTGCCTCCTGCATGCCCCCCACTAGCGATCAAGCCTGAAACCCGGGCATGTGTCCTGACCAAGAATCAAACCATGATCTCCTGGTTCATAGGTCGACGCTTAAACACTGAGCCACGCTGGTCAGGCACTGCCCATTACTTTTAACACCTAGCAGTGATTCTTTTAGTACACAATTATCAAGGTGGTGTTTAATGTGATCTTCTACTTCCATCATTTTTACTACATTTTTTAATTGGAATTCCACTTTAAGAAAGAGCAGTCCTTTCTTTCCTATTTGTTTATTCAATTATTTATATAACTATCACTCATAGATAATTATTTTATCCTATGGGTTAAAATCCATTACTTTATTTACTTGTTGTTGTTGCTTAAATCATCCAACTTTTGGGCATTAGGAGCAAGTTCAAGTTGCTTCCATGTCGGAGCAACTAAGATGGCGGCATAGGTAAACACCGGGAAATTGTCGCCTCACACAACAATTGAAAATTACCGCAAAGGACTGAGCAAACATCATCCAGAACAACAGGAAGGCTGGCTGAGTGTAAATTCTACAACTAGAAGGAAAGAAAAGCACGCTGAGAGCCAGAGGCGCTGCGGAGGTGAAGTGCAGAGGTACGGCGGCTTGCGCATGCGAGGAAAGGGGGTGGCGCCTGAGGACGCGGCTGACTTTTTGAGTCACAAGCTCCTGACTGCTCTGAACTCCGGTTCCGGGAAGTCTCTGGGGACCCAGGACTCATACGGGGAGAGGCTGGTCTGTCCGGCAGCGAGCGAACTTGAGGGCGGCTTTCCCTCAGAGGTGCTTGCAGCCGTTACCGGGACACTGAGATGCGAGACTCCGGGCGGAGAATCGGCCATGGCTGCTTTCTCCGCCCTTTGACTCCCTGAGACCCCGCCCCACCCAGGCTGCGGCAGAGGCTTTTGCATGTGAATGTACCTAACTGCAGCCCAGCCAGGCAGACCCTGAACTTCCAAGAGAAGGCCCAAGGCCCCGCAGCGGCTTGCATTGCTTCACAGCTGAGCCTCTTCGTGGCTCCTGCTGTGTGGCCTCAGGCAGAGGCTGAATTAGCACCTCCTTAGATCCAGGAGCCACTGTACCCAGTGGTCAGAGGGGGTCCATCCAGACTGCAACTCCTCAGATCCATAAGGGACACACTCAGGGAGCAGACTCAGTGAGCACCAAAGCCCCACTGAAGCAAGTCTTGCCCCAGAAGGGTGTCTTCAGCACAGAAGTTCTCCCACTTTAGACACAGCTGATTCTCACAGCCAATTGGCCTGGAGGTCAATTCCTCCCAGTGATTCTACAACAACCAAGGCACCAAGAGTGCACCAAGAGTGTCCACCCCAGGTAACTGGGGAGGCTGAGCTAC
Source organism: Myotis myotis (assembly GCF_014108235.1). Classification (NCBI taxonomy): domain Eukaryota; kingdom Metazoa; phylum Chordata; class Mammalia; order Chiroptera; family Vespertilionidae; genus Myotis; species Myotis myotis. Next base: position 20,090,830 of record NW_023416316.1, read on the forward strand.
TGGGCCCTACAGGACACCTGGCGCACAGGGCCACTCTATCAACACAGGGAAGCTGCCAAAATGCGGAGACAAAGAAACAGGTCACAAATGGCAGAAATGGAGGAAAGCAAACGATTGGATATAGAGTTCAAGGCCACGTTTATAAGGTTTTTCAAGAATTTTATGGAAACCGCCGATAAATTTAATGAATCCCTCAATAAGTATAGTGAGACCATGGAGGACATGAAAAAGGACCAACTAGAAATTAAGCATACACTGACTGAAATAAAGAATAATTTACAGAGATCCAGCAGCAGAAAAGAGGATCCCAAGAATCAAGTCAAAGATTTGAAATACAAAGAAACAAAAAATACCCAACTGAAAAAGAAAAAAGAAAAGAGATTCCAAAAATATGAAGATAGTGTAAGGAACCTCTGGGACAACTTCAAGCATACCAACATCAGAATTATAGGGGTACCAGAAGGAGAGAGAGGGCAAGATATTGAAAACCTTTTTGAAGAAATAATGACAGAAAACTTCCCCTACCTGGTGAAAGAAATGGACTTACAAGTCCAGGAAGCGCAGAGAACCCCAAACAAAAGGAATCCAAGGAGGACCACACCAAGACACGTCATAATTAAAATGCCAAGAGCAAAAGATAAAGAGAGAATCTTAAAAGCAGCAAGAGAAAGACAGTCAGTTACCTACAAGGGAGTTCCCATACGACTGTCAGCTGATTTCTCAACAGAAACCATGCAGGCCAGAAGAGACTGGCAAGAAATATTCAAAGTGATGAATAGCAAGAACCTGCAACCAAGATTACTTTATCCAGCAAAGCTATCATTCAGAATAGAAGGTCAGATAAAGAGCTTCACGGATAAGAAAAAGCTAAAGGAGTTCATCACCACCAAACCAGCATTATATGAAATGCTGAAAGGTATTCTTTAAGAAGAGGAAGAAGAAAAAGGAACTCTTACCATTTGCCACAGCATGGATGGAACTGGAGAGCGGATAAATACCACATGATCTCACTCATTTGTGGAATATAATGAACAACATAAGCTGATGAACAAGGACTGATCCAGAGACGGAGAGGCATTGATTGGACTGTCGGGACTTGGAGGGAAGGTAGGGGAGGGTGGGGGTAAGGGGGAAAGATCAACCAAAGGACTTATATGCAAGCATATAGGCCTAATCAATGGACATGGACAACGGGGGGGGTGAGGGCATGAGCGGGGGTGGGGGGGGTGGGGGGTAGAGGGTAACGTGGGGACAAGGACACATATGTAATATCTTAATCAATAAAAAATATATTAAAAAAAAAAAAGTTGCTTCCATGTCTCTGTTTAAGTCATCCTATCTAATAAAAGAGAAACATGGTAATTAGCGTACAACCACTACCCTTCCCATTGGCTAATCAGGGTGATATGCAAATTAACTGCCAGCCAAGACGGCAGCTGGCAGCCAGGCAGCTTGAAACTAACATGAGGATGGCTTGCTTCAGTGACGGAGGAAACCAACGTTCCCCGCCTGCCTTGCCAGCCTCTGAGCTTACAGTTTGAAACATAGTTACAAATATAGAAGCTAAACAAAACCCCAGAAACCTGCTTTCAGCGAGCTGGGATCTCAGAGCTGGAGTTATACATTGTTTCGATTATAGAACCCAAACAAACCAGATACCTGCTTTCAGCAGCAGAGGCCTCAAAGCTGGAGCCAGAGCTAAAGCTGGCCCAGAATAAAAAATAAAAGAAAAAAAGGAGCAGTTGGGAACTTCAGCCCTCAGCCCCTCACCCAGACTGGCCAGGCACCCCAGTGGGGAACCCCACCCTGAAGGGTGTGTGACCAGCTGCAAACAGCCCTCATCCCCTCACCCAGGCTGGCCAGGCACCCCAGTGGGGACCCCCACCCTGATCCAGGACACCCTTCAGGGCAAACCAGCCAGCCCCACCCATGCACCAGGCCTCTATCCTATATAGTAAAAGGGTACTATGCCTCCCAGCACTGGGATCAGCGGAGCCGCAAGGCCTCCCAGCACCGGGATCAGTGGAGCCGCGAGGCCTGCCAGCACCGGGATCAGCGTGACAGGGGGCAGCGCCCAAACCCCTGACCACCCTGCAGCTCTGTGTGTGACAGGGGGTGGGGCCACAACCTCCCTATCCGCCCTGCTCTGATCGTGACAGGGGAAGGCACCCCAACCTCCTGATCAGCCCTGCTCTGTGCCTGATACGGGGGAGCTCCCCAACCCCCTGATCGCCTTGCGGCTCTGTGTGACAGGGTGTGGCGCCCCAATCCCCCCCCCACCCCCCATGGGCCCTGCTCTGTGTGTGATGGGGTAGAGCCATAACCTCCCCATCGGCCCTGCCCTGAGTGTGACAGTGGCGGCGCCCCAACTCCCTGATCCGCCCTGCTCTGTGTGTGACAGGGGGCGGTGCCCCAACTCCCCTATCAGCCCTACTCTGTGAGTGACGGGGGGAGCTCCTCAACCCCCTGATGGGCCCTGCTCTGTGCGTGACAGGGGGGAGCTCCCCAACCCCCTGATCAACCCTGCTCTGTGTGTGACAGGGGGGAGCTCCCCAACCCTCCTGATGGGCCCTGCTCTGTGCGTGACAGGGTAAGGAGCCCCAACCCCCCTGATGGGCCCTGCTCTGTGCGTGACAGGGGGTGGCACCGCAACCTCCCCATCGACCCTGCCTTGAGTGTGACGGGGCAGTGCCCCAACCCCCCAATCGGCCCTACCCTGAGCGTGACTGAGGGTGGCATTGCAGCCTCCCAATCAGCCCTGCTCTGTGCATGACAGGGGGCAGCGCCCCAACTCCCCAATCGGCCCTGCTCTGAGCCCGACCAGGGGCTGCACCTAGGGATTGGGCCTGCCCTCTGCCACCCGGGAGCAGGCCTAAGCCAGCAGGGCATTATCTCCCGAGGGGTCCCAGACTGTGAGAAGGCACAGGCCAGGCTGAGGGACCCCTCTTCCCCCCGAGTGCACAAATTTTTGTGCACCGGGCCTCTAGTCTATATAATAATAGCCTAAGCAACTGTTACAACAGAATGACCAGAATGACGTCACTATGATGCGCACTGACCACCAGGGGGCAGATGCTCAATGCAGAAGCTGCCCCCTGGTGGTCAGTGTGCTCCCACAGCGGGACCGCCACTCAGCCAGAAGCCAGGCTTAGGGCTGGTGAGTGCGGCGGTGGTGGTGGGAGCCTCTCCTGCCTCTGCGGCAGCGCTAAGGACCCCTTGGAAAAGGCCTAAGCCTGCAGGCGGACATCCCCTGAGGGGTCTCGGACTGTTAGAGGGTGCAGGCGGGGCTGAGGGACCGCCCCCCCAACCCAGTGCACGAATGTCGTGCACTGGGCCTCTAGTATGTTAATATGAGGGAAAACAGTGAGAGGTATACAGGAACTCCTTATACTATTTTTTTACAACTTTCCTATAAGTCAGAAACTATTAAAATTAAAGTTACTAAAAAGTTAAAAAGGACTCAAAGGGGGCCGAAAGATAGGGCCTGGAGTACTGATAATGTTCTGTTTCCATCTGGGTGCTGACCACATGGATGTATTCAGTTTGTGAAAAGTTCATCAAACTGTACATTGAGGATTTGTCTATTTTTCTGGGTGTTTGCTTTGCTTTAGCAAAAAAGTTTTTGAAAGGAGGTAACAGAGCTTTATAAACATCACTTGAAGATCATTTAGCTGTAAAATATATGGTATGAGAAAATAACATGCAGGGATTCCTACAGAGAGAATGCTGCTAAGTTCCAAACCACCCTTGATAACCACTGGGGAAATGCTCAGTCAGGAGTAGCTGAGACCAGTATTTCCATCCAGGTCTTACTCAGATCCCTTCAACTGTCACTGTGTTCTGTGTCATCTTCTGAGACATATGCATTTTTCAAGGTAATCCATGCTGGTTCCATTCAGGTGGTCATCTTTGGGCCAGAGCTGAAATATTATCCAGTCTCAGTCTGTCTACAACTCTCAGATGCCCTATCATAGGTTATATAAATAGCCTGCTTTGTACTGTATCACCTTCAGAAAATTTGCATCACTTGCTCTAGTTATGGACATTATTTATCGATAATGTCAACTGCTCCGTCATCTGTGTTGCCACAACCTTTTGTAAATGCCTCTACTAAAACATACATTGTATTATTTCTATAGATTATGAACCACTTGAAAGAAAGAAATTGGCCCAGCCAGCACGGCTCAGTGGTTGAGCGTTGACCTATGAACCAGGTCACGGTTCAGTTCCCAGTCAGGGCACATGCCTGGGTTGTGGGCTCGATCCCCAGTGTGGGGTATGCAGCTGATCAATGATTCTCTCTCATCATTGATGTTTCTTTCTCTCTCTCTCTCTCTCTCTCTCTCTCTCTCTCTCTCTCTCCCTCCCTCCCTCTCCCCCCCCCCTTCCTCTCTGAACTCACTAGAACTAGATCATATTCAAGAAGGAGGGATTACATAGCGTCATGAGTATGAGGAAGCAAGGATCATTGGACCCAAGTCAGAAGATGCCTACTACACGTGAGATAGAGAGAAGGTGATAAAGTATAGGTAGCTTTAGAAATCGTTTCTAGAAACTGTTGGTTGGTCTGCTTCTTCATTCATATGGCAACTATGTGCACCCCAACACGGTTTATTGTTTACTTCTGATAGAAGTGAGAGGTGCTTCGGCAATTCAGGACGATTATAAATCATATAATACATTTCTCCAAAAGTATTTCTGTGACTTCCCTGCTCATTACATGACATTGTCTCTCAGCAGCCCATGTTTCATCTATTCATTATTAATAACCATGTCAACAAAGATATTAACATAACAGTTCATAACTCAAATCAGAATCTATGTGTTTTAGAATATTTCTTCTGTTCCCTCACTCTTAGCTGAGGGCCATTTTCCCCTCTGCTGCGCTCACCAAAGCACACATAAAGGCACAAAGAAACCCCTGATCTAAACACAAGACAGAAATGTTTGCATGCAGGCATTTCTACTTCTAAAGACTATATTTGCCCAAGAAATGGAGGAGGAGGAATAAAAAGGCAGAGGAGAGACTGACGTTGGAGAGGAAGAAGGAGAGGCAGTTGAATATCAGGGAGAAGAAGGACCTGTCAACTTGAGAGCCAGGTGAAACTCAACACAGACTTCCTCCCAGGCATGGACATTCCAGTGTCCATTGTCCAAGACAACTATAAGCTCTGGAATAGATGGTGGCCTCTGTTCTCCCTCAGACACCTTTGCAAAGGCAGGGAAAGCTTTGCTCCTTGACCCAAGCGAACCTAACTGAACCACTTGAAGATTAACCCCTATGACCTAAGGTGTCAGTAAAAGAATTACCTGCTTTTATCATTTTAACAGCACCAATAGTAGTAACTATCATTTTCAAAGCATTCTCTTACCCATTTTATCGGGATAGGATTGTTTCTTGCTCATGCAAAGTTGAGTCAGTGGCCCTCCTCCATCCTGTAGTTATGCCGTCTGAAACACCTGGCATCCGAGGCCAGCACAGTAGGAGAAAAGAGAGACAGAGGAGGTATATGGATCCTTAATGGCCTTGACCCAAAAAGACCAACATCAGTCCTGCTCACATTTCATTGGCCAGAATTAGTCTCATGGTCAGAACCTTTTCGCAAGGGGTGTGTCAGACTGCAGAGGAAAACATGGATCCTTGGCAAGCACTAACCTATATGATCCTTGCGGCATCAGTGAGCCTCTGAGGGTTTAAACAACATATCCAAGATCATATATTAATGAGTGATAATATCCCCAATTATATATAGTTCTATGTTCTGAACTTATATCTCAAATTTTATTTGATTTGAATTGCCTTCTTTCTGTCTTACTAATCTCTGCCTTTTGGAAGATCAAAGTGCTGATCAATACCACAGACAATGTCATTCTTACACAAGCTCACACATGCAGTTGTTGGAAACCAACCATGTGAGCCCATCCAAGTCATATTATGGTCTAAATACGGTGGCATTCATTTGTAGATTGTAAAGGTCTTCATAACTGAAGACCCCCAGTCTGTGTAAGAAATAAATATATCCAAGGTTTCAAAAGAAAAGAAACATTTTTTTCATGAAAAATGTTTAAAAAAAATTTTTTCCTGGCCCATCAATCACAATGACACAGGCTTTAATTATTCAAAAAGAAATTTTATTTCTGGAATCAAAGATTTGGATCTTTCTTCACAAGGTAAAAGTTTTGAGACATTCACTTTGTTGAGTGCTCTATAAAATTTTCTGGCCTTATTAGAATGTAGCACTCTGTGAGATAAATTGGCGTCCCTGCCTGAGAGTAAGAGAAAGCTCTCTCAAACTATTTTCCAGAAAGACCATCCTAAACCACAAATCAGATCATGTCGCTCCTCTTTTTAAAAATCTCCTCAGCTTCCTTGCTGGAAGGACACTCAACCTCTATTCTTCCCCTTCTTCATGGCTAACCAGATTTTTTTTATCCAAGCATTAGACAGATAGGATGTGTTCAGGAAATACATCCTTCCCAAATTCCAGGATGCAATTCAAAACACCCTTTGTCAATCACTCTCCATTCGGATGCTTACTTTTCTAAACTCACCGCAGCCAGCTGGGGGTAGCATTTGGCATAGCTTTTATCAGGGAGATGTATGGGGAAGTCACCTAGGAAATTTCCAGGAAAGTTGCTGCAAACTCAAAAGCAGAGGTTTTTGGCACTACCCCCCCTCTTTCTTCTTATGATAATCTGATACACAGTTTTTACAGAGATTATTGTTAAAGCTGTGTTTTCCATATTGTAACTTGTGCAGAGACTGCCAACTGATCAGCAAACTTGTCCTCTTCTTCTTGGGCTCACTGGAGCTCTTAATTTTCCATCTCCCCTTGCAGTTAAGTATAACTGGGTTCTAGTCCACAGAATATGGGACAAAGGACTGTATAGCACTTCTAGGGCCGGCACATCAAGAGCTCCCATGCATGGGCCTCCATGTTCTTTTCCCTCCCAGCTTGATGCAAATCAGTACATTTGTCTGGGAAGATATACTGAAACAGGAGGAGAAGAAAAACCACCTCCTTAGTAGGGAACCTGTCTTGGATTTTATAGAAAGGAGATATAAACTTTTCTTGCATTAAGCCACATAAAATTGTCTAGAACGATAGCTAACATTATGTAAACTATACCATGAGGCAAAAAGCCTAAGAATGGAAAGTCAACAGATAAAGATGCAAGAGAAGAAATGGAAAGATCTGGAGTCATTGAGGACATTGTTGAGATGCTGCACCAAACTGGAACGATTTCTAGACTCCTGGTTCTATGAGAAAATGAAACGTCTTTATCATGTAAGCCACGGTCAGCTGGATAGTCTATGACTTGTGGCCTAAAACATTCCTAACTGATCAATTATTAGTACTTAAAGAAAAAAAATTTATATATTGGCCTTCAAGTCCTTTATCAATTTAATTCCCATCTACCCTTCCAGCCTCACCTTTAGCCACTATCTACCTCTCATGAACCTATATCCCATAATGAAATAAAATCTGTTCCCCGATTTGCCATGGACCATCATGCTTTTTTAAAAAAATACATTTGTATTGATTTCAGAGAGGAAGAGAAAGACAGAAACATCAATGATGAGAGAGAATCATTGATTAGCTGCCTCCTACACGGCCCCTACTGGGCATCGAGCATGGAACCTGGGCATGTGCCCTTGATCAGAATTGAACCCAGGACCCTTCAGTCTGCAGACTGATGTTCTATCCACTGAACCAAACCAGCTAGGGCTCACCATGCTTCTTTGATGTTGCCTACGTTCATCCCTCTCCCAGGACTATTCCTCTCCTCTCTCCACTGAGTCTTCCTTAAGGATCTCAAATCAAATGGCACCTCTTCCAGCATCTCCCTGATTCCAGAATGCCAAATGAATTTGTTCCTTCACCTATACTCACAGAGCCTTGGGAAAACCTCTAACACAGTGCTTAGTTGTTTGCTTGCCTGCCAGTTTACTTGTCCACCTCCCTCACTAGACTGAAAGCTTCTTAAGGGCACAGACAACAATTCTTTTACCTCTGCTTACCCAGCACCTAGCTCAGTCCTCATGGAGGGTTCTTGCTAAATAGTTAAAGAATCATTGATTGCTGAACTTCTTAATTTTCCCCCTGAATTGACAGGATCTTTTAAGATTAACCTATCTAATTTCCATTTCATAAATTTTTAAAAAAGAAAAGAAACCCTGAAATGCTCAAGAATTTAGTGTTAGAACTACTGTGGTACGTAAACCTTCTGATTTTCACGCCACTCATTTTTCCCCCCATTTCCCAGTTTTGAGGCTGAAGCTATATTTTAGTTTGACCACTTTATTCAACTCTGGTAACATGACCCTCCCCCGGCTCTAGCTTCTCCAGTCATAGAAATAATTTTCCATAAAACCTATTTTGAACACAAGGAAGAAAAGAGAAACGTCAGAAATTAATTGGTGAATACAGGGAAATCTCAATAAAGTCAAGGGGCTCAAGACAGGAATAATGGTGTATCTCCAAGGCTCTCATGGTTAGCAGAAAAAAGGACAGAGTCCCTGGTTGCAGTGTAGGGAAATAGCAATTTTGTACAGAATTCTAACGTCTACAAGAAGTCTGTAGACTAAGAGTCCATATATGGGATATATAACATTTTACATTTATTAAATGCCTAAGAGTCTTGTAAGAGTGCTTTCTCCATAGCACAGATAATAACACGAGAACTAGAAAGGCTACCAAACATGCTACCAAAAATATTCCGTAACAAATATTTACTTGAACGAATTCATAAAAATGTGTATGACCAGGTGTGCTCCTTAATACTAAAAAAAAAAAAATATATATAGAACTTGTTTAAAATCACCTTGTGCAATCCTTAAACCAGTCCTGCGAAGAAGGTAGAGCCGATGTCATTAACAGCCCTTATTTTACAAGTGAGGAAATGAAGGCGTAGAGAAGTTAAATGACTCGCTCAAGGTGGCTTGCTAAGTGACAGAACGGGGACCCAAATGCAGGGCTGGTGCTGCCTCTGCTGAGCAAGGCATGGAAGAAAGGCTAATGACTTCTAATTGAAATGTCTACCAGGAGTGTGATGAGCGAGCGTGGGTAACGGCTGCCCCGACTCGGGCTGGGCCGGCATCAGGCCAAGAGCAGCCTGTTTCCCGAGCATTCTTTCACTTGTTCAAGAGATCATGAAAATTAAATTGGGCTATAACCAGGCCTTAATTCCCCACCCTTGATGCGAGGAGCCATATTTGTCTCATTAGCCTAGGTCATAAACTCCAGCAGGAGGGAGCAGAGGAGGCGGAGGAGAAAGTGAGGGAGGGAAGACGGAGAGACCGTAGGAAGAGAAGCCAGCGGGAGGAAGGTTAGGGGGTACGTGAAGGTCAGGACTGGGCACCACTTTTGATTAGGAGCGGTCCCCTCCCTGGCATAATCCTAATTATGTGTTAAGCTCACGTGGCTCTTCATAGCTCTTTAAAACAGCCCTGCGCTCTCTCTTGTATCCTCATTACCTTCCTGGGAGGAAAGCAGGGCAGAGGGGACCAGTCCCATTTTACCAGGAAGGAATGGGGCTCTGAGCATTGACAGACTTACCCAATTGGCAGACCCAGGCTAGTAAAGCCTGTGTTTTTCACTCATACTCTGTAAACAGCAGGCCATTGTCAAAATCCCCTTGAGCCATCAGGGGCAGAGTATTCTTTTTAATATATCATGCCGCCTCTCCTGTGCCTTTTGAAATAGAGAAATATACCGAATGAGGGTTTTTATTTCTACACAGCAATACGAGTTTGAGCTTGAATGTTCTATTACCAAGTATTTTAAAATCCAATGGATTGTTCTGCTTCTTCAGCTCTATTGGAATATGAATGAATCACTTTATTGATTACGCCAGTGGGCTAAGAGTAAAAACTTCGAATTGTTTGTGTTCAGTTTACAGAGATCTGTGCCACAATGGTATGTATTATAGAAACTTGATCTAAATCAGGCATGCAAGTCTTGGCTTCAAATTACATCTCTTAGATGGGTGTGCTCCATATAAAGGAACTACAGGGAATTGACTATCTTCAGAGAATAAGGCTCCTCAGAGAGCCAGAACAAGATACCCTTTTGGAAAAGGAGTGAGGTGCTGTACAGTGATATGGGCTGTCAAATCAGGGGACCTGAGTTCAAATCCAGTTGTTACCACTTAATAGACAGTATAACATGGATAAGAAGGTAATTAAGAGTATTGATTTGAGATTCAAATAGATCCAGGTCCAAATCCTGGTCCTACCACCTTACGAGAGTTATATTGAACCTCTCAAAACTTTAAATTCCATCATCTATAAAATGGAGACAGTCATACCAGATTCTGCTGAGCAAATAGTAACTATTATTAAGAAACATAAATTCCTCAATGGAAATATATTTTATGATATCCTTTGCCTAAACTGCAAACTGTCAGACTTAAATAGCTCAGCTATAACATATAAAAATTTTTCCCAATAAAAATATTGATTGGACACTCCTTATTTATTACTTTTATTTGTTGTTATATTGATATTAATATGGCAAATGTTTCTAAATTTGCCTACCCTAAAAAATAAACATAGATTATATTTCTGCTTCAAGTAAGTAGAGTTCACCATACACACGATACTAATGAACTTCTGTTGAATTTTGTTGAAAAATAAGACTTTGTCCATTTAAACAGCTTTCAAGGATTCAAAAGAAAGATAAAATATTTGATAAATGTCTTTTAAATCAAATTCTTAAGAATTTAGTGGACAATTTTAGTTGGAGGCAAACTTAAGTTTTCCACATTTAGTAGTTTTGCTATATTCTCTGAAGTTAATGCAGCGTTTTCTGGGATAGTTTGTTTTTAGTGATAAGATTGGCCCATGTTTATAAGGCTGCATGTTCAAAGGAAAATCAGTTTGTCAACATAAATGGTCAAGCACAATTTTGGGATCTCCCAGGAAAAAAAAAAATATTTCAATAACTAGAGGGTAGACAACAACCTTCATGGTCAGCAGAATTTCCAAGCACCTTTTAAAGAAAATAAATTGAATGACCTCTGGACAGAGAAAATCCAAAGATGCTCTGGCTTCAAAGACCCAATCTGGGGGGGGTAATTACAAAGGGATAACAAAGGCTACTCTACCTCCTGACATCTGAATCATTACAGGTGGCTTGCCATCGACTAGACAACTAGCACCAAGCCTCTGACTGTCCGTCCTGTGGAAAGTCAACTCAAATATCACTATTTCTGCCCCTGGGAAAGTTATTTTTGGAGCAGAACAGTACAATATCCAGAGTCGGTGTGCCTGGATTTAAATCCCAGATACTCATAGCTGACATGCAAGGCAGAATTCTAAGCAGCATACGTTTAGTTACATTTGATACTCATATAGAACTCACACAACGTGGCTCCATGCTGCTCTTCACCCTCTCAAGGTCAACCATTTATCAGCTACATGGCTTCCTGCAACATACTCAGCCTCTCCATGCCTCCTCATCTGCTAGATGGAGGTAACTGTAGATTGCTAAAGTATAACAAACTTATTAAAAGGTTGTTAAAAGGATTAATAAAGATAACTCCTGTGTGTTTTTTTCTCAATGCAGCACCTGCCACACAGTAAATGCTCAACAAAGGCTATTTATTACTTATAATACCGTCTTCTTGGTGACGGCAGGGACCATGTTTTATTCTTCATCCAGATATACTGCTAAGCAAGTCACTTAACCTCTCTCAGAGTTCATTTTTTCATCTGTAAAATGGGATAGTATAATCACATCACGAAGTTAGTTTGGCACATAAAAGACTCCAAAAATACTTGATGAATTAGTGGAATCTCTTCACATGGCACCTACTGCAGTTCCACATGGAAATAAGGACTGCAATAAAAACTTCTTGATCATAGCAATCCATAATGTAAAAACGATAATGTTGCCTCCTCCTCAGTCCTCAGGATCTGTGAGGATAAATGAGACAATCTCTAGGAGAGAGATTGTTAGGAGAAAGGTGCTTTATAAATCTAAGGGGTTGCTATTAATGATGATCATCATCATAATAAATTTGGTGTTGAAGAAATCATAACTCATCATGCATGACTCCTCAAGGGATGCCTATCAAGGCCTCCTTCAATGACACAGTGGCAGCTAGTGCCTGAGGTTTTGAATCTATGGAAATATGAGAGGGAAGAGAGTGATGTTACAGAAGGAAGTCAGATGGAATGTGAGCTGGCCATTTAGAGAGGATCTTCTCTTCCATGCCCTGCTCCCCCCTGCCCCTCCACACTTCTCATACCAGGTCCCCTTGGGTGGGAACACCAGAGCTTGGGGTTTGATCTTCAATGCCACAGGCCTAGGCACTCAAACATGTCCGTACATCCAGTGCCCATCAGACTCTTAAAGATGCTCCCCCAGAGGAAAGTCTCAGAAAACCAGACAAACTGGGTGGGGTGTTTCCTTTTGGCAGCTTGATGCAAAGCTGCCTACTCAGCGAACCACAGTTGTAGCCCCAAAGGCAAAAGACTGGCACATACTGAAAAGATGAAGTTAAGACAAAGCTAGCATCACATCATAATGGCCAAGAGCCTACAGATCTGAACAGGAACCCTGCGGCCCTGCTTCGACTTGTTGGGCAACCTATCCGAGGCTCTATTTCCAGTAAATCAGAACTACACTGGGAGGGGACTGGAAGGGTTAAAGGAGATAGAGTCCATGGTGTGTCTGGCATAGCAACTGACACACCTAAAGCCCTCAGGTGATGATAGCAGTCATCACTGTGGTCATTGTGCTGCTAATATTTTTAATTTGATTAATCAAAGAAAAAATGTGGAGCCAGGTTAGTGTGAGGGGAAAGGAGCCCATCAGATGATTGCTCCATAATTTGGTCCTGAGTGTGCTCAGTATCGGTGGGTTAACAGTGTCCCTAAAAGAATTGCAGCAGGCTGCACAAACTTCCTCAACTCAGAAGACACGGGGACAGAAACCGGACACAAACACATTCATTTATAGATTCAGATATCTGTTTCCAGTAACCTAAGCACATCAAGTAAACAGGAAACCAAATTAGCCATTGGAAGATGATGGGGTGAGCATAAGATCAAGGGAAACTGGAAGGTCTCGTGGGATACTTATCCAGGTATGTCAAAGCTAAATAAATGGTCTCTCCCACAATAGACTCCGCCTCCTAAGTGATCTGAATACTTGGATTCCTGTCAAGTGCATGACATTCAGATACTTCTGTTTTACCGGAAACAGAGGCTTGGAGAGGTTGCCACACATGTCTAAGCAAGGCATCTGGATCCCTGTGTAGATCTCTATACTCTCGGCCATTATATGATGCCACCAAATATCGTGTCTCCTTTCAGTGTACAGAACTGAAATCTTGCTCCCCATTCCTCAAAATACATATAGAACACCCCCATCCATAAAGTAAGGGTTTTGAAGTCAACTAAACCTGGATTTGATTCCCTGCTCCACCACTGACAAGCTGTGCAACTGGGAAACATCACTGACCTCTCTGAACCTCAGTTTGCTGATCTATAAAACAGTGGCTATGAGTCTTAGAAAGAATGTATATAAATACTTAGCACAGTGCCTTTGTGGTTACTGTTATAGCCTCTATTACTTTAATTTCATTTAATCTACTCTTTCTTTAATTTCTATAATTCTGGTCCTATAGACGAATCCTAAACACAATGTTTCAATCTACAACTCCCATGTCCATTCGATCACACAAGTATAGAACACCTTGGTGGTTGACCATATCTTAAGATGCTTCAATTCACTGATTCTTTGCTGCTTTTTGGATGCTTTACCTTCTGAGGGTGACTTCATCACCTAATTCTGGGGATACCTCACTGTAGCTGATGTGTGCAGGGAAAAGAAGAGGAATTCTGGCCCTGACCGGTTTGGCTCAGTGGATGGAACATCAGCCTGCGGACTCAAGGGTCCCGGGTTCGATTCCAGTCAAGGGCATATACCTTGGTTGCGGGCACATCCCCCGTGGGGAGTGTGCAGGAGGCAGCTGATTGATGTTTCTCTCTCATCGATGTTTCTAACTCCCTATCCCTCTCCCTTCCTCTCTGTAAAAAGTCAATAAAATATGTTAAAAAAAAAAAAAAGAAAAAAAAGAAGAGGAATTCTGAAGGACCAGAGGGATGCAAAGGACTGAATATTCTGCCAACACCAAGCAGGTTTGGGCCTCATAAAGTCTGGCCATTTCTATTTTTCTGCCCAGAAAACAATTTCTTCCCCTCTTACTGTTCGTCAAGCAGCCAGCATTAATGGGAGCGTCCATGGCATCATCTGCAGGAATGCCCCATTTTATTTTGGGCCATTCTTCATTTACAATGAAATCTTAGGATAAAATGTCCCAGATAGCACTTTTCCCAGTGTCTTTGAACAGTCACTTTCTCTTTATTTCCAAATGCACGCACGGGCTCTGTTCAATGAAGAAACACGTTAATGGCAACCTCTCTATTCCCTCTAGGTTGCTTGCAAGCCTTCCTGTGTTTTTAATCTTCGCTGAGCTCCAAAACCAACTGTGTTGAATGATGTGAATACCAGGCCTCTCGTTTCAGTAAGGAGATGACTGAATTGAAGTCCAGGAAGATTAATAATATTAAAAAAAAAAATCCACACTCTGCAAAAACACCAGTTTGGAAAAAAATATATAGATAAGATGTTCCCATCGTATCTAGAGTGGCGGAAAACTCCTGTATGAATGGGGGCAATGCTGGCCTGCTCTTTAATACACTGGAGATGAGGGCCCAGAATTCAGAACAGGGAGTGTCTGCAGCAAAGTGTAAGGATGGGGGCTTGGGATTCAGCTCACACAGGGAAAGGGGTTGTTGATTTAAGTGGTGTGGGATAATGGAGAAGGTGGTGCTTACAGCAGTAACCAATGTTGTTTATTTGGGATACAAGCCTGAGAATATTATTACAGCAGAGAAGAGAGGTTATCTCTTGTGAATCGTCTTGAATTATGGGGGGAGCGAGAGAGGCTCACGGCGTCTGACATTTAGAATTGCAATTTCCAAGCAGAGCGCCATGTCTGATATATCATTTATTGTCTCTGCCTCCATCCTTCCAAAGCTGCGTTCACTTCCCTGGGTCTCCATTTTCACGTTGATTTGGAGGACATTTATTTTCTCTTCGCAACAGAATCATATTTTCTCCCCTCTTGGAAGGTTTGGTTCATCACTAAATATTCAGGTCCAGGAAGCGATTTTCCTTTCTCTTTGTGCATCATTTGTCTTTCTCTGGAGCTGTGCCCCTTTAGTTGAAAGCAAGAATCTTCACAAATAAATAAAGGGCACAGAGAAGAGAGAGCGGGTGGATGAATGGATTCGAGTCTTGCACTTGAGTCTTCCTGGTTTTTTTTTAGCTGATTTTACAGGAAGGAACAGTGCTCATGTGATCAGGGATCAGAACCCTGCTGGCTTAGAAGATTCAAAAAGGCAGTTTGTCACCACGTGGTGTATTCCTATTCCGCCCCCTCTGCCCCCTCCCCCCCCCCCACGCCAATCAACATGTAGACTGGTGGTAGCTCTTTGAAAATGGAGTTTCCACACCACTCTCCCTGCATTTTGTTGGAAATGAAGATTCCAGACACAGACATTCCAATTTCATAAATCTAGTGAATTTTAGAGCTGGAAGGGACTGATACCTGCATTTTTTGGCAGCTAGAGAAACTGAGGTCTCAGAAGGTAACTGACTTGGTCCAGGTAATACAGTCCCACATGTGGCTGTATATGTGTCGCTACATATTTTCTGTAGCTCTTTGAAAGTCTCCAGTTGTCTATGTGTATGTGGGAATTTCACTCAATACCAGGTCAAGACTGGGCACTGGGAGTACCTAGAAGTACCTTGCAGCTCTTCCTTGCCTGATTCTTGCAACCTCCCTGGGGCTCTGTAAAGGTGCAGGGGACGGGTGCAGCCACCTTCACAAACCTAAACTGCATCCCTGCCTAGTCTTGAGGGAAATGACTTCTCCTGTTCTCACCATTTTGCATCCCAGCACAGGCACTAGCCACTCCCACTTTCCTTCTTCTAGTTTCTCAATAAACTGAGGCTTCTGAAAACAAAAGCTAGCCAAGTCTATTGTCTTCAAGCAACTTCTGCTTTCAATCCTGCAGCTAAAACTCTGGAGATGTATCATCTCCAGCTAAGATCTGGTAACAGCCCAAGTGCCCATCAGTAGATGAGTGGATAAAAAAACCATTGTACATTTACACAGTGGAATACTACACAGCAGTAAAAAAAAGAAGGATCTTTTACCCTTTGAGACAACATGGAGGGACCTGGAGAATATTATGCCAAGCAAAATAAGCCAGTCAGAGAAAGACAAGTATCACAGGATCGCACTCATATGTGGAATCTAATGAACAAAATAAACTGATGAACAAAATAGATGCAGAGACATAGAAACATGGAACAGATTGTGGAATCTCAGAGAGAAGGGGGGGGGAGGAGGTGTGGATTGGTGGCTGGATGAAAAGAGATTAACCAAAGAATTTATATTCATACTAGAGGCCCGGTGCATGAAATTCATGCATGGGTAGGGTCCCTAGGCCTGGCCGGCAATCGGGGCCTATTGGGGCCTTCCAGCTGCTGGCCGGGGCTTCCCTTCCACAGCTGCCAGCTACCGCGCTGCCCCTTCATGGTCAGTACACATCATAGTGAGCAATCGGTCTCCCAGTCGAACTCCCGTGGGGACAATTTGCATATTAGGCTTTTACATAGATAGACAGGCATAACCCATGGATACAGATAATAACGTGGTGAAGGCCTGGGGGGAGCAAAGGGTCAATGGGGGGGGAAAAGGGAGGCATTTATAATACTTTCAAAAATAAAGATAAATTTAAAAACAAACTAATGAATAAAGAAAAGAGAACATAAGACATAAGTTAACATTTCAACAAATGATCCTGCCACACTGGTCTTGGACACTCCTGCCCCTAGAGTTTTGTTTACGCTCAGCCTTCCACCAGGAATGCTCTTCCCCTCCCCTGAAGCAATCCAAGTTTGGTACCCTGCATTGTCCCGGAAGCCCTTCTGACCTCGTCACAGAATCCCTAAGGCATTCCCTCACTCTGCCACTGGCTTTATTTATTATTACATGTTTCAGGCCTTTGACACTTTTTTCTTCATTCAGATTGTTAATTCCCAGTGGCTCTTTTGTATCTTCCAAGTCAGGCTTGGAGGAAGGCTTGGGTTTGAATCTTGAGCAAATTATTTTTCCTCTTTGAGACATCATCATAACCTCAGAATGCAGCTAGTAGTATTTTTCCTCAGAGCTCTACTGTGGCTTGTTTTTCTTCTGATTATATAGGTGACACAGTCTCATTGTAAAAAATAAAGAACAGAACATAAAGGTCACATGAATTTCACTTTCTTTGTGTAAGCATCATTAACATTTTCTTGGCCATCTTTCATATATCTTGTTATAGCTCTCTCTCTCGCTCTCTCTCTCTCTCTCTTTCTCTCGACCTATATATGTGTGTGTGAGTGTGAGTGTGTGTGTGAGTGTGAGTGTGTGTGTGTGTGTGTGTGTGTATATATAGTAATTTTACATAATTGAGGTTATTTCAGACATTGTGTTTTTACATAGAGAATATTAAAAATCATATGAGAGTGTCAAGCATCATAAATTGAATAAGAAATATTTGTGTAATCTGAGCTTTAATAAATACTTTTAAATGAATGAAAAAATAGTGTTTCCCATAGAATGTGGGGAAGAAAGGAAAGTGGGAGATGTCCCCTGGACTATTTCCTGTCACTAGCAGGACTTCACTGAAAATATTCACTTCAATTAGCCCAGGGCTCAAAGTATGTGGCCTGAAGGACAAATGACGTTCTGATTGGAAACTCTATACCCAACACTTTGATCCGATTTCTTCAGCCTCGTGTGGCTTTGGGACATCCTCTGAACTCTCATTTTACCAGCTGGAAGCACTGAATGGGGTGCCCAGAGCTGTACAACTTGGGCAAAATGTTTACTGAAGTTGAGACAATCTAGACCAGACTGATATGTATCTTCCCTGGAGATCTCACAGGAGAGACTCCAGCCTCCAGTGAAGAAACGTAGCTTTCTTATCTTAAATGGTCCTGTTTTCATTTAGGCCTGTTTCCTGTTCTACCTCTAGTGGAGAGAGAAGGCCTATTAAGTCAGCTCTCTCTCCCATCCTCCACCACCCTGGCCACACACATGCCTTTCTGCAGACCTAACAATTTTGATTTCCCTTCCTCCCCAGGCCCTTTAATCACCTTTGTGGCTCTGCTCTGCACATGCCCCACTCTCCACATCCTTTTAAGAGTGTGTAAACTCCGAGCTCCTCCTGCTTTCCAATGGACTGAAAGAGACAAACATTTTACAACCCAGCTCACTCCTTGAACACGAAAAATAAGCATATCTCATCTATTAGTAAGAACATTAAGACTTACATTAGAAAACTGAAAGAGCTGTCTCCTTTTTAATAGTCCTCGTTTAAAGATCAAATTCAGGCCTAGGAGGAATTCTGTTTTCATGATAAATGTGTTAATAGGATGTTTCCCACTCCCTGACAACATCCCACTGTCTGGGCAGTGACAGGCGTCATATAGTTTTTCCTCCTGTCCATGCAGAGAGGCTGGAGTCTGTGTGCGAGTCAGACAATCCATCATCAGCTGTTTACGCCACCAGAAGTATGACTAACAGATTTATAAACATTTCTTCTTCTGTCGACTAATCGGCTGCAATATGGTACCTGCTATGACTCATAACAGCCCTACCTTCCTGTTCACAGCCATGCGGGTTGTGACCAGCCCCTAGCAGGTGTGCGTTTGCGATAGGATGGCCTTAACTGGCAGCGGCCTGGGCTTCCTTCGTGAAGAGCACAGACCTCCAGGGCTAGTACTCTGAATTTCTCACACTATCCTATTTTCTTCAAGGCATTCATCACTATTTGAAATCAAATTATGTATTTATTGTCTGTCACTCCCACTAGATAGTAAAAGGGGGATTTTGTTTAGCTCATCACTAAAATGAATTCCCTTTGCCTCCGTCTCTAGCCTCTTCCCACATCTCACTTTCTCAATGAGAAATACAACAAACTACCAAGTCCCCTGCACACACTACCCCTGGCATTACTAATTCCCCTTTCCTTGTTTTACTTTCTGGGTTTGTAATAGCATCTATTGTCTTCTAACACAGTACGTAATCAACTATGAAGAATATTATTTATTGTTTGTCTCCCCTTGTGAGAATGAGAAGTTCATGCAGGCTGAAAGCTTTGTCTGTTTTGTTTATAGATGAATCCCAAGAACCTAGAAAAATGACTGAGACCTAGGTGTTCAATAAGTAAAAAAAAAAAAAAAATCACTTTGCCCTTAGCTCCTGGAAGAGTGCCTGGCATATAATAACTGCTCAATAACTTTTTATTGAATACGTTGCTTTCCTCTGGAAGCTCCTGAGTTTATGAATATTTTCTTCAGTGTCCAAAAGTTTGCCCATCCAAATGCCTTTCCCTCATCTTCCTATGTCCCTAGTTAACAGGCTCTAGTGGGAGATAAACAAATGTTTGACCAATTAACCAATTAATATATAACTGAATTAACTGTCCTCAAAGCTCCACGCACAATGTCTGACACCCCATGTCTGACCCTTTCTGACTGCCTGTTCCCCAACATCATCAACACTGAACATTCCCGTTAATAGTTCAATTCAACAAACATTTCCTTAATACCTACTGAATTCCAGTCACTCACTACGCCGGATACTGAGTAGGGCAGCCAACAACACACGTGCTTATTGAGCACTTACTTCTCGCCAAATACCATGCTAAGCACTGCACATGCATGATCCCATTTAATCCTCATATTAACCATCTGAGGCAGTGATTAGTGTTTTGCCCATTTTACAGACAGAGAAACTTAAACCTTGAGAGGTTGCTTGTCCAAAATCAGGCAGATAATAAGCCAAGACAGCAAGGCTCAGACAGCCTTACCCCAGAGCTCACACCCTTAAGCTCTGCAATGACCTAAAGATGAAGAACAATCAGAAGAAATTAATTTTCTTGGAGAACAATGGTTATACTGAGGCATGGGAAGAAAACAACATTTTCAAAAGTTCTGAGGTCCTTATCTCTTAGTCTATAATGCCTGGAATAAAATATAGCACACAGTAATAAAGACATTTTGGCTAAAAGAAAAAATAATACTAAGCAATAAAAAGAGGTAAAACTACAAGAGAGAAACATCAATTCTAATTGGAGGAAACTGGGAATAATCCAGGCCAACTAAATTGTTTAAACTAGACCTGAAAGAATATGTACGATTCTAAAAGATATAGAGGAGAGTCATCGTGGAGAGTGTATTGGTTAGCTATTGCTGCATAACAAATTGCTGCGAAATTAGATTAAGTCAAAAATGGACATTTATCATCCCTACAGTTTCTGTGGATTTGGCATTCAGGAGCAACCTTGCTGGGTGACATCCACTTGGGATTACTCCTGAGGCTGGGACGGCAGTCTTTTGAAAGTTTGACTAACAAGAATATACTCTTTCAAAATGATCCATTCACATGGCTGGAAAGTTGGGGCCGGTTGTTTGCGGAAAGTTGAGGCTGGTTGCTTGTCAGCTCCGCCCCACAAGGGCCTCTCCACAGGCTGCTTATGTGTCTTCAACCACATAGCAACTGACTTTCCCCAGAGAGAAAGAGAGAGGACCAGACAGAAGCTATCTTTTTAATGATCCAGCTTCAGAAATGGCATAGCATCAACTCTGCCACATTCTACGGTGAAAGGCAAGTCACTAAGTCTAACTCAAATTCAAGGGAGGGGAATTGGGCTCCACCTTTTGAAGGAAGGAGACTCAAGAATTTGCAGACATATTTTAAAACCACCACAGAGGCAGCCCATGGGAAAGCATAGGGCAGGTTCTGGAATAACAAGCTATCCAATGTCCCAGTTAATGGACTTCTATTATCTGGGGACCTTTCTTATTTTTGCAATTTTCACATCACTCCAACTATTTCTTATAGTTTGATCCCTTGGTCTTTGTCATTTTGCAGAGAGAATCGTTCAACATTTTTCACGCAGTTCATCCATTCTCCCATTTTATTTAAATGTAGTTCTAGTCTTGTGTTTAGCACTGGAAATATAAAAATAAAAAAGACATGACCCTTGCTCTCAAAGAGTTTGTGGCCCATTCAGTAATCACATATGTAGTCCATTTAATAATCACATAAAATATGCCAGGGGGCATAATATAGTTATGTACAAAGTGCATGGTAATGTACAGCAGGCTGATTTTTCTCATGAGGGGGACCTTGTTGCCCTGTTAAGGAGTTTGGACTTCATCTTCTTTGCTATAAAGGGTTTTAAGCAGGTGTGTGTGCCAAGATTCAGTTCTGTATCTTAGGAAGACAATTTTGGTGGCTGTAGAGAGGATGGAATTTGTGGAGGCTATATGAGCAATGGCGTGTGGAATGGCGAGCAAAAAATATACTTGAAAGATGTTTATTGGGAATAATTAACAGGACCTGGTGATTAATTACATAGGCAGAAAAGAGGTTGAGAATAGATTTCTGGAGGGCATATGACAGTCTCATTAACTAAGATAGGAAATACAAGAAAAGATCCAGGTGTTTTGTAGGGAGGACAATGAAATAAGTTCAGTTTTAAACATATTGAGTTTGCACTGCCTTTGGTTACACTGTTGAAAGCTGTGTCCCATAGGTGATAATATGCAACTGAAGTTTCAAGAGAAAAGTTCCAGCTGGAAATATAAATTTTGGAAATACTGGCATTTGTGTGCTAGTTAAACTCATGGTGTTGAAGGAGAGCATCTAAAGGGCTTGTAAAGTGGCAAAGGCAGCCAAGAATGGGACCTTGGGGGATACCAACACATAAAGGGTAGTGAGGAAAGAGAAGGCATAAAAAAACAGTGAAAAGAAGAACCCAAAAGAGGAAGAAGAGATTTCAAGGTCATGAAACCCTCAGGAGAGATTCTCAAGGAGAGAAGATCAACAGGAAAAGGGGGTGGAACAGAGCAGAGAGACATCAAATTAGAAGCAGACTGAAAATTATACTTCACAATTGTCAATTAGGAGATGATTAATCACGTAAGCATTTCAGGAAGGTGATGTGGGACAGAATCCAGCTGCCGTAAGTGGAGGGGTGAAAGAGAGGTAAGGGAGCAAACACAAGGGTGGACTACATTCATCAAAAGTTTGAGAGCGAAGAACAAACAGCGAAGAGATTGAGTGCCATTGTTATACGGTGGGAAAGTGAAGCAGGATCCGTATCCTTCCATCCCATTAGGATTGTGTTTTCAGGATCCTGTTTGATTCTCAGCCTAGTCTCAAAAAAGAAGATTCATTCTCCTTTTGGTTCTTGCAGCTGCTTCTACCAGAGCATGTCATTAAAGGGAAGCTGTTTTAAAGGGCCAAGGAGAAGAACTAGAATAAACACAGGATGTCAACTTTGAGACAGAATGCCTGTGACCTAAAAGAGTCTGGATTTACCAGCCTGCTCATTATATCCAATGCATCGAATCCCCTCTCAATTCTCAAAGGGATTAACTGGTCAAAAATTTATAACATTTTCCAAGGTAAGTGAAGGCCAAGTAATTATTGATGAAGGCAACCAAAAAAGAAGAAAGTATGTATTTATTTGATTTATGGAAATCTTCCCTTTGCTCTGGGGACACAGCATAGGCCCATGAATATAAAAATCTTAGATTCAGTTTTATCAGAACAATATTTTCATGAGTTATCAAGAAGAATCAGCATCTAGAAGTAAATTTCCACATTGGTAGATGAAAAGACAGAACCTGGAGATTCAGAAGGTAGTGAGAGGAGTGCCACTGTATGATGATAATTAGCCCCTGATGGGTAAAGCTGAGCATCTTAGTGCAGCTTCACCAAGCACTGGGTTATCAGGAAGAACAGAGAAGCAGAAAGCAGTCTCTAAAGAATGTAAGACCCAGTTTAAAGAGATCTTATCAAGAGTCAATTCCTTTTTTTCTCCCTTAGTGAAAATAATATAAAAGGTGTATATGAAGTATGAAAAATAAAAGGGAATACCGCCCATCATCCCAATGTTCTAACATCCTAATGTAAGTATTGTGACATTTAGGTGTTTCTTTTTAATAACAATAGAAATAACGATGGTTGGTTACATTTCTCTATTTCATAAACATTTATCAATCATTTATCTGTGCCAGTGACTGGGTTAGATGCTGCCAGACAAAACAACTGTTCCTGACCTTGTGTACCTCATATTCTAAAGGGAAAGCAGACACTGAATAACTAAAATAGATACTTAATTGACGACCACTGGCATTGGTGGCATAAAAAAGAAGCATAGAATATTAAGAAAGGATTGTTAGCCCAACATCCCCAAGTGCTTTCGCTTTATAATGACCTGTCCTTTACTACCTGAATAAAACTCAAGCTCCTTTCTGATTTGACTGCAAGTCCTGCTTCTGCATGAATATTCCCCAGAAGTCCCTGGGCAGGTACTTACAAGTCCAGGTTGCCTCTGATCAGCCGAAGTGTCCTCTAAATCCCCATGAGCCTCCTTCTCAGCCCATGCCAAGTCTCTCTGCTTGATTTCACCACGACCAGAGGGATCCTTCATTCTTTAGCAGCATTTTTAAGACAAGGCTAGCTCTACATCAGTCACTAATAGAATTCTATTAAAATGCTGCAGTGAGTAAAGAGAAGAAAGGAGAAAGAGAAAAACTGAAAGAGGAAGGACTGGATTATCAGCCGTCTTTGCATTAGCTACCCACCACACACCTTGTCGCAGGGAATCTCCTACTGGAACCCTCCTCTCTCATTAGTCTCTTAGCTCCTGCCATCTTCCTAGGATTTGTGTTGACTCAGAACCAGGTCCTTCCTACCATTTCCTCTCCTCTTCCCAATGCCAAGCCTCCTTACCAACTACTGATCAGAGATGCACTCTGATAAAGCCAAAGGCGATGGCACAGCAGAAAAGCTTCGAATACTCATGTTATTATTATGCAGAAGGGCTTAGTGACCTTAGCCTACTGTTCATCACATCAGCTCGCACCATCTTGACTTTCATAGCGAAAGTGCCGTTAAATGTCTTCTAAGCAAAATATCAGGTTTCTCCTGGAGAATAATTTCTCAGGACCCCTGGAATACAGAAGTGGCTCAAGTCACTTTATGGCTGTTGTTCGACTGCAATCCTTCCTTTTGCCTATAACAATCCATCAGTGGGAAAATATGAACTCTTTGTAAACGAAGGAATGCAAAATTTAAAAGGTCATTTTGATCTAAACCCTGGGCAAAGATTTAGGCATAAAAATTCCCAACCTAGAGTTATATTTCACAGGGGGGGGGGGGGGGAGTGGAAGCAATCTAAATATCCAAAAATAGAGAAATGATTAAATAAATTATGGTAAAATTATTTGATAGAATATTATGTAGCCTTTCAAATGGCATTCATTTAGACTTATGGCAATATAGAAAATTGCATGTTATAATACTAAGGTAGAAATGCCAGGATTCTGAATTTAACATAGGTATTAATATCAAATATTCAAAATGTATGTGTTCCTAAGCCCTAAAAAAGTAGAAGAGTAACTAGTGTGACTGTCTTTCTCCCAGCCCCCAAAATCAGTCTACACAAGACTGATTTGACACTAAACAAGACAGAGGAAAACAAACATCTGAATTCTGTAAGAACCCCCTGAGGAGTCTGAAGGATGGTAATCTGAGGGAGGAAGGTGCAGGGGGTGGCGGGGAGGCAGTACGCCAATAGACTAGACACTCCAGGTACAGCAGAGGATAAATTAGAAGACAGCTTTTACATTCTGCTCCTGCCTCTCCCCAGTATGGTGTTGAAAGGGTCATGGCTTCCCCATTACTCCTGTAAAATAAAAATCATGGTGTCAGCAGGACAATAACAGAGAAGACCCAAAACCCTGTTGGGGGTGAAGGGCCAGGGAGAAAACGTAGAGGAGGGTCAGCGGCCTTCTCTGCTCCAACCTAAGGAGTGATGGGTTATAACCCAAGACAATGGCTTTCACAGCCTCTAAAGTTGACCCACAGTGAAAAGTGCACTTTTCCCCCAGTACATGTATTTGTGTGTGGTAATGACATGGAGATATAGAGCTGAAACAAAAGTTTCAGTAAACAGTACTTATATTTATCAACTGTGAATTACTCTATTTTCTGTTATATTAAATTCCACTTATTTTTTTAAATTTATTTTTAGAGAGAGGAAGGGAGGGAGGGAGAGAAAGAGAGAGAAAAACATTGATCAGTTGCCTCTCACACGTGTCCTGACCTGCGTTCGAACCAGCACCCCGGGTAACTGCCCTGACAGGGAATTGAACCCGCCCCCTTTTGGTGTACCTTAGGATGCTCCAACCAACTGAGCCACCCAGCCAGGGCAATTCTACTTTATTTTTTACGCAGTGGTTATATTCCACTAAACATTCAGTTTGAAAACCACTGATCTAATTAAATTATCTTCACCCAGTGCTATTTCTACCAAATAGTTTAAGGAAAAACATCTCTAACCAGAGATGCTGTCTGGTAGAGTATTGGCAAAGAAACGACAATCAATGGTTTTTCTCTCCTCCTTCCTCTATTCACCTGGAGAAATGTAATAGAGCTTAACCATTGGCCTCTTCCCCAATATACATTAATAGGCAGAGTAGTTAATAATTCCAAGGAAAGCATGTGCTCATAAGCCAAAATAAGTAGACATGTGAGGTGGACAATGATTTTTTTGTTAAAAACATAAGCATACTGAGCATCATATGCCACATGGAGCACAATTATAGGAACATACACATAAACATTTTAAATTAAGCATAATAAATATTCTCAAAGGATTAAGAGAAGATATTGAGTAAATGAAAGAGAAATAAGAATTCATAAAAAGAACCAAATGAAATATTAACTATGCAAAATATAACATATAAAGTAAAGAATATAAATAAATGGAATAAATGGTGGAGTGGCTAACGAATTAGTGAGCTGGAAGAGCTGATTGAGGAGCTCTTCCAGAAGGAAGCAAAAAATGATAATGACATAAAAATATGAAAAGATAATAAAGACCATTATAAACTTATGAACACTAATAGATACTGAGGCAGAGCTGCCTCAAACTGATTGTCAAACTGCAGCGGGAAGGCCAGGGAGGGTTGGGGGGCAGGAGGGAGGGGGGTAAGAGATCAACAGAAGGACTTGTATGCATGCATATAAGCATAACCAATGGACATAAGACACTGGGGGGGAGGGGTAGGGGAGGCCAGGGGATTGTCAAGGGCAGGGAAATAAAAAAGGACACATATGTAATACCCTTTGTAATACTTTAATCAATAAAACAATAAAAAAATCTAAAAAAAAAAAATGAAAAGAAATCCAGGCAGAATGTAGGTGAGAATTGGAAACCACTAACTTCCAAATAATAGAAGTCTCAGAAGATAAGAAAGAAAGAAGATAAAAACTTCCAGATTGAAAAAAAAAGATGAAAAAGATGAAACATGTTTAATTTAAAGATTCAACAGACTGCCAAACAGAATATAGAAAAACCCAAACTGATTTATATTAAAATAAATTTTAGATCATCAAAGAGAAAAAGAAAACTAGATAAACTGATTTTTAAAAGGATTCCAGAAAGGAATTGCAGATGACCTACCAAAGAAAAACAATCATAACATCATACTTCTCTAGAGAGAACACTGGATGCAAGAAAACAGTGGTTCATCATTTCTTATCAGAGGTAAGAAAAATGTCATTTAAACACTGAACAACCATAAAATAAATATACCTCCAGCAAGACTAATATGAGATAGATTATCAAAATCAGAAATGATTAGGATACATCACTACAAATGCTACAGTATTGAAAGAATAATAAGCAAACACTGAGAACAAATATATGCCAACAAATATCATATCTTAGATGAAATAGTCAAATATCTTGAAAGACACAAACTACCAAAGCTCACTGTCTAAAAAGGTCTTCATTTTGTCTTTGTTTTTGAACAATGTTTTTCACTGGGCTTAGAAATCTATGTCCGCAATTTTTCTTTCATTACTGTTATATGTTGAACCATGTTTCGCCCCCTGCCAAGTATGTTCAAGTCCTAATCCTCGGTGCCTGTGAATGTGACCTTATTTGGAAATAGGGTATTTGCAAATGTAATCAAGCCATTATGGTGGGTCCTAATTCATCATGACTGATGTCCTTAAAGATGGAGACACAAAGAGGAAATGCAATGTAATGATGGAGGCAGGAAATTGAAGATTGCCAAAGATGGCCAGCAAAGCACAAGAGGATAGGATGAGACAAGGACAAGGTTTCTGAGGGAGTGTGGCCCTGCCAACAACTTGATTTTGGACTTTGAGCCTACAGAACTGTGAGACAATAACTTTCTGGCTTTCAAGCCATTTACTTTGTGCTACTTTGTTACATCAGCACTAGGAAATTAACTCTAACACATTAAGACTTTGCTCTGTCTTCTCATTTGCATTCTTTCCAAAGAGAACTGCTATCATTCTCATTTTTTTTGCTCTTTGTGCATAATGTATCCTTTTTCTCTTGCTGATTTTAAGATTTTTCTCTTTATCACTGATTTTGAGCAGTTTGATTATGCTGTCCTGGGTGTAGTTTTCTTCTTTCTTGTGATTCAATTTTACTGAACATTTTGAGTGTCTGATATCAATATAAAATCTGGTCTTGCATTTGTGATTTTGGGGGGGCAAGCCAAAACCAATCCTTAGCCTAAAAGATACTTATTCCCCACTGCTGAGGCAAGAGCCTTCCACGTACTCTACCCAATGCCCCATGAAACCGGAGGCTTTCTTCCCCTCTGGCTGGCCAACATGGGCTGTATTCCTGGCCTGCGTGAGCACTGGGCACCGTTATTCTAATCCTGTTAGTGCTTTCTTTACCCAGCCTCCCCGCCTCTTCACATAGAAGCTTGTAGAGTGTGCTCCTGATGCTCAGGGGAGCGCTTCTGAAGACCCCCCGAGTTCTCCTGCAGCTTTCTTCTCTCTGGCGCTCTGTCTTACAAACTCCAGCTGCCTTGGTCTCTGACTCAGGGAGTCTGCCAGTCCCTGCCTGGATTCTCCTCCCTGTGCCACAGTCTGAAACTCCCTGAGTGCAGGAAGCCTAGAAAAACATAGCAACATCTTGTTTTCTTTCTCTCTCAGATTACTATCCAGTGTCTAAAAAACTTGTTTCATACACTTTCTCCATTTTTTAATTTTTTTTAGGTGGAGGTTAAATCCTCTCTTGGACAAAAACGTAAGTCTTGATCTGAATCTTTCAAAATCTTCAATGTCTCCACATAATATGCTCCATCTTGCTTCTACCTGCTTGAATATATAAAATGGAGTAACTGTTTTCATGCACTTATGTACTAATTCTATCATCTGTATCATTTCTATACTGATTCCTATTGACTGATTTTTTTATATATATATATATATATATATATATATATATATATATATATATATATATATCTTTTATTGATTTTCCACAGAGAGGAAGGGAGAGAGATAGAGAGTTAGAAACATCGAACAGCTGCCTCCTGCACATCCCCCACTGGGGATATGCCCGCAACCCAGGTACATGCCCTTGACCGGAATCGAACCTGGGACCCTTCAGTCCGCAGGCCGACGCTCTATCCACTGAGCCAAACCGGTTTCGGCTCTATTGACTGATTTTTATCCTCTTCATGGACAGTGTTTTTCTGCTTCTTTATATATCTGATAATTTTTTAACTGAATATCAGTCATTTTGAATTTTATCTTCTTGAGTCCCAGATATTTTTGTATTCTTATAAATAAATATTCTTGAGCTTTTCTCTGGGATGCAGTTAAGTTCTTTGGAAACAGGGTGATATTTTTGAGGTTTTATTTTAAGCTTTGATAAGCACGAGAAGAGCAATATTCAGCAGAAGGCTAATTATACTCCACTACTGAGGCAATGCCACTCTGAGTTCTTTACTTCCTGTTCCGTGAATTGTGCGTTTTTTGTTTTGTTTTCTACTGGGCTGGTGAAAACACAAATTATCCCTGGTCTCGGCAGAGCTCTAGAGACTGTTCCTCTAATCTAGGTATTCTCAACTGGAGACAATCTTTTCCACCAAACTCATCCCCCCCTCCCCAAGCATCAGGGAATATCTA
Source organism: Myotis myotis (assembly GCF_014108235.1). Lineage (NCBI taxonomy): Eukaryota > Metazoa > Chordata > Mammalia > Chiroptera > Vespertilionidae > Myotis > Myotis myotis. The sequence continues at coordinate 20,119,951 of NW_023416316.1, forward strand.
GCAATATCTGGAAATAGTTTTGGTTTTCACAACTTGGGGAAGGGTGCTACTGGTGTCTACTGATTAGAGACCAGAGAGGCTGCTAAACATTCTCCAATACACATGCCCCACAACAAATGAGGTGGACTAAATTCAATGGCGCCAATGTTAAATAAAAACCATTCAAATCCTTTCAGATAATTTCCCCCAAGTTTTGGGACAGAAATATCTTTAAACAGACAAAACCAAAAGAAACTAAAGAAATCTAGAATGCATAAAATCTCTCAAAATATAATTAAAGACAATAATAGGTGACAAAAAGAAATATTATATTCATGTAAAACAAAAAGCAGAGCATATGATATAAAAATCATGAACCTATGTGGACCTAACAGCATGGTCTCAAATTATATAATGCAACCATAAAGAGAGCTACAGAAGGAAGCAGATAAATCGACAACTGTGGCGAAGATTGGGGGGGGGGGGTTAATATCTGCCCTCAAAAGTGATAGATCGGAGTGAAAAAAATAATCAGAATATATAAATAAAAGCTTATCTTATTAGATATATAGAGATCTTTTCAGATTATAAAGGATATACTTACTTTTTAAATACATGTTTAACATTTACAGTTAAATAACTTTCATATAAGTATCCTACAGACCAATAGCAAAAAAGAGAAGTTTTTGAAATTAATAATGAAGGTATAATACACAAAATTCCACATCACCCCAACCACCACTACCTCTACTGCTTTCAGAATCCATAAACTAAAGGAGAAAAGGATTTTCAAAAATTGAGAAAAAAGAAGAAGAAAACAGTGTAATTCCTCTCAGAGAACAGAGAGGGAATCCACGTGCTCCCCTCTGGAGCTTCCCCTGCGGTCTGACTCAGGAAGAGCTGTTCATATTCATCTATTTTCTGTATGCACACAGGGCGGGGCAAAACAAAGTTCACAGTTGTTTGTACGGACAGTAATACAATAACTAATAAATAATAACAAAAGAATAAGCTCCGTGTTGCATATTCACAACTTTAAACCTACTTTTGCCCCACCCCATATAAGTGTTTTTTTGTCCAGAGAACTTCTATCTGTCATGATTCAATATATTTCTGTTTCAATCAAAGGCACGCCCCTCCTCTAACCACACATGCTGCATGGCACACTCTTGGTTCCCCTGAGGGACATCCTTCTTGTCGAAGCCTGTATCTAGCAGCTTGCATGTCCCAATATGTCTGGTCTCCCCGCTGTCCCACCATGTGCCTGTTTTCCTCTCACACCCTTAGAGCCTGGCATGTGAGGGACCACCTGAGGGTCTACAGAGTGGTAACCAACTACTCTTCAATCTACAAGGACCTAAAACCTAGTTATAGATATGATGATCATATAATTCATCATCATTCATCATCCAAACCAAGACACTGCCAGATGGGAAGTCAGGATTGCAGAAATTACCCAGGATGCTTTTAGGAAACTGGAAACCTTTCCAATCACTCCAGTTAAAAAGAAATGGTGGCTGGAAAGTCCCTGTGGGCATTTGATGGCTCTTTAAAGATTTTTCTACAAACATGAAGGAAATTTCCTGGTTAATTTCTTTTTCATAATTTGATTATTTAAACAAGAATGGACTAAAAATCACAAATTCCCAGACCACACGATATTTACTATTGGGACTTTGTTAGAAGATTTTGATTACATGGAGGAGTGATCTCCCTGAATCTGATTTGCACAGCCTTTAGTCACCCTGTTAAGAAACAGGATGATGTAATTTATGAGGAAAACATAAGAAGTTTTTCATTTGGACGCATCACTAGTGCCAAGATAATGCTGCAGGATGACAGGAACAGAGGAGTCTTCTCTTCTCCCAAAGAGGCCCTGAAAGATGACTGAGATGAACTTACACATTCTGGACTCATATATTTCTTTGGCCCAGAGGAAAGAGCAAAGAAAGGCTATCCAAGGGTATCATGAAAGAGAGGGCTGCCTACTAAAGCAATTCCATAGACTTACGGAAGAAAGGTCTCCATAATCATCTAGTTCATGTGAGACCTAAACTCTGATGGTAAAACCTGGGACACTTCAATGCTTCTAGGGAGTGCTAATGCCATATACTAGTTTCCACCACCCCCAACATTTTGCTCCCTGACTCCAGGTGGCGCTGTTACAGTCTCTGATCCTCCCTGCACCCCCAAGGGGTCAAGGTTCCCACTATGCACTGAACTTTGCCGCTCCTTCCCCCATAATCTCTCCTGCTGCCTCATACAAAGATGCTGTCCAAGTAAGCAGCCTATATCCCACTATACAGCATCTTTGCCTACCTCCATCTAAAGTTCATGTGCAGAGACAGAAGTTCCTGACAGTCTCAATAGTGAGGATAAGGCTCCCACGGGAACTGTAGGAAATGCAAGAAAGTCTCTTCCACTTATCCAAATGTTACGCTTAAATATGGCTTAGAAATTCACAAGAATGCACCAGAAATTGGCAACTCAGCCTCCACCCCCTGACTGGAGCCTCCAAAGCTATGTGGGGTAGGATAAGAGCTACAATTTCACATCTCCAAGAAGGAAGCTCCCCAGAAGGTGGCCATTTTTGCTACTACCTGGGAGACCAGAACAAAACATATTCATGGATTCATTCGTGGATTATATTAGCTACAAACTACAGATACACAAAACAACATGAGTAGATCTAAAAACACAGTACTGAGTGAAAAGTAAGAAAAAACCTTGTGAAGATCATTACTGATGATGTTCCATGAATTGAGGAGTACCATTAATTCAAAACTTCCTACCAGAAAATAAATATTTCTTAATAAATAGTCAAGTGTAAACTTCCAAACTATGTGTTTATGATATTCATATATGATTGATATAGTTATATATATCAAACATCTATGATTTATATGTATTTTAATGTTTATACAATTGACTATTATGCAGACAATAAAAAGATAAGCTGTTCATTATGTGTTGATGACCTCCAAAATGTACTAAGTAGAATATGCAAGATATAAAATAAAGCATATAGTATAATATTTACATATTATACATAGGCATATGTGTATATTACAATATCTACTTATAAATATGTATATATTTATACACATTGGGAAGGGAAAAAGAAAGAAAAATAAGAAACTGATATCTGTGGTTGCCTCTGGGATGGGAATAGGAGACAGACTTATCTTTAACTCTATGCCCTTTTGTAATTTTTGAATTTTGCTCTGTTTGCATATATTTCTTAATCAAAGTGAATAAGCAAAATAATTACAAAAATAAAACAAAATTAAAGTATGTACATATGCTAGGACAAAATACTGCCATCATCTGTCTACCTCTTTCCTTCCAGGCTGAGATGAGAGGTCAGTTATAGTCATCTTTGTATCTCCTAAAACAGTTCCTGCCACATAATAGATGGTCAATGGATGTTGAAAGAAAAAAATGACAAAAAAAAAAAAAAGAAGGAAATAAAAATGTGGTGGGTAAGAAATGGATGGTTATTAATTCCCTCTTCATATATTTCTGTAATTTTCACATTTTCAAAATTAATATTTAAAAAAATTTAGAAACGTGATTCCAGTGAGTGTGGAGTACAGCTGTGAAATTGCAAGCCGGCTGACAGATCGGAGGCTATTTCAATTGTCCAGATTCTGAGTGGCCTCACATGGGTGTTGCCAAAGAGCCAAAGACTGCTGCCAGGCTCTGTTCTCTGACACTCGCCTGATGCTGCCCCAATTCACCATCATAAATGATGTATGTACCCTAGGGCAGAGGGGACATAGACAGCTGACCTGGTGCCGTCAGAAGCAACAAGTGATAAGTTGACCCTACCACGGTAAGTGCTGCCTCTTTTTCAACCAAAGCTTGAGTTGTTCTGATTACCTTCCAGGTGTGAGGAAAAGTAAACTGAATGTAGCAGAAGATCCCCAGGTGCCCCAAACCCCTGCCGTCTCACACCGGCTTCTCCCATCTGTCCTTCTAGAGACCCCCAGCGGTTCCTGATAGACTCCAACCTTTAAGCATCCATTTGACCTCCCGCTCCTCCAAGTCTTTCTTTCCATTTCTTAGCCCTCAGTCCCATCTTCGCTTTCTAGCTGCTCTCTGAGGCTTCGCCTTTTTGAGTACCTTTTATGTGTTAAATATTGGACTCCGTTGCTGGGCTCCAGTGAATGTTGCTTAAAACACAAAAGGTTAAGCAGAGAGCAACTGTATTGATTAAACATCCATTTTCTTACCTTTTGTTTTTGTAAGAGCCCTTGATGTTGTCTCTGATTGACAGCCCCACCTGCACACCTCTGGCCCCAGATTCCCCTTGGTAATGTCACTGAGAGCTACAGAGCACCTCACTCGTTCTGCACAAGCCACAGATCCTGCATGGGTAGCTTTCAAAAAGAAAAAAGAAAAAGGAAGAAATGTAGCTTTTCTCTCTTGTCCTTTCTCCTTTGCTTAGACATATTTTATTCCAAAAGTCCCTGCTGAATGGAGAAAAGTAAAACAGGGGGGGAAGGAGAAAGCTCTCAGCACTGACCCCTCCCTTTTATTCTAACGTCTGCAAGGTAGCAAGCCTTTGAATATGCTGTCAGGAGGGTGATAACCTTGCTGCATTAGCTTTTCCTTCTCGCTTCTCATACTGTAAATGACCTAAAGAATCCTCCCTGTAAGACTAACAAAATTACACCCATTAACAACATGAGAAACATGGTATGATGGTGGCTTTGCCCTGTTGTTGGTTCATGATAATGACTGCATCAGCTGGCTTTGACTCTTCCCTAAAAGCATAATATTGCAAATAATAGGGCATAACATTGCCATTAGAGAAAAGTATAAGCCTTTCAAGTACAGAAGCCAAATGTCCAGTCAATAATATGTACCCAATACTAAATGAGGTCAAACAACTCTAAAACTTCATCTCCTTTCCCCAAAAGCTCTATTTACCCAATCAAGTGAAGGCTGGTTGTAAGCATAGGCTCATGAGGACGATCGCCAATGTCGGCAGGACAGGCTGGAGTGAGCAATGGGAAAGAGCACTGTTTTAGCAACTTGAACCTCTATGTGGCTCCTTCATTGGATTTCCCCCCATCCTCACCTCTGCTAGTCCAGGTTAGACCTTTGCAGGGAGCAAGTCCTACTTGGGTCAGATTCTGCATTAGTGTCAGTAGGATGTTAACTAGCTGCAAGCTGTAGGACAAAGAAGCGAGATACAGGTTGGAATGCCTGCCGCCCTGCTGCTCTTCAGCTACATTCACTGATCAAGACTCAGTCCTTCAATAGGAGCTAACTCAAAATCCCAGGGATGTGATGGAGCCATTTCTCATCAGCTTGCAAGAGCTGACAATTAAATTTTCAGGAATTGTGCAAGAAGGTTGTGGATCACAGCTATTAGTAAAAGTTATATAAACTTACTAGAGGCCCAGCGCACGAAATCGTGTGTGGGTATGGTCCCTAGGCCTACCCTGTGATCAGGGCCATCTTTCCCAGCTGCCGGCAGCCAGCCGGCTCCCCGCCACCACCCACACCCGTTCCCCATTCGTCATCCAGTGATGGGAGCCTGACGGCCATTGGAGGGACCGAGAGGTTGGCCGTTCCTGTCCACTTGTCGGCCCCACCCCCGCTGCTGGTGGCCCTGTGTGTGGGGGGCAAGCAGCAGGGCAGGGGCCTTGGCCTGGTGCCACCTGCATCCCGGCCACCCACCCCGGGTCCCCGTTCACCATTGGCGATTGGAGCCTGCCGGCCGGGGAAAGGAACCAAAAGGTGGTCAGTGCACCTCATAGTGAATGGTCAAGTGGTCATTCTGGTCATTCTGCCTTTATGGTCACTGGGCTTTTATTATATAGGATGTTAAAACAAAGGTAATAAATATTCAAAAATCACTTCATAATTATCTCGCATTACCTATACTCTTTTCTATTATCTATGCTCTTATGGTTATTTACATCTATTGATTCTGTGTGGTTGAAATACTATATAAGAGGACGCTATTGTGCATCTATTCCAATTCCATGTTCAGGGATAGCACGTTGGTTGGTGGCTGGAAAGCACCATGCTGGGAGTAATTACACCACAGAAAGTGTAGTTTATAGCAGAAAATGCTACAAATCAGGGCTTGATTTATTGTTCTGTTGATTTTCTAGACCAGGGCTCAGTGATCTATGACTCAATGAACAAATCTAGCCCTTAGCTTATTTTTGTATTGCCCACAAGCTAAAAATGGCTTTAACATTTTGAAGGGTTATAAAAGGAGGGAGAAGAGGAGGAGAAGGAGGAGGAAGAGGAAGAGGGCAATGGCGATGACAAAGAGGGAGAAGAGAAGAAAAAGGAGGAGAAGGAGAAGAAACAGAGATCCCCTTTTTTCTAAAAAGCCAGGAAATAAATGTTTTGGTTGTGTGGGCTATGTGGTCTCTATTAGGGACTGCTCAACTCTGCCACCCTAGCACAATGGCAGTGCTTCAGTGGCATTTTATTTACAAAAGTAGATTGTGGGTCAGATATGACTCAGGCCACAGTTTTCCAACCCCTGATCTAAAGTTAGGGAAGCCTTCTAAGAGAATCAATTGGCTATATGGAATTGACCATAAAGGACACTTTATATTTTATTATGATTTGTAATTTTGTGCTATATATTCTTTATATCAGTAAAATTTATCATAGGAAATACCACATACACACATAGATTTTTATTGGCAAGCTGGTTATTAAATACTTACCAGCATACCACTGCTTAAAAACCACAAAATCTATAATCCATGCTGCCCCTTCCCTTCTCAGTCAACCTTTGCTGAGTGCTTACCACATGCCAAACACAAGATTGAAAGAATTAGAAAGATGAGGTCCAAGTTCTCCAAGAACTCACAGTCCAATGTGAGACGCCAACAAGCAACAGACAAATGGCACAGGACACAGCAGCCAGTGCAGAAACACAAGCAAACCAAGTGCTGTGGGGCAGAGAGAATGAGGGAACCAATGTTCACTGTTCTGGGTGATTCCAGAGAGAGAAGCTTACCGGCAACTCTATGAAGTATGTGTCATGGTCTTCATATTATATATGAGCTAACTGAGATGCAGAGACTTAGTTAATGTGCCCAAGGTCATAAAGCTGATAAGGGCAGAAGTAAGATTCAAAGTCAGGGCTGGTTTGACACCAAAGGCCTTGTTCCTTCACTCCATTCCCAATTAATTCCTTGTTTATTTTTTAAAAGGGGGGGGGGGTAAATCATATTCATACCTCGATCCACTGCAAAATGTCTCTCCCATATTCTTTTCTTTTGCTTCCCTCTCTCTCTAGTATCTCTGCCACATGAGTTTATTATTTCCCCCAAAGTCAAAAAGGAAATGTTAATTAAAAGTTTTAAAAGAACATGTGTCAATGTAGCTCTGAAGTGGTAACAGTGGGGAGTTGAACTGCACCAAATTAAAAAGCACTGGCATTAATTAGCATTAACATGTGCAGGTGTTTTCTCTTTATGGCGACATGAACTCTTGGAGAGCAGGAATCAACCTTCTTTCCACAGTTTCTGACAGAGGCTGATCTACAGGAGAAGCTGTGTCAAAGCAGTTGGGTGATATGGGAGGCTGTGGTAGAACTACAGCCATTGCATCACCCAGGGGTCATCGGACAGGACAGTCTTTATCTCTAAAGGGACAGGGAAGCCCAGAAAGCTCCAACTGCCTGAATCCTGATCGTCACTCCAGCAGCAGCCTGTTTGATGCAAAGTTGATATGTTTATGAGTTCACAGAGCTCTAAAGAAAGTCAACATTTCCAATGTATAGAGAAAAAGATTTTCACAATCGCCTTGGGAATTTCTTCTAGAGATTCTTAAATTTTGATGTGGGTCAATCACCCAGGGCAGTGGTCGGCAAACCGCGGCTCTTGAGCCACATGCGGCTCTTTGGCCCCTTGAGTGTGGCTCTTCCACAAATACCACGTGCGGGCGCGCACATACAATGCGACTGACACTTCGTGGCCCATGCGCAGAAGTCGGTATTTTGTGGAAGAGCCACACTCAAGGGGCCAAAGAGCCGCATGTGGCTCGCGAGCCGCAGTTTACCGAGCCGCAGTTTGCCGACCACTGACCCAGGGAGCTTGTTAAAAGTACCTTTTCCCAGCCCACTCCTACATGGTCTGGTTTAGTAGGTCTCCAACCAGAACTACACATTCTAGTTAAGTTTCTTCATTTTTATGGTGAATACCTTTTTTCATTATGCCTAACAAATTGATGTGCTGCAGATCCACAGACTCTTTAATCTGCAATTCTAAAATCTCAGAGCTCTGAAATCTAAATCTTTACATAACTCACCTAGCAGCAAAACCTGACCTGAATTCTCTGGAAACATTTTTAAATCTTTATTTATTGCCCTGGCTGGTGTGGCTCAGTTGAGAGTCATCCTGTGCACTGAAGGGTCGCCGGTTTGATTCCCAGTTGATGTTTTGCTCTCTCTCCCTCTCCCTTCCACTCTCTCTAAAATCAGTAAAAAAACATTTTAAAATCTCTATTTATGTAACTTTGAGTGGACATGCATATGTTTTGCTGTAGATGATTACAAGGTGGCACGCCAGACCCTAAGAAGGTGTCACAAAATATAAAATACACACTCCATTTTACTTCCCCCAAATCATAAGCATTTGATGCATGAAATATATTGGTTCCAAACAGTTCAGATAGACGACTATGGACCTGAATAAACCCCCTTGCATGAATGAATCCCCTCCTCAAGGGTGGGGGTTTAAGGGAATTATGGGAGCAAAATTCACCAACATTTATCCTTTGAGCTGCCTCCGTTTTCCCAAGGTGCTTTATCTTCAGAAAGCAAGAGACAGAAATACAAGTCACAGTTAGCACAAGCTTCCTGGCCACCTGGCTCTGGAAGGCCTATCATCTCCAGGATGCACTCTAAGACCCTATTACCCTAGTTCAGGTAAGTCCAACTCTTCATCTTGCTTGATGCTCACTACACTTATCTCATGAAAACAATCAAGACCACATTGTAAGTCCAGGGGTGTTTTAAAATTTTCCATTAGTCTAAGGCCTATTATCCAGTCCTTTTCCCCAGGGCAGACCATTTAAGAATACCAGGAAAGTGGATGGATAATAGAGTTGGGTTCCAGGGACTGAGGTATAATCAAGCCAGCAGCATTCTCAGAAAAAAAAAAAGAAGGACACGAGGGTCAAACCAAGACAAGATGCCTAGATAGCAGGTGTGGAGTAAATGCAAACTAATTAACATGACCTTCAAAGTCCAGCATTACTTTGTCCGTGCCTCCCTCTCTCCAATTTTCTGTCCCTTCACAACTTCACTCCACCGCTCTTAACTTTATTCAGTTCACTGGAAAACCTGCTTTTTCTTCCCCCTTCCATTTATGCTATTCTTTCTGCCTAGAATACTATTTATACCCTGTTTTCCCTTCATCTTGAGCCTTCTACACATGGTTTCTTACCCCCAGTCAGAGTTATTTGCCTTCCATTGCCCTTGTCTCTACCAGAGCCAATATCCACTGTGTTTTAATTGTCTGATGATGTGTCTTCACATTCCACTAGCCTGTGCCCACCATGAGGCTAGGAACCACACCTGGCTTCCTCTGTCGTGTTCCCTGTGCCTGGCATAAAGCCTAGAAGTGATTCAGTGCTCAACAAATGTGAATGAATGAATGAATGAATGAAAAGGAGGCAAGAAACAAAGAACAAGGCAGGAAGGTAGGATGTGGGACCAGAACTGGCACATGGGAGCCCTCTTTGTTGAGTGGGCTTTGAATGATGAGTGGTGAGTGCACTAAACCATGAAGAGACAAGGTTGAGAAGAGACCCCGATTCTTTCTCTCCCCTTTGTTCTCTTTCCTCTTGTCCTTCAGAGCCCTCAACAAAATTCTCACTTTTCATTTTTATTTCATGCTTCTTACCAGACAGTTAAGTTCTATAAAAGCAGAGACCATATATCTGCTGCTCCTCATTTTATACTCAAACCCAGGAGTCACGCCTGGAACAGTTAGTTTTACATAGTAAATACTTGTTGAATGAATGATTGGTTGATTGAATGAATGAATGGATCTATGACATTTAACCTCTCACGTTCCAGAGAATCTGTTTTGAATGCCCTAGGCTCCCCCAAACAGCTGGTATCTCAAGCCTCCTCACGAGGTAACAGGAAATTATGAACTGAGCGGATGGGATGAAATCCTATCAGACAGAATTTTATCAGTCTGTCACAAAGGAACCTAGCCACTTAGCCCAGACACATCTTATGAGAAATTATTAAACTTTACCAAACTCTATAAATTCACTCATAAAATTCACTACATTCTAGCTGATGCTCTGAAATAAATATTCCTCCTTCTCTCTGCCTCTCCCACTCTTACCCCCATTCAATCTTTCATCCCACATGGTCCCAAGAGAGACTTCTCCAGAAGAGAAAACCAGACACCAATGTCTTCGTAGACTTTTCTGTAACCATGAAGAGCTTCTTGGCAAAGGGCTGGAGAAAAAGGGAAGTAACCCAATTTAAAAGAAAATTAGATGTCCTCCCATCTGGAAAATCAAAGGGCTTCAAGGAAATGTCTTTCCTCGGCAAGGATCTGTCTCAGGAAATAAGGAATTGGTGGACAGAACCGCAACATATTTGTATCATGATCACTTAGGTCCTAATGAAAATGGGAAGCTGAAACAATTTCCCCTTAAAACAAAGGACTCACATAATTCATATTCCACTCTCTCAAGTTTCTAGACTCCAAATCCTCTTCACTTTTCCCAATTAAAAACAAACATGTGAACAACCAAAAGATGTTTTTTAAAGGGCTCAGCTTCAAAAGAACAATATATTCCCCACAACGTGAGGTGAAATGAGGTTTTCAACATAAATTTTAGCAGAAATGGGCTCAAATATATCATATAGCCTTTATATTCAAGAAGGATGGGACCAATAACTGTTCTGAATACCTAGACTGTTGACCACCTCATATATTTTGCCAAATTTTCTACATCTATAAAATGGGGTTCTAAGATCCATATCACTGACTTTTCATAAGAACTAAAAAATAGTAAATATAAACAATAAAAGCCATATTAAAATATAGGTTCTAGGTAGTTCTTACAGTTCGTGCACTTGATTGAAATGGATGCCCTGGCAAAACTGCAAGTGACTACAAAGCATTGGCCTCTAGACTCATTCATAACAAGTAGAATATCAAATGTTAAATCTGTGCATGCCTCATGATTTTCTTCATCCCTCTGGCCCACCCATAACGAAAATAAACCATTTTATACATGTTCATGAAAACTGCAGATTAATTTGGGGAAAAAAGAGACATCTCAGCATGAGGAAATCTTAAGGCTGATTAATCAAGAACTTATTACCTGGAAACCTTTCCTATGACCAGACAGTCACAATCTCAAAGAAAAAAAAGACAGAAAAAGTCTAGCGAAGGGAAAGATGCAGGAAGAATGAGATAGAAGACAAAAGGGAAAGGGAAGTAAAGTGAAATCTAGAAAGATTTCATGGTTATCCTTTTTTTTTTCTGAGCACACAGAAAGAGCTGGACCTCTGCAACATTTAAAATTATAATAACAATCCCTTCTTCCTTTCTATAGTAGATTCTTCAGGAACTATCGAGACAAAAAAATTTGCACACAAATTATAATGCCAATTATTGAGAGTGACAAGTTTTGTAGACATGTATGCACATTTATTAATAAATATTGCATGGCCAAAATGACATGCCGGGGGAAATTATAAACAATGATCTATTTTAAATAAACTTATTTTAAATACTCAAACCATTCTAAATACATGAGCAGACTTCATTCCAGTTGAGCATCCCCATCTTCAGCAGCTTAGTCAGCCAAGCAAAGACATGTTTGGCAGGGGAGAGCTTGAATTTAAGTCCTAGCTACTCTCCTTATTATCACTGTGACTTTTGGCAAGATGCCCAACTTCTGTGGTCCTGAATTTCTACAGCTGTAAAATAGGGGTAACAATAACACTCACATTATTGTTGTGAAGAGCAAATGAAGCAATATAATAGTTCTCAAATGCCAGAATGTGACAAACATTCTATAGTCTGCAGCAAAATGGGAGAGCGATGCATAAATTTTTAATAAAGCTATTTATTCAGTAACTTGCCTATCCTTTATTTGGATATCATACCTTTTCTACTTTCTTGGTGTTGAAAGCATCTTTCTGTTATTAAATTAAAGAGCTGGTGAAGGTCTAGCCTGTTCTCTCTGTACGGTTTTAGAAAACGGCTATTGTGTTGGTTTTGCTCTTTTCCTCAGTTGGCAAAATAAACAGTTGGCAATTCACTGTCACTTCTGCAAATTCTCAACTGTTAGTGATCTTTGAAACCTCAAAGTCAGAGTACCACTACAACAATCCGTGGATGGTCACCCAAAGTGTCAGTTGTGGTTGAAAATATGTAGGGACCACCAGAAGGTAGCTTATTTGAAGAACTAAGAAAATTCAGAAGGAAAAAAAAAACTTACTGAAAGATAGGAAATAGTCCATTAGGCCCATCAGTAATGATCAGTGGTTGGATTCAGAAGACGATTCCAAGATCAGCATGTCTTCTGCCCCCCAACAGGGACAGGTGTCATCTTTTCCTCAAGAACACCTGTGATGGTTAATCTTATGTGTCAACTTGACTGAGCTAAGAGATGCCCAGATAGCTGGCAAAACATTATTTCTGGACGTGTCTATAAGGGTGTCTCAAAAAGAGATTAGCATGTGAATTCATAGACTGAATAAAGAAGATCAACCTCACATGGAATGCATGTAGGCAACACTCCATCTGTTGAGAGCCCTAAAAGAACAAAAAGATGTAGGAAGAATGAATTCACTTTCTTTGCTTGAGTTGGGACATTCATCTTCTCCTGCCCCATATATCTGTGCTCCTGGTTCTCAGGCTCTCGGATGTGGACTAGAACTACACCATTGGCTTTCCTGGGCCTCGAGCTTGCAGATGGCCAACTGTGGGATTTCTCAGCCTCCAGAATCGCATGAGTCAATCTCAGCATAAATCTCTACCTACCTATCCATCTATCCTACTCTGTTTTTCTGAAGAATCCTAATATAAGGCCTCACTAGGACTTTCAAGGAAGTGACAGTAAAATGAAAAGCACTGTTTTCACTAAATTTTGTAAGCCATTGGGGTAGGGGCAAGATAGTGTTGCTTTGGGGCCTGAGGAACGAAGTGTGACACAAAACAGGAAGAGGGTTCCCCCCAACTTGGGTGGCCTTCCCACAGAGATACCTGATAGCAAGGTCACTATGCTCAAATATTTCAGGGGTAAGCAGAAACACCAACACCAGTGACTGGGAACACAATGAGACCAGGCCCGCAATATAAGCTCCTGGGAAGACAGGCACCAGTAGCCATGGCAACAGGGAGGCACCTTCACAATTCTTCTTTTCAGGCCACAGACCTCACCAAAATAAAGCAAACCTGGAGAGTAGGCAAATGGTCAACACCATGCAGTGGGCTAGAGGATGTGTTTGTGAGGACCTAGGAAAGTAGCCCAGGAACCCCAGAAATACAAGGGGCACTGGGAGACAGTGGCAGCAAGGAATGGGGGATACAGAGGACGGTTAGAACCCGAAGCATCTGCTTGTACTGTGAGGTGCACTGGGAGGAGCATGCTCACTCCAGTGCCTCCAGCTGCGTGACTTTGGCCAAGAGCCCGAATATTTCAGAGCCCCAATTTCCTCACCTGAAAATAGGGTCAAAAAAATATTAATAACTAGTTCAATAAAATAAATTTAAGAATCCGCCGAAACCGGTTTGGCTCAGTGGATAGAGCGTCGGCCTGCGGACTGAGAGGTCCCAGGTTCGATTCCGGTCAGGGGCATGTACCTGGGTTGCGGGCATATCCCCAGTAGGAGATGTGCGGGAGGCAGCTGATCGATGTTTCTCTCTCATCGATGTTTCTGGCTCTCTATCTCTCTCCCTTCCTCTCTGTAAAAAATCAATAAAATATATTTAAAAAAAAAAAAAAAAAGAATTAAAAGGAAGGCCTATTTGAAAGTGCTACATAAATGGTAGTTTTGATATTTAACAGTGGACTATTCTGTACTGTTCAGTGCTGAGACCTCCTCAGGATTTAACCTGTGGCACATCCTCTCCAGAAAGCATAGCTGAAATCATGTCTTTAAGGAGAAAGAATGAGGAGGGAATGATCTAACCTGATTATAGAGTGGGAGGGAGGGAAAAACCCACCCAGTTATTCCCAGAGGAACAATAAGCCATCAGTGTAAGGCGATCACTGTGAAGAAAGGGAAGAAATACACTACATACACTGTGGTTATTTTATTAAATATCACCTATTCCCTATAAAATCTATAAGGGGGAGATTATCACTTCTGTTTTATAGATGAGACTCGGGGAGGTTAAATGGCATACCCAGGACCACTCAGCAAGTAGCAGACAAGGCTGACATTTTTAACCCAGATGTTTTTGGAACTAAAATCAGATAGCATTTCCCCTTCCCTTTCCTTGCCCCTTCTTCCTTCCTCCCTTCCATCCATCCATTATTATTATTATTATTATTATTATTATTATTATTATACAAAGAACCCACAATCACAGCGGTCAACGAAATGACAAGTCACAAAGCGCGCTGCACCAAGCCCCCGTGCCTTCTACATTTGGCAAACCCAGTCTGCATCTTCCTGCACGCCCAGTAGCCAGCTTTGGCTCCCTATAAAAGCCTCTTCCAGACATGCTTGTACTTAGACACTTTCTAAAAATGTTCTCTTGGGTGGTAAATCATTTTGCTTGTTTGCATGTATCCTGAAAGCACTAAAGCAAGACAATTCAGATGAAAAATAAATCCCTTCACTGTGTGTAAACATAACACATGGAGCCTACATGGGGAAAAAAACTTAAATTCAAAGCACATGAGCCGAGTGAGAATGAGGCAGGAGGCGAGGATGGGACCCTGAGCTGGGAAAACCACAGGCTTGCGGCTTTGTGCTCAGAACGCCCTCACGCCGAGGGGATGGTGTGGGGCTGCGTAGAGAGACGGGGCGCCATATTCAGCTCTTTGTGAATTGGGGTCTGCAAGGAAGCACATGTGGTAGTAATAGGAAAGATGCAATTCCCCTTGGCTATTTTTCAAGCTTCACTATTTAGATAATTTGGGGACTTTTTTTTAACTTCGAGAAGTTCTCCCAGGACTGGACTGGTTATAAGATGAGGCTATGTCTTAAACTCTGCCAAAGAGAAAACTTGGCTGAATTTGATGTTTTATTTTTTAAGTTGTGTGCACTTTTGCTGGGGACAGAAATGCTTCCTCCCGGTCAACCCTCTCTTCTTCAGAAAATAAACTCAGAGGCTGCCTTGAGTTTAAATCTTTGCTTCGTAGGATGAAGGGCCTTCAAGGTTCTTCTCAAATAAAACCCCCAGTGCTCATTGTCAATATGCCAAGCCAAATGTCGAAGACAATCTCATTTCTGCAACCTACAGTGCCCTGAATGGATGGGGTAACTTTCTTTCAATTAGTTAAAACCCTAAGCAGTTCATTTATTATTTGCAGTTCATTAAATTGTGCCTTACTGCTGCCGTCCCTGGGTTCATGCTTAAGGACAAACGGTAACCAAAATGAAGAACCTACATCAACTTGTTTTTTATCAAAGCAGAAAGCCTTTAGAGAAGAAGCAAACCTAAAATATGACTTAAATGAAGCCAATCCCCCACAAAACAGGTTTTGGGGGCATGGAGGAACGAGGATGGAGGGTAGATAAGAGGCTTAGGTATGAGTAACTTGGGATCTCAGGCAGGTTACTGGTCACCAAATCTCTGAACCACATCTGTGAAATAGGAATAAAAACATCTCTATCTTAAGGTTGATGTATAAGTGAAGTGACCATTGTGAAAGGTCCTGGCTCTATTCCAGGCACAAAGGAATCCTCAGTTATTGCTGGTTTAATTCCTTCTTCTTCTCTTTTCTTCTTTTTTAAATCTGTCTCACAGGGTTAATATGAAGATTGAATGACCTCATTGCAGATGTACTGGAGTGCCATTTATACGTGGGATGTTATAAGAAGGAAAAAGAAAATACAAGAGAAAAGGAATTTCAAGAACAAGGACCCACCCAGAGAGCTCTCCGGGGCCCAGATCTGGGTACTGCTCCGGTCTTTGTGACAGATTCAAATTGCTGGCGGTCTCTTCAAGGAGAGAAAGAAGTCTGACCCATGCCCCTCTATGTAGCCTTATCAGAGAACTCGAGGGAAATCAATGAAAAGAATGGCAAATCATAGGCTGTGCCACTCACTAATTTAACAATTGACTGAACACTTAACATGCGCCAGACACTGTTCTAGATGCTGTGACTACAGCAGTGAACAAACAATGAGATTCCCACCCAAGTTGAGCTTATGTTTTTAGTGAGGAATAACAAACAAAATATTCAGATGAATGTAATAACTATTATGATAGATGATGAAGAAAAAGTAAAAATGAAATGGAAACATTGGGTTTGTGATATTTATTTATTTATTTATTTATTTATTTATTTATTCTCACCAGAGGATATTTTTCCCATTGATTTTTTTTTTTTTTTTTTGAGAGAGAGAGAGAGAGTAGAAGAAGGAGCAAGAGAAAGGCAGGAGAAGGAGAGGGAAACGGAGAGGGAGAGAGAGTTGAGGTATGGGTAATGGGGGGAAGTTACCAACAATGGAGAGGGATAAGTCCAAAAACCAAAGAGAAGATACTTTAGAGTCTACAGTTTGGCTCTATGGGTTGGGAACTTAGATCTGCCAACTCATTCGTTTTGAGACTAAATTTCTCTAAACCAATTTCTGCAACTGTACAATGGTAATAATAGCTTAAAGGAGTACAGTAATTATGATTTATAAAGAGCAGAGATTGTGCTCAGTAAATCTTTAGTTCCTTCTTTTACCATAGTACACAAACATATAGAGATTTGATCATAATATAGTCAAAGATTAAAATTACAAAATACAAATGACTATGTAATCTGGTTAATCACCATAGCTGATTTTATTAGCAATAACATCACCTTGGGTCCCCTATTAACTCATCTTTAAATGAACCACAAAATTTCTCACAGTCCATTAATTCAAAAAACATTTATTGAATTTGCACTACAGGCTGTGTATCACATGAAATGCTGTGGGAGATGGAAAAAAACAATGTTTCTGGCTTCTTTATAAAAGTCCACAGCCTATAAGCATATAAACAAATAATCACTGCATTGTGATGATCATATCATAGAAGAATATACTATGAGAGTTCAGAAGAAGGGATGAATAATTCTGCCCAGGGAAAAATACTAGCCAACATTTACTGAGCACTTACTACATGCCAAACCATATTTCAAATACTTTACATGTGCCAACTCATTAAGCATCACAATGATACTATGAAATAGCTACTATGATTATTTCTATTTTGCACACCAGGAAACTGAGGCACAGGCAAGTCAAGTCTCTTGCCCAAGGACACAGCTAATGTGACACAGAGCCAGGATTTTCATCCAAGGACTCTGAACCCAGAACCCACACTTCAGAAACTGCAGTGTACTGAATATGATGAGAGATACTTTATGACACTGGAACCAGGACTTGTAGGAGAAGCAGTCTGCAAACCAGAAAAGAAGGTCATGAGAATCAGTGTAGAGGGAACAGCAGGAACCAGAGTATGGAAGCTCAGTGTCTAAAGATAATTGAGCAGTGTATATAGCCAAACTGGGGGAAAGACCAAAACATGGACAGAAGCCACGGCTGACAAACTGCCTTTTAAACTCGCCTGGCTGATATTCCCTCCCAGCTATTCTATTAAAGTTGAGTTCCTAGAATCCTGTGTTTCCAAAGCCAATCTTCTGCCTTCCTCTTTGGTCCTCTTTAATTCCACAGGCAGCCTTTTATTGGCTCATCAGAACAAGTATTCTGTGAAGAATAACCACGGATAACCAAGCTGCTTCAAAACACCAACTGTTTGATGTCCTTTAAATAACCATCCAACATTTTGTATTTAAACATGATCCCAGGTATTTAGCCATATGTTTAAGAAGGCCTCGTTTTTTGCCATATCAGAAGAGGAAACACTATAATTTATTCATTATCTCAATGGAACTCCATTACCCAATTTCCCCTGCACTTTACGAGGAGTAGAGGCAGTAAGAAGCAAATAAGGGAGATTCTCGGCTTAATAAATTTTGGAATCTTTAGACACTAGAAGATTCCATGAGAGAAAAACTCCAAGGAAGCAAGTATTAGTTCCTTCCCAATGTGTTTGCGTTAGGCAATTTTTATCTTTGGTAAATCTCTTCCAACAAAGGCCATGGGAATTGGGGGGAAGGAGAATATAATGTGAGACAAAGCATTCAGGACTGTTGGCTAAATCACATGCTTGGATAGTACCCAAAATGGCCCAACATCACTCTTTGCTCCTGTGACATCAAGCTGAGAACATCTATTCTGGGAAACAATCATAAAAAAAATATGGACCACTTACTAAAACAACTTGCTTTCAAAGGAAGATGGGGGATTAAGGGAGCGACCCAAGAGATAACTGAGATGAGAGCAGGGTTTTTGTTTCAGAGTAGACAAAACTTGAATTTGCTGTATAAGCTAAGGAGGACACCAGAGAAGAACATGACAGAAAAAGAGCTCGAGCAACATCATAGAGAAGACAGGAGTGGCTCAGAATTGCTAATCGGAGATGTTATTTGGGAATGGAGTAAGAAGGCAACCTCCCCTGATAGGGAAAAAAGAGGAAAATCGATGCGTGGTAATTCAGAAGGTGAAAGGAAGAGAGCTGAGGGCTGGGCTGCCTGATGGTCTCATCTGCTCAGGAAAATGAGGGTAAAGTCCACTGGTTTGAATCAGAAACCTGAGACTCATCCTCATTTCTGTCCCTTCCTTCACACAGTGTCCACCTAGTCCTATTGCTCCCGCCTCCAAAGTGGATCTACAACAGAGCCACTCTCTCCATCTCCAGTGCCACCATCGCAGTCCAAGCCCCAACTGCCCCTCGTCTGGACCCTGGCAAAAGCTTTCCAGCTGTCCTCCCCACTTCCTCTATTAACCCCCAATTCATTCTTCACACATCTGGCAGAGAGAGAGAGAGATTCCACAAGTGAAATTGACTTCAACTCCCCCATGGCCCTTTGGATACAGTAAAAATGTCTTACTCTGCCAAAACTGTCTTAGATCATCTGGTCCAGCTCTCCTTTCAGCCCAATCATGTGTCATTCTCTCACCCTCTCTCTATTCCAGACATGCTGACCGTCTTTTCAGTTTTCAAATTAGTCATGTTCCTTATTAGTCGGGCCCTTCTCCAAGCTACTTACCCTCACTGAAATGCTCACTCCTGGCTCTTCGTGTACTTATGTCTGTATAGGGGGCTCCTTCTCCTTCCTGAAGCCTGAGGCTAAATGCCTTCTCAAAAAGGCCCTTAATGACCAGCTTGTCTAAAAAGTACCCTAACCACTGCTCTGAAACAGGGATTTAGTGGTGAAGAAGGTAGATTAAGGGTTAATTTCAAACTACGGTTCCATCACTTGTGTAACCCCAGGCAAGTAGCTTAACTGTTCTCCACTATAAAATGGGAATAACATAAAATAGTTTTTCAGAGGCTGGTTGTGATCATTAAATATGAATCAATAAGCATAAGAAACTTATAATAGTGCCTGGTCCTTATAAATGCTCAGTGCAGGTTCATTATCACCACAGCACCCTGTTCACATCCCTTTAACATTTTAGTTTGTACTTCTGTGTTTCATGTTTATTGTATGGTTCACCCACTATTTCATAAGTTCTAAGAGGGTAGAGAGCTGCTCAGTTTCCCCAGTATCTATAAGAATGCCAACTTCTCAGTCAATAATTGATGAATGGAAGAAAGAATGAATGAATATCACACCCAATTCAGTGTGTAAGGTCCAAGAGAGTCCTACCTATTGTTGAGAAGGAAGCTAAACTCATCTATACTAATAAAGAGCTAATATGCTAATGGTTGATACACCGTAACGGCAACGACCAGGTTATTACCATATTAGCTGGGGTGTTGCTCTGGAGACTGGGCAGAAGCGGGGAGGCGCCCGGAGGAGGCAGGACCATCCCATGCCCGGGAGGGCAGGGGTGAGAGTGCATAGCACCCCCCTTACCAGTCCTTCGCCACCCACCACTAGCACTCTGAGTGCCACGAGGCCCACCTGCCAGGGGAAGGAGCACAGCGCAGCAGGCAGAAGGCTTCCACACTCTCCTCCAGCGCCATGACGGGGCAGAGCTGTTGCGTTGCTCTGGAGACAGAGTGGAAGCGGGGAGGCGCCCAGAGAAGGCAGGACCAGCCCTAGACGACTCGAGGGACTGAGGGCAGAGCTTGAAGCAGCCAGAGAGGCCAGAGGGTTTGGGGGCTAGGCCAGGTGCGCTGGAGCTCTGCGTGGAGAGGTTCGGGTGTCAAGGCAGGGAGAGGTTTGGGTGTCAAGGCAGGGAGGCGCTGCACGATGCTGGGCTCCTCGTTTACCATAATGATGTAATGGTAAACGTAAATATCCCTGAGAGTCCAAGAGTGTCTGAAAGTCAGAGAACAGTATGGTTCCCAAGACTGGAGCCATGATAGGAGCAGGAGGAGGCCCACTGAGGGTGAGAGTATACCAAATAAAAGGATAGGAAGTTGTGACAATAACAGAATCATCTCAGTCTTGGGTGAAAGAAAGATCAAATACAATTATTTCCACCCTAGTGACCATGTTTAGAGGACATATGAGAGTGATCAAAGTTGAGAAAGCTAAGAAAAGGGGAGGACCAATCTATATAATAAAAGTTTAAGTGACCATTAAGGCGGAATGACCAGAATGACCTTTCGCTATGATGCGCATTATCACCAGGGGGCAGATGCTCAATGCAGGAGCTGCGCCCGGTGGTCAGTGCACTCTGGGAGCCGGGCTCACAGCTGGCGAGCGCAGCGGCGGGGGCAGGAGCTTCTCCCTCCTCCATAGCAGTGCTAAGGAGCAGCGAGCCGAACAGTAGGAGCAGCAAGCAGGTGGGTGGTAAGGAGCGAGGGGTCCCAGATTGCGTGGGGAGTGGGCCTAAGCCAGCAGGCGGACATCCCCCAAGAGGTCCCAGACTGCAAGAGGACACAGGCCGAGCTGAGGGACCCCCCTCCTCCCTCCAGTGCACAAATTTTGTGCACCAGGCCTCCAGTGTATTAGAAGAGTTGTTGGCATCAGGTAAGGGGAGGACTGGAAGTAAAATGCCAAACCAAGTGCTAAGGTTACTGAGAAAAGTAAAAGACCTCAATGAGAATGGGAAGGAAATGGCTCAAGTGCTCATCTGGGATTCTCAAAAGGAAGAGTGAAGAGTAGTGGTAGAAAAATTATCCAAGGAAGCAATGAAGAGTGAAAAAATTGCCAGTATTCCTTCTTGACCCCATGAGTTAAAAGAAATGTGAACACCCTGAAAGAGATGAGACATGGGATAGTCCAGAGGAATATATTAGTGAAAGGGGACACAGGACACGGAGTGTTTGGCTCTTGGGCAGATCTGACCAATGTCGAGGTTGAAGAGATGCTGTGATGGTGTGGTAGTCATATTCCCAGAGTTTCACCCTGCGCTCTAAAAGGATGGGGAACCACAGCCTGATTGTTAATGTGATCCAGATATCATTTCTAGTAGAATGTGATGCATCTACTCCAAGGCAGAAAACCACCTTACACTTGTTTAATGTCTCTCTCTCAATCTCAACTTCTCTTCCCATTTTCCTTGGGCCCAGAGGTGACACAAATGTCCTGCTATAGATTGATTGGAAGATCCTTCCCATAGGCCTCCCAGCAGGTAAAGAGAAAGCACCAGAGGCTACTGACAGCATCATTAACTCCCTAAGGGAGACCTGAGGCTGGACTTTGTCTAAGCACATACAAAAATTTCCCATTTTTTCTCATCCTTTCTCGCAGGCACTGCTCAACAGTCTCTTCATATCACAGCCAGGACTACAGCCTGGCTTGGTCAGATCATGGGGAATACTTGGGAGAAATACTAGTGCTCAGCCCTCCCTCATTTTGAGCACTAGGTCAGGTGAATTACTTCAAATGCATGCAAGGCCTTTCTGTTTCCATGGTAACTGCTCTAAGAACCGTTACAATGTCAATCACAGAAACGTTGAAATCTTAACTTGAACCCATCTTGCTGACAAAGATATCTTGAGAAGTAGCCACTGCTCAGTATCAGACTTCTGCTTCTCATTTAGGGGAGAATGTTTGTTTACATCCAATCAGTTATGGGAATAAGGGGAAATGATGGTTAGTCATTTTCCTTCTGCTTCGCTGGGTCTACCTCTGTCTGTATTTTGCTGATATGCTTATAACTCATTTTCCCGGCTTGAAATTACAGATGGAACAATTCAGTTTTCCACCTCTCTTTCCTGCATAGGTGCAAGCACGTGAAGACAAAATATCCTTTTTCCGTTCACTTAAAAAAAAAAAAAAAAAGAATGGCTTGTATGGCTTGTTCATTGCCATTACATTGTGCCAGTTGTTTTAATTTCTTAGTGCCTGAATAGACGAAGCCACCTCACAACATCTGGAGGTGAGGGTCTAATCCTGGGGTCCTAAAACAATGTCTTTTGCCTGCCCCGCGATATGGGGCAAACATCTCGGCTGACAGATTCTTGCATGAATTGATAAGTTAAGGAGTAATTCTCATTTCCTTCTTTCCTGTTTGTGGAAAATCTACACTCTAGATTCTGAAGTGATCTCCCACAGAGTCAACTAGTAAAATCACACGTTCATGACATCTAGAACCTACATGATAATTTCCACCAAAAAGGTATTTTGGCATATAAACATTCAAAATCTGTTGACTGTTTTATTTGCTTGGTTTTATTTTTCATTGTAAATGTTAGAACACTCTTGCCCTGCATAATATTTTTTTAGCTTTCCTTTATACTATAAAATATTTCAAAGCAAGAACATTTCTGTGAGTTTATTAGAGCCTTCAGTTTGGGTACCGAATTGTTACAAAACCAATATTTTTTACATTTTTCTTCTTAATAACATTCTTTGACCCAGAGAGAACGAAAAAATAAGCTATTTGATGTCTAAAATTGCAGAGATAAACTGACATTGTGTTCTGAAGGTATCTTTTCATGAGAAAAATGGAATTTTTAAAAAATGTAATCAAGTTATACAGAGCCTCTCACCCTCAGGTCATCAGTTCAGATTTGTCTGAGGTTGAAAGTTGCACAAAGTTGTGGTGGTTGCTGGGTTCCCTGTGCCTTCTGAGAAATGAGTTGGAGGTCCCAGGGGAGGTCACAGCTTTTTATTCACCACCCATAACTGATACCTATGGGCTCTTCAGGGAAGAACAATTCCAACAGAAACCCATAGATTTGGCCTAAGATTCCTCTCTAAATTGGGTCTATGCTCCCTTATGTTCAAAAATGTAAGCTTCATGAGAAATAGAAGTCACTTCTTTTAATAACTTTGACAAGCCTTTGCTCAGTGTCCTACCTAACTAATGCAGATGAATGAATGGGAACAATCCAAGAAAGATAAAGTTGTACAAGAAGGAAAATTCAGAGGAGGACAAAGAACAGAAGAATGAAAACAAACTCAGACAAAAATGTAAAGAAAAAAGGAGAAACAAAAAGAGAAAGGAAGAGGTGGGTATAAAGGAGAAGGAAATGAAGGCGTAGGAGATGTGAAATTCTATCGCGTCAGTGAGTAAAAACCTCTCCATCCCAATAGAGCATTTAATTTTTTTCTATACAGAAACAGATCCCATTGTGAGAATAATGAGAATGTCACTTTTACAAATGCTAAACATGGCCCAAAATCCAGACTTAATAATCACCCTCCAGAGAAAGGAAGTCACTGGGGAAGATTATTTTGCATTCCAATCCCACAGGAAAAGCATTCCTTCATCTCAGATTAGAAGACCACGGCATGAGAAGTTACAAGAATCCACAGAAGGACCCTTCAACTGTGTGATCCTGCCCCTAGAAAGAAAGTTCACATCGGTGTGTGGGTAGGGAGAAAACTGGGTATGTGATTTCTATTACCAAACTAGACCTCTGTAGACCACAGTCCCATCAAGGAAGCAAGAATTTAAAGAGTGGTTCTTGATTTGTCTGAAATCCCCACTCCTTGGTAACTTGATATGAATGAATTACTTTAGGGGGAAAAGAGTTATTGCATTATCTACCTCAAGAACTTAAAGAAGTCAGATCTATTTTAGGCTATGGATAATATAAACTAATTACAGAAAAATGAGAGTCAGAAAAAAAAATTATATAAGGAAATAATGGCCAATGTTCTGAAGGTGACGGAAACATGGAGTGAGGTATGACAGAGCATAGCATTTGGCCTTTGTAATATCAATTCTTCTTTCAGAAGGGAACCTTTACACCTCTGTGCTTATCATGGTGTGGGATTTCACTCCCCTCCTATGGAACAGGCCTGGGAGGTGGATCTGGAGTAAACTCTTCCAGCTTCTCTTTTAACCATTTGACTCACTGTGGAACTAGTTTGTTTGGTAACAGTCTATCATTCAATGGGTTGTAGTTTTACCAAAGGGTGGGATCAATCCATTCAAAAGGCCACTATGATCTGAAATGTCTCTTCTCTCCCGCTTCTTCTTAAACTTTCCTGTGTGTTTACATGGACTGTACTCTATTTGCAGTTTCAGACTCCAGAGAGGATAGAAGTTCCTGAGCAGGGACCTTGTAGAGCATGGAGGGAGTTAGCCAATTCCCAGCTTTCCTACCTACTTGCAATGAGATAGGCAAATAAGGTTGCTTCCACTAGACATATGCAACTTCTCTCCATTCTAGTGGGAAAATAGGAGACCTTACACCATTCTCCAATTTAGTTGCTATTCGAGGATCTTGCCTTTGATTAATATGGAGGGAGGTTTACTTGACATTTTCCTGACACCACTAACAAGACTGACATCTGGAATTTTCTTTGCGTCTCTCATTATTTTTCCTTAGAGGAGATAAAACAGTAAGTAAATGTTGCCCCTATTCTTCAACAATAACATAAAGAAAGTTATACCACTTATTCAGTATTTGTCATATATCCATTTCTGAACTACATACTTTACAAATGCTTCTAACTCTAACAACTCTGTAAGGTAGGTGTTATTATCCCCTTTTTAGCTATGAAACCAAAAAAAGTTAAGTAACATGCCCAAGGCCATATGGCCATGAAGAATCTGAATGAAGATTTAAAATACAGGTTTCTGACTCTGAAATCCTCCATTTCATCCCAAACAACCCTAACAATATCTCTCAAAAACTTATTAGAGGCCCTAGCTGGTTTGGCTCAGTGGATAGAGCATCAGCCTGCAGACAAAAGGGTCCCGGGTTTGATTCCAGTCAAGAGCACTTACCTAGGTTGCGGGCTCCTTCCTGGCAGGGACCTGGTGGGGGGCTCATGCAGGAGGCAACCAATCGATGTGTTTCTTTCACATCCATGTTTCTCTCTGTCTTTCCCTCTCTCTTCTACTCTCCCTAAAAATCAATGGAAAAATATTCTTGGGCGAGGATTAACAGCAACAACAAAAAAATTATTATAGGACTTATGATCAAATTGAAGATTCAACGCAAGTACTTGCCATTTCTCCCTCAGAAAACAACACCACAATTATATAAAGATACAAAAATATATATATAATACCCAATAACAAGAGAATGGGAAAGAAGGTGACAGCATAAAATTTTGAAACTAGAAAGCAGATGTAAAGGTAGTACTTAACTTATCAGACGATTGAAGACTGAATCCTAAACTTATTATGAGGGTCTCCCAGAAGCAAGCCTATGCATGTGGAAGAACGCAAAGAGGCTCAGGAATCTATGGCTTAGTGTCATTTTGAAAGTAGGGGCATAGATAGGCTTGAAATAGTAGATTTAATTGAAAGTCTGAATGAAAATTTGCTGCTCAATGATCTCTCCTCCCATCCCAGCAGAAGACTAGATAGATAGATAGATAGATAGATAGATAGATAGATAGATGATAGAGATATAGATAGATATAGATATAGATATAGATATAGATATAGATATAGATATAGATATAGATAGATATAGATATGCCTAAGCGACCAAACGACCAGTCAACCAATTGCTATGATGTGCACTGACCACCAGGGGGCAGACACTCAACACAGGAGCTGATCCCTGGTGGTCAGTGTGCTCCCACAGCAGGAGCACCACTCAGCTGACCAATAGGCACCAGACACAGGGCTCACAGCTGGCGAGCACCACTGTAGCACAAGCCTCTCCCAATCTGGACTGACTGGGCATGAGCCCACGGCAGGCAGGATAAGCAGGAGCGGCAGGCAGGAGCGGCAGGCAGCGTTAGACTGCCGGTTTCGGCCCAATCCCCGCAGGCCATGCCAAGGGACCCCACCAGTGCACGAATCTGTGCACCTGGCATCTAGTATCCAGTATAATGAGGCTGAACCAGAGACTCTGATCTTGAAATCATTAAGCAGAGCTGAATGGTGGAGGATTCGGTAGAGGTCTACTAACTGAATGCTAAGAACATCAGCTCAGCAACAAGAATGCTGGAAGCCAAGCAGTTGTTCTCCAGGAGGGAGGCTGGAAGAGTTATCACTGGGGAAAGTGATCAGCCCAGTAGAAAAGAACTCCATAGTTGTTCTTCTCCTTGCACAGCCCAGCCAGATCATTCTACAGTAAAACCCACCCGTTAACAAGCTCTGTGCCTGCTTTCAGAATGTTCATTTCCCTAAGTTTTTAGTGTCTTGCTCTTTAAGCAAACAGTCCCATATCACCAGATACTTGAGGAACAACAAGAAGTAAAAGGATCTCAGAAGAAAGAAAAATAATGCAGGGAACAGAAGAAAACATCTCCAGATGAAGTAAGATTATGAATCTATTAAAACACACACACACACACACACACACACACACACACACACACACAGAGCAAATGTTTTAATGTGCATAAAATAAAAGCTTTTGAAATTAAAAATAAGTGATCAAAAATAATTAATAGAAGAATTAGAAGATAAAGTTGAGAAAATATCTCAGAAAGTATAAAATAAAGAAAAAGAGAGGAAAACTGGGGTGAGGAGAAGATAAGAAAATTAGAGCCACAGTTTGGGAATTCTAGAAAAAAGAACAAAGAAACCAGAGGACAGAAAATGCAGGGTTATTCTTCTGTCTGTTTGAAGAATAGCCCAGGATTGCAGCCAAATAGTTTCATTGTCCTGTCCTGTGGAGTCACCTTCCTTCATTTTATCCTATCCAACCCAGTTTCTGCTGATAAAATCACATCTCTATTCCTGGCTTCTGATTAAATTCATGGTTTATAGTGATCTCCTTATCAAATGGTTGTTCAACCATACCTTTCAGAACAAGATTTCCCATTTTGGGGATATGTATAGGCTGAGAATTTCCTAAATCTCCAAGTTCTGGTTCTTTGTGCTTAACAATTTCTTCTCCAATCCATCTCTCTCCTCTCACGTTATATTATAGCAGTCAAGAGAACCCAGGATATATCTTCAACATTTTGCTTGGAAATTTTCTCAGCTAAATATTGCATTTCATGGCTCACGAGTTCTACCCACCATAAAACATGAGGAATGCAAGATTTTGCCACCTTGTAACAGGGATTGCCTTCCCTCTCGTTTCTAATAAGATGTTCCTCATTTCCATCTGAGACGTCACCAAAATCACCTTCTATATGCATATTCCTACCAACATGTTGCTCATCAATACTATGCATTCTGAGAAGATAGAGACTTGCCCTCCTACTCTCCTCTTTTCTGACTCTACACCAGAATCTCCTTTAATGGTCACAATTCTACCAACAGTCCCTTTATGGCAATCTAGCCCTTTTCTAGCATGCACCTCAAAACTCTTCCAGGCTCTACTCATTGGCCAGTTCCAAAGCTGTGCCCACATTTATCATAGCAGCACCCCACTTCTCAATACCAAAATCTGTGTTAGTCTGCGCAAGCTAACATGAAATACCACAACCTGGGGTGGCTTACACAACCGAAATCCATTTTCTCAGCGTTCTCGAGGCTGGAAGTCTGAGATCTGGCAGGGTCAGTTTCTGATAAGACCTCTCCTCCTAGCCTGCAGAGGGCTGCCTTCCAGCTGTGCCCTCACATGGCAGAAAATATAAATATAAATTAGGTGATAGGTCATCTGAGGAATTTTTATATAAAGGAAAGAAGTACCTTCACTTGGCAATGAGTTTAGGGATGAATTAGTGATTCGTGCACACACACACACACACACACACACACACACAAACACTAAACAAACAAAAAAAAAGTTTGTTTTTGTCCTTGCAAACCTCATTTCATTATTAACTCCAGGGAAGTGAAAAAAAAAACCATACCTGCCCTCACCCCCACAAAGGAAAATGGAATCATAATACACTACCTGACTCAGGTGAAATATTTAGTCATAATTATGCAAGCACTCTATGTATGTTTGAAGTGTGTCATCTCATTTCTATGAGTTCTTTTTAAAATTTGTATTGTATTATTTGCATAGACTTTTAATTTTCACAAGTTGTATTTTGCTAAATATCTTATTTTCCATACTTTTTCTCTCAGCACTAATTTTTTGATCTACCCATATTGTTATGTATACAGCTGATGCATCATTCTAATTCACAACTATTCCCTAATATGCATCTGCCATATGTACTTGATCTGGTCCTTATGGATCAACAACTAGGTTGTCTCCAACTTCCTGCCACCACCCACGCAGTAAGAAATTCCTGTAGGATTTCCATCCTGAGTGTGATGGAGTTGATTAAACAATGGTGGCAGTGACAACGTGCTCTCCAGGACTGCTGCCCACTCTACACTTCTGCCAGTGGTACTTAGCAGTTCTTGTATTGCCACAGACCTGTCAATCCTAGCACCATCCATCTTTCCAACTGTGGCAAATATGGAAAGCATAAAGTAGTATCTTGATGTTTTCATATTTCTAATCACCAATGGGTTTGGGCATCTCTCTCTCTTTTTTTAAGACAATGTCCTTTATTTTTAAATTTAAAAAAAAATTTAGTGGAAGGAAGGGGGGGAGACAGAGAAAGAAACATCGATGTGAGAGAGATACATCAATTGGTTGCCTCCTGCATAAGCCCTGTTCCCTGAAACCAAGGTACATGCCCTTGACCAGAATCGAACCCAGGACCCTTCAGTCCTTGGGTTAATGCTCCATCCACTGAGCCAACCCGGCTAGAGTGATTTGAGCATCTCTTCACCTGCTTGTTAACCGATGTGGATTTTTTTCTTTTTTGAACTACCTGTTCAAACCTTTGTCCATGTTTTACTAGTTTCCTATATTTTCTTGTTTCATTTGAAGAAATTTCATTTACAATCTAGAACTTGGTTCCCTTTAATTTATAAAAATAAGCAAACAAGAACATGAGACCATTAATAATTCCACGAAAACCAAAAGTTGTACATACATGACTCATTATGTGACTCAGATGTAAATAATAGTTGCTTAGTCATAATGTAAACACTGAATCTTAATCCAACAAAAAATTATTACCAGAAAGAGTAGAAGGAAGATGTAAAGGAGATAAGAGCTAAATCCTCATCTTTTATGTAAAAAAAGAAAAAAAAGAAGAAGAAAAGAAAAACAATAGATAACACATATGGGTTGAATTGTGTCCCCACAAAAATGTATATTAAAACCCTAACCCTCCCTTCCCCCACCTCAGGATATGACCACATTTGAAAATAGAGTATTTGTAGAGGTAATCAAGTAAAATGATGTCATTGTATTGGGCTCTAATCCAATATGAATAGTGTCCTTATTAAAAGTGGAGATTTGGATACAAAGACAAACAGGCACAGAGAGAAGATTTGTGAAGACACAGGGAGAATGAAGGCAGAGATAGGGTGATGCTTCTACAAGCCAGAGAACACCAAAGATGGCCAGCAGACCACCATAAACTAACAGACGCATGGAAGAGATTCTCCCTCACAGCCCACCGCAGGAACCAACTCTTTGCTGACACTTCCATCTCAGACTTGTAGCTCCAGACTGAAGAACAATAAATTTCTGTTTAAGCAACCAAATGTGTGGCACCTTGGTACATCAGCCCTCAGAAATTAATGCAATAGCTTAATCAATTAATTAATAAGAAATGCCAATATATACATGACCTTCTAAACATGGAAGCAACCATAAATGCAAGTGGTTGCCTTAGGAAGTAGGACTAAAGAGTGGGAAGGCAGGAGACGGCTGTTTTTTTTGTTTGTTTGTTTTAAAATATTTTTTTTATTGATTTCAGAGAGGGAGAAAGAGATAGAAACATCCATGATGAGAGAGAATCATTAATCGGCTGCCTCCTGCCCCACAACTGGGGGGTCCGCAACTCAGGCATGTGTGTACTTACAACTTTCATAAAAATATATCTTTAACAAGTTGTCTTGCCATGTTTTAAACCTATGTTGCATCTTAGGGAAGACAAATTCTATATTTGTACCACTTTCACAGTATCAAAGAAAGTTGTTGGTATGTTTCTTTGCTTGTTCATTTGTTTTGTTTTGTTTTTTGTTCTAGTAAGAAAATGCTGGTCTTTACATTTCAAAGTGCATCACTGTATGGTTTCATTGACTGGTATATTATTGAATAAGTCTTATTCAATGATTGGGCTCTAATCCAATATGAACAGTGTCCTTATTAAAAGTGGAGATTTGGATACAAAGACAAATATGCACAGAGAGAAGATTTGTGAACTGGGGCCTAAATTCCAGTTGTTATTAACAGGCAAAAGCGTTTACTTTCTGTTTGGATAGTGAGCAACAGAGTGTTATAGAAAGAGTATAAGCATTAGAGGGAGATAGACATGGATCTGAGTCCAAATGCCCCAGCTTATTAAGTTATATGGCCTTAATAAGCACACTGAGGCAAGTCCATTTCAATGTCAGTACCTCAATTTTTTTCATCTGTACAATTGGATACTAAGACGGGGCTTCATGGGAATTCTGTGAGTTTTAATGAGAAACACTTAGCACAATTCCAGGCTCATGATAAGTACTTGGTATATGATTCTGATACCAACATTAAGAAACCTTTCACTCTTTGCAACTATATCTTCATCACTAGTTGGACATTCTCCCTTCTCCTCCCCTATTCTTCAATCTTGATATAAATCACCAGTCCATTTCGCTCCCTGATTACATGATGATGTAGAACAAAATCTCTGGTTTTAAGTCCTGGATCTGCAACCCATTTTGATTTCTGGCAAGTCACTTAAATTTTATGTGCCTCAAGTTCCTTATCTGTAAAGTAGGTTACATAATATCTATTGTGACAAGTAAATGAAATAATGAACATGTGAGCACCTGTTAGAATGGCAGGCAGTGTGTAGATGTGCAAGTTTTGATGGCACCGGGCTGGCTGATCGGCAAGCCTGTTTCCCAAAGTATAAGATTAAGTGCTGTTGTATAAACACCACACCATGTTCTGTAATTGTCTCACAGAAGCATTTTGTAAACGCTGAAGAGCCATCTCTAATCTTCAAGGGGGTATTTGCGAGATATGAGTGCTGTAGATATACAGGATAGCCATGAATTTCCAATACCTTTGTTTCCCAAAATGCAAAAAAATAGTCAAGCAGAAAAAACTGTCCAGGTCACTTTAATTGAATCAATTTATAATAAAATCCAGAGCTTCACAACATTTGACAGATGCAAGATCATATGAGCAAGCTGCAATATTTACGAAATGTGCAGTAAAGCTGAAAGCAAGCGCGTTTGTTAGTTACAAGTATCAGCCACGTCTCAAAAACAATCTAACTTACAAAACTTCAGATTTATAAGACATCTAAAACCGCCATCACAAACAGATTCTCTGATTTGAGAATGAAATTCATCCATGAAATTCATCAAATGGTGATCTTCCCAAACAACTTTTAAATGATCTGATTTACAGAAATCTGCCTTGACATAAATCTTCGGGAGCACAGCCATTGCCCAAATGAGGAGCGCTCACAGTTAGGAGATCTCCCCTGCTTTGATGCCCATTACCAGAGAGGGGAGGGGCTGAGTAAATCACCATGCCCTGCCAGAGCAGCCCTGTTCCCTCCCGTCCTCATCACTGCTGTGGTGGACTGTCAGGGAGAAGATGTAGGGCTCTCTAAATAGTTGAGTTCAGCAATCTTCTAAAATGCTGACGCAGCTCCCTTGGCTAAGTGAATGCAATATTTCTGTGACAATCTTCCATAATCCAGGGAGCAGCTCTCTTAGGTCAGCAGAGGGGATAGTGGTTTCCTGTCAACCGGGAGAGATCACTCCAAGTTTTCACTCACAGCTGGGAAGAGTTGCTCCACTTTTTCATTTGGATAAAATCCACACCTAGCACAAAACACTGAAAGGCGTCCCTGCCGCCTGTCTTCTCTTACCATTCTCCTACGACTGGCACTACGCCCCGCACATGTGAGCTTGACGACTAAGAACGCAATGTGGTCAGCCATCAAGCACACTGAAGTTTGTTATGAATGTTGTTGTCCATGGGGCTCAATGTAACCTTATGTTGGCCCATTATAATAACGAAGATATAGACAGGTGTGGTTTTGGGGTTTTGTTTTTGTCTTGTTTTTCTTCGGTGTATAAGGCACCTTGATATACTTCATGTCTTTTGTTCTTTCCAGAAAGTAGGATTGTCATCTTGATGGTACAGATAAGAGAAACACGTTCTGGAACATAGCCCTTTTTGTCTATAATCCTCTCCAAATGCTGCATCCAGATTTGAGTCAACACTTTTGATGAGAGATGAGCAGAGCAAGGTCTCTTGACAGTCCCCTAACATCCCAATCCAGTGTTGATGTGGCCTTAGACTTGGAAATCAGGATTTCTTAGAAGAAATTAGGAGTGTTCGTTCATCACCATTTGACAGACACAAAATAGCCCATTTTAATCCTATTCCCTGGTGTTTAATTTTTATCAACCTGGCTTTTTGGAGCACAAAATATTCCTAAGGTGTAGGTGGACTCTGAGAAAATCTTGTCCTCTATTGACAGGTCTTGAAATTCATCTTCTCTTTAGTCTGTGATTTGTTTTACCATCTTGAAGCTCAATGTGCCTACTATGTGCTAGTGGCTGAAAGATGAACAGTTTCTGCATTTAGGGAGTTGCACTGAGAGGTGATAGGCAGGAAACAAGCAATGACAATCAATACAGGCAGTCCTCGGGTTCGTTCTGTGGTTACATCGCCATCTCCCATTTATTTATAAAAAAAAAGTTCCATCATTTTGACGTATGTACATATGTGCTTTATGTTTTTTATTATTTATTTACCACAAGTAAAGATCAGGAATTGTTATCTTTCTTTTAAATTTTTTTTACTGTTTCACTTCATTACTGCTGTGTATGTGCTCCATGTGAGTGACGTAGGTGCTTATGCAGGTGGGTTCCGACTTACAGAGAAAATTGCGTTACGTCACAACGTAGGAACGGATCTCCAACGTAACCCAAGGACCTAGTGTACACCAAATACAACAGTAATGTATGAACCAAGTTTGAGGTGACCACTACTAAGGAAAAGCGTTACTCATTGTGAATGGCCCAGCTATGCCTTCATCAAGGTGGTGCCATTTGAGCTGGGCTTCAAAGGTTGGTCAGGAGTCTACCATGGAGGCAAGGGGAGGCAGAGGCATGGTCAAGGAATGACTGAAGCCTTTGGGGATGCTGGATATGGTGGAGGAAATGTTGTGAAATAAGATAACTAACAGTGGGGGTGGGGGGCTGCAAAAAAACCTCACAAATTTCTTACAATGACAATGAGATTTGTGTGTAATGCCTCA